>NC_092214.1:24421729-24717602 GCF_043381705.1 Parasteatoda tepidariorum | reverse complement strand
GAAAAAAGTTCATTATATCCAACTTCCTCACTTTTGTGGTTCACTATATCCACAAAAAATAACATTATACGTGCATAGCAAGGCACGGGACCGAACATTTCGTTCACTATATCCGGGAGTTCACTATAAACCGTGTTCACTATAGCGGAGTTTGACTTTACATATATATATATATATATATAATATATATATATATTAGAATTAGAATTTAGTGAACTAACTGGCAGCATTCTCACCATCTCATTAAATATAAAGTTTATGCTCAGCAATATTCTGAACTTTTACGGTTTTAAAACTGTTTACAACTGTTACGGTTAAAATACCGTGAATACAAAACTGTGTAGTTTTGCTACCATTTACAATTTGTATAGTTTCTTAACCATAAAAATAAAATTTAAACAGTTATTAGAGCTCTGTGAGTGCTGAGCCACTCACAGAGTTTTGTACTATAGCCCTGGGTCTCGGAATGAAGAGCGTAGGACACTAGAAACTGTACAAGTGTATTAAAGGAAGAGAAGAAATATTGTGGTGTCAACCCTTGGATTCGAACCCCTGTTCAGCAGGTCATGAGAGTGACCGATTAGCCCTTTCAGCTACAGTATGTACCCAGCCGCTATGAACTAAATAGCTTCTTAAGGAAAGTTTAGTTTGACGCGGATAGAATTCTGGTTGTTAAACAGTACTAGGTAAAAACAATCAATAAACGTTTTTTCTCTCTCTTAACAGTTTGAATATAATTTTATGGTCATTTTACTGTATTGGCTGAAAATGCTGAAATAACAATTAAATAAATTGCAATATATATATATATATATTCCATTTCTACCATCTATAGAAAGTTGTTTATTTTTAAACATAACTTCAATAAAGTGTTTAGCATAAAGAATTTCTTCCAGACAAAGTTAATCATACAACAATCAACCAAATAACTTAAATTTCAACAATAGATTTGTATATTTAACCATGCATAGGCATGTGCACTTCATTACCATTTAATCAAGTGACGATATTGATCGCTTGATTTAATTTCGAAAAATGAATTGAATTATCTATTGTTATGTCTGTCAGTTGAAACGCTTCGAAAAGTTGGAGTAATTTAACTTGTATATTTTCAATTTCCTAAATATTTATTCATATTTGAAATTTTAGTTGCTTATTTTACTAAACGTAACAAAATTTCAATGAGTTATAGAAAATTTCAATTAAACAGTGAGAAAATTGTCGAATGTTTAGAAAACTTACCAATTCTTGTGTAAATATTTAATCTAGAAAATATACATATGAAAAGGAATTAATTTTCTGTTATGTACTGGTTTTCTTTTCCTTCAAGAAAATAGTCTTCATTTTGCTTGTCTTCTAAATCTTAACTCATCTCGTATGACATAAAAGTATTTTTATGAAGAAAAAATTTTGCATTTATAATACGTATTAAGTAATTTTTGTAAAATTATAAAAGAAATATATTTTTTTTAACGACTTACTTAAACAGCATAATATTGTCTCCCCAAGAAAGCATTGTTTAACATTTGCTTCATTGTCTTTTTTTATAAACTTAACTTGTTGATTTGATAAATAGTTTCTTATTCTTTAATACATTTTGAAAATTTCATAGGTTTACCATCCGAATTTTTGTTTCGAATGACACTTGGACATACCAAGCTTGCCAGCCATTGGCTTTGCGAAATAAGTCAGGAAGAAGTACCTTTCGTTTGGCAAAAGAGCACCATTGAGGTGAAAAACTTAGCTCATAGCCTCACGGATAGAGGACAACACCGCTTATTCGTGAGGCCAATTCCTCACTTTAGGCAGATTTAAGGAGGAAGGAAATTTTCTTCAGATTTTTTGCACCCCTGATACTGCTGCTCAGTGACCGACCACAGGACTTTCGATCGATTCCATAGAATTTACTAGCACGTATATCACGATGTTGAAACCCGGCCTCTCCGGGCCGAGGCTCCGTGTTCTAACTGATAGATATATATCGTTCGACCACCATGTGTTTTGCTTTGCTTTCTTGGTCATTTGCTGCCATGACAATTCCAGTTCAAAATGTTGTAGTCCAGTGAGTATCAGAGTTTCCAGCAATATAGCCTGCTCTTATAACTATTGTGTTTGTTTCATTCTGTCGAAGACAATGACATAGAAAATTTCAGTTAATTGTCTTATCCATGTTATCAACGTTAATCTTTAATTCTTACTCGTAGTACTGTCTAAAATCTCTCCATGCTTCTTTGGTATCAAGATATATAACAGCATCCATCAAGTACCTGGTCTAGAAAGTATACTATCTACCTAACCAAAGAACGTTTCTCCCCTCGCCAGTAGTCCGGAACTCTACCCTTGACTACGGTTAAAAGATTAAACTATTTTAAGTAGGAGTGTGGGGTAAAACTTAGGATAGTGTTTGACTTGGTTCGACTAGGGAAGTAAAAATGGCTTTCCTCTTTTAAATGCAAGATTTCTTTCTAGTACTACACATTTTCAGAAAGTGAATGGAGTTCTTTTATTAGACAGACAGTACCTTGAAGATATACATATGGGTATTATTGTTTAGTGAAATACTTATTATTAATGAATATTTCTATAAACATTAATGAGCCATTAATGTATTTAAAAAATACCCTTTCTATCAAATATCTGCAAATGTTACTTAGAAATCATAACAGTTTGGTGAAATACTCACCAACACAGAGCAAGTGTTTTCTTCTAAAAATAAATTCCAATTTTACTGAGTTAGGAGCGCAATTTTTTTTTCTCACTTTAAAGTTCTTAATATATAGAAAACTTCGTTTTAGCTTTAAAAATTACCCCGGTAATTTCTTCTATTCACGGGAAAATTGTGTTAAAAAGAGGAGAAAAAAACTTGCATCCATAATTTTATGAAAAGAAAGGAAATACTTTCTGAAAATTTTTTGTCCACAATGCTTAGAACTTCACAACTTAAAACGCCGTGGGATTTTTTTTTTTTGTCGACTTAATCATTTTTCAAGTGCCGCTTCACACTAACATTTCTTACGAAATCATCAATCAGTTGACAGAACCCCCATGTATTAAAGATATACTTCCCCCTGTTATCTTATGGGGGGAAAATGTTTTACTGTAATCGGTATTTTCAAATATTCCCACTTTAAATTCACGGCCTACTCGTACAATTACCTACTTGTAAATGTCGGCCTAACGACATTGAGTACAGTATTTTTTTTCTTTCTTGCTTTCATACATGCTTGTTATGCTAGTTATCTGACTTTACTCTTCTACCGAAAACGTCGACATTATCTTATCCAACACTTTTTCTTCCTTTTTTTTTTTTTTCTTCTTCTTCTAAAGTAGCTGAAGTTTTTATACTGGAAGTAGCTTAAATAAGCCAAGCAAAACATCCGATCCTGCAATATATTTATAAAGTTCTTGTTTTTTCCCCTTTTCCTACCTGTTCTAAGTTGTTTTGCTTGTGGTAAAATTTATTCAACTAGATTATAGGTGTCTGCTACACACTTTTTTGCTTCATGTTTTGCTTCAATACTACAAGCAAGCTTTCTAGGAATAAAAATGAATCTAATTTTTTTACTTTTAACATACTCGGAAGTAAGTTTAGGGCCTTATAGAAAAAGTTCTTGAATCTAGAATTTGAATCAACCACGAAAGTTAAACACGCATCAAAAAGCTTTAAAATAATTTGCTTTTGTGGGAGAAACAATTGATTCGGAATTTTGTGTAAAATGTTGCCATTTAAAATGATAGTCTACAAAATGTTTGATTTACTCGGAAGAATTGTTGAAGTTGTAGTTGAAGCATTGAAAAAATGCTGTTGTGGTTAAATTATTGTTGAAGTGTTTTTCACTTGGTATTATACTTGAAGTAAATTATTTGTTTTATAGAAAAAGTCCTTAAATCGAGAATTTAAATTGCCAAAGTTAACCCCATCTCTAAAAATTTAGAAATACTTTGCTTTTATGGAAAAAACAATTGACTTTGAATTATGAGTTACGTGTTGCCATTTAAAGTTGTTGTCTACGAAATGTTTCATTTACTTGGAAGTATTGTTGAAGTTATTGTGGTTAAAAGATTATTTCTTTGTAGTAAAAATCTTAAACCTCTCATTTGAATCATCAAGCAAGGTTAACACACAAAAACCTTAAAATAATTTGCTTTTCTGTGAGAAACAATTGATTAGGAATTCCGTGCAAAGTATTGTCATTTTGTAAGGAAAAGTTTTAATTTACTTGGAAGTATTGTTGATGCTGTTGAGTATCGTTATTGTGATTGAAATGTACTTCAAATGATTTTACTTGGTACATTATATTTGAAGTAAGTTACTTGGCATTAAACTGAAAACATAGAAAAAGTCCTGAAACCTAGAATTTTTTAACAACCACCAAAGTTAACCTCACCTCCAAAAATTTTGAAATAATTCGCTTTCGTGGGGAAAGCAAATTGATTTGGAATTATGTGTAAAGTGTTGCTATTTATTGTGGTTGTCTATAACATTTTATATTATTTACCAAATTTATAGCATTTTATGAAACCATATTTTATTGTTAATTTTTTTCAAAATCATTACATAAGTGGTTCGGTAAAAAATAACGTGCTTTTTGGTGTTTCCATAGAGTCAAAAACGCGGTAAATTTTTCCATATTATGGTAGTTTTGACTAAACTTTTTTTTTCTCTGCGTATATGCTGTGAAAAAATTGATTAGCATTTGAAAAAAGTCTTCTACAAACTGAAGCTTTGGAATTGATAAAAAGTGATTCATATAATTCATTACTCTATTTTACCCAACATTTAAAAACAAAATTTATTATAATTTCTTAATTTTTCTTATTTAAATTTATTAAATGACTTACCGTGCGCAATTTGTTTTCGGAGTGAAAACTACGTTTTCTAAAGTTGAAAAAAAAAATCAATAAATAATTCGGTGTTAGTGGAAGGGAAGTAAAAAATATCTTTTTCTAAAGAAAATAAGTTGTTTCGATTTTAAAACACCTCCAATCAGAAACGGTTCATCAGTCGGAGATAGTTGAAAATAATCACGCTGGATGTTACAAGAAAGAGAAATCAAATGTCGTTGTAGGATGGATAAAGCACCCGTAAAGAAAACAGATTCGTACCCCTCGTTTTTTTTCTTTTTTTTTCGAGTTGAAGGGGGCGAAAGAGAAGGCTCAGGTGTGAACCAAGAAAGCATCCTGTGGCCGCAGTCCATCAGGCCTTTCGAAATCAATACGCCAAGCACACTCCGCAATGAGGGAAAGGCATATATAGTGATTTTTATTACATTAAGGGCAATTTGCTAAAAATAAATATTCATATTTTATTTAACAGATTGAATAAATAAATTTATATCGACTACTTATTGATAAGAAAGGTTACTGTTAGAACTTTTGAAGTGATATAAACCATACACGAAGAAAAAATTTCTAGTATAGGTGCAGGACTATATGCTGAGGACATTTCTAGTAATTAAAACAAACTATACGGTATTTAAACTATTAATTTCGTAATTTTTTTTTGTTCATATAGTAAAAATTTTCCAGAGATTCTGGTTTTCCAAATTTTAGTTCCTATTACCACACAAAAAAATATATAACTGAAAAGTAAATGTAACCGAATAAGTGGATTTTAAGCCATGCGCTAAGGTATCATGATAAAATTACCAAATTTTATCACATTTTCCAAATTTGAACACATATTATGCAATACTTTATCACTAATTGTATCAAAATCTTTACCAAAAAGCTTTGGTGAAACTTACCGTGCTTTTTGGCTTTCCCACTAAGCTAGAAACAAGGCACATTTTACCATATTCTGGTAGTTTTGACCATATATTTTTCATAGTGTCACCTTTCATATTTGTTGCAACTTTATTATCGTAACCCAATTATAGTACTGCTTAAACCTGAATTCACAGTACTGTTTCGCATTGTAAGGGATTATGGTGCAATTTAAAATCTCATTAACGTTGTATCGAATTTGCTCCATATTATAATTCAACGTTAAACAGATTTTTATAAAAATGTTTGTGCAATGAATAACTTTTAGTTTAATGATTTGGTTTTTACAAGGTGCAATCTTGAAGATTCAAGTCGTTCAATTAGGCTGGCTAATCAGTGATGTTCTTTAAATTAAGATATCAAGAGTCGAAAATTTAATTTTTCTTAATCAGGATGCCTTTATATCTACAAATTCATACTTTGACGCACTAAATATATTTACTCGATTGTGACGAGCCCTGTATTTTGAGGGACAAAATAACAATACATCGATAATAGGTATACATTAATTCAAGAAGAAAACTTATTTCGTGTATGCTTTTGCATCTTAAAGTAGCGTCTGCACAAATTAGTTTATTCAAGGTCTATCTAATCTAACCGATAAAATTGAATCTTAGAATTATATTAAATGTTATTTAGAATGTTTTATTTATTCTGTGCATTGTGCATTTCCTGGAAAACGTTTTAGCCGCTTCTATATATAATTTTATATGGTTATATAGATCTATTTATGAAAAGAAAATTTTCTAGACGAAAACAAGTTAATGAATCGGAATAGCTTTTTGCTGTTATGTTACATTTTACTAATACTGGGCACTAGTTACAATTTTAGGCGTTATTGTGACCGATCCCTAGCTATATAATTGGAAATTTTTAAAAAAAGCATCTTTAATTCTTACTTTTTATAAATTATTGATTTATTGAAAGTTACTAACAGCATTTGTTGCAAAAATACATATTCAGAAAGTTTTTTTTTTCTAAAAAAAATGTGAAATTAAGTTTTACAAAATTTTTGCAGCGAAATTAAAACTATGTAAAATCCTTTCTAAAACAATAAATTTTTTCCCAAGAATGTTTCAACTTCTTAAAATATAAAAAAACTAACAAAAATTTTAATAAATCGATAGGAAAACATCAAGGATTAGAAATAAAAAAAAAATTTGAGACAATACAATTCTCAGTGTATAAAATATTGGAATAAATGTAAAGAAGTGATAATATGTGGAATACCCCTTAGAAAAATAGGGTGAATTCCTGAGCCTTTTGCACACACAAACTGACTCCCAATCTTATGTCACACTTCTTTCTTTGCGTCAAAAAAAGTTCTTTCTTGCAATGAGGCAAAAGACAATATAATTTATTAGAATTGTTGTTTGTCTTTAATCTCTGCTCCATGCAGCAAACATACAACTTACTGCAACATATTTGTTCTTCCGTCTGCTCAATTAAATTTGTGGAGGTGGCATCGGTAAAATAGATTCCTCATTCAATATTGTAACAAATTGAACATGACTTATACGTAATATGTATAACACTATTATGAAATTTTTTCTACAAAAATAATGTTCATATTTGCATTGTTCAATACTGTAACAAATTGAACATGACTCATACGTAATATGTATAACACTATTATGAATTTTTTTCTGCAAAAATAATGTTCATATTTGCATTGTTCAACATTGTAACAAATTGAACATGACTCATACGTATTATGTATAACACTATTATGAAATTTTTTCTACAAAAATAATGTTCATATTTGCATTGTTCAATATTGTAACAAATTGAACATGACTCATACGTAATACGTATAACACTATTATGAAATTTTTTCTACAAAAATAATGTTCAAATTTTCATTGTTTGATTTTTTGGATCAGGAATACGGAGTTAGATGTTTTGGATCAATTATAATATTATTCATATTTGGGGCAATCTTAATCTGTTCCTAAACTGAACTTCTTGTCGCACTTTATTATTTGATAATTCGGTTCAACTTGATCGAAAAATAAGTTCAATTTTACAATTTGGGTGTGCTGTGCATTTGCATTGTAATATGGACCAAGGTATTTGATTTAATTTGAAAGAAAAAAAGCTTCATCTTTTTGAGGTTGCGGCAATTTTGCATTATGGCTCAAGGTACTGATATTATGCTTCAATATTGATTCGATTTTCTAAACGTGAAATTACTGATTTGGGACTAATTAATTATGATTCGTATATCTTCTTCATTTTGCCTGTTGTTTTATCTTGCGCGTGGTCTGGGCAATAAAATGATAAGCCATATTTACTGAACTATTCAGGAAAACGTTCTTTTTCAGAGCACGAATTCCCTAAACACTGTTAAAAATTCTGGATTAAATTACGGTAAAAAGTGTCGTCACTCAGGGTGCCGGTATATTTTACCATAAAATCTATTTTTACCGGAACGTGTTACGAAACCGAATATATAATCTGCCGTAACTTTTACGATAACAATTTCTGTAAAATCACTTAATCACTCCATTTAATAAATATTTCTGTAAAAATTATGGTATAATATTTTACAGTAAAAATAGATTTTGCGATAAAATGAATTTTACGGATGATGCACTCAAAGTGCCGATATTTTATACCGTAATTAAACGAGAATTTTTTACAGGAGAGACAATAGGATTATTCTGTGTATTGTGTTGTAATTTAGTGGAAGTTCTTGAACTTGAAAGGTATTTATATCTGGAAACAGGATCAAAGAACTGTTTGATGTAAAAATGTCATCGTTGAAAAAAATCTGATCTTCCTAGGATTATCACATATGTTTTTTTTTAATTTTGTGAAATATTTTCAAGCCGTGACACTCGTGTTGTTTTAAAGAAGTTTTTGAGTCTTTCGAATTTGAAGTATAGTTTTAAATACTTATATAGAAAATGTCTATCATATAAGAGTTTGGTGAAGCAGCATATTTTCATTTTCACCTAGCATTCATAGTAGTATAAAAAGTAACTTAGCAATTTTCTAGCCATCATAATTCAGAAAACTCGTAAAACATTTACATCTATTTTTTCCCCTATACTCACGATATCACGACAAGCGACGCATATAGTTTTTAAATTTTATTTGAGTAGTCTTATCAACTGTTAAATTTCAGTTCACTAATTCTTAAAACATGTTTATAACCTTCTCACTTATTGACTTTGAAAATTAATCTTTCAGATTTTTAATTAAAATACGTCTTAATAAATAGGTAAATTTCGAAAATATTGTTTTTCTTTCTATCCCCATTTATTTCTAATCCCAGTAAAACAATAAAATTAGTCTTATTTTATAACCATCGTTGAACAGCCGATCCAATTTTTTGAGTTTACGACTAGTAATGTTCAATTCCGTAGCCATGTAATTTTGAACCCAATCCAAAAGACAAGGGAACTCCTGAATTAAGTTTTGAGAGAAATTTGCCTTCGTTTAGGAATTTTTGATGGAACTAACCTGCATTTACATTACATGGTGGAGAAAACCACTAAAGCCTCCCTGCTGGCAAGGGGACTCTAACCCATGATCCGTCTACCACTGATGATATTTTACATCAGCACTGTGGTTGGTGCAGGCCGGATACGGAATTTCTATCGATCAGCCATCGCTGGGAGTCGAACCCGGTTCACCTCATTGGAAGGCGAACGCTCTATCCCCTGAACCATCACGACTCAATAACATTAGTTGATAATTTTTTTTTAAAAATAATATGAATTAACTTTAATTTGAATCCCAATACGTGGAAAGTTAGAAGGCTTTGTATAGTGGCTGCCGCATTGTCATATCGTCAGTGGTACATAGGTTTGCAATTTGGAAAATAGGGTGGTCCCATAGCTTAGTTAAGATATAGGTAATTTTAACTCCACTTTTTGTTTATTTCGCATATCTTAACTCGTAATCCAATGGAATGTGTGTCATGATGTATCATTGCGGTGGCCACTATCTAAAGCTTCCTAACTCTTCTTTGATAGGTATGTACAACTATGGTGGTCAGAGCATCCTGCTATGATCCCGGTGGTTCTTGGGTCGAATCCTGTGGTTGACCAACGAACATCTCTCTCAAATTTCTCCCTCCTTTGAGACTGCTTTTTGCTCAAAAATGGGTCCATGCATTTTCAATTTGGAATACATGGGTTTTCAAATTCGACTATCATTTTTTTAAAGCTATTTTAACAAATTTTTTTTTTCAATTTTGCGAAATTTTTCACAGTATAGTTGGTATCTTGCTTGAAAGCAAATATGTAGCTATTATATTGTTTTGAAACGCTATACAATAAGTGTATGTAGATATTTATTTGCATTCGTGATATAACTTCTCGTGATGCTTTGTCGAGTAAACCTTAAACACTTGTCTTTACTTCAGTCAGAAAAACTGCAGTAATGCATTTTTTTGCAAATATAACACAAATACGAATAATTTCGACTTAAAAATTTTTTACCTTCCTTTAGGGGGTCTATTTTATCAAAGTGTAGGCAATAATAGTATCTATAAAAATTTTAATCATTTAATTATTTCGCCATATATATATATATTTAACAAAATCATTCAAAATACGTTATTTCAGTGACAGAGCAAAATTTACGTAGCTTCTGCTTGTAAAACTGTTTCGATTCATTTTTATAACTCCATGTTTCACAATTCATTCCATACTCTCCATGTAATTCTATAACATTAGTAACCAATTGTAAAAATGGATTAAAATATATATTTTTTTAGCACGTTGTTAAAAAACAAATATTTTAGATCTGAATTTCGACTACTGAATCATATTTTGCAAAATACACATAGCGTGAGGTGAATCATATAGACAAATGAAGCAGAGATAGTTTAAATATCATAAGTCAAAATCATTTGCGGGAAATGATTCAATGCAATTGGAATAACATTGGATCCAAAATTTTGGACAAATCTACTTATAAAATTCCATTAGTGTGTTGGGAGGTGAACACTTCTAAAAGGGATTAATTATATTGAAAGGGAAAGGTTTATGAAGAAGTTCGATTGCGTATACTAAGATATGTAATAAAATATGTATCTTTGACTAGGTAAAAAAATATGTTCAGGTGAGAGTTTATTTCTTTTTGTATTTTTGGAAAACAGAAAAAAAATGGGAAAGCTGAATAATTTAATAGTCTGAGTAATTAAACAATTGATTCTGAATAAGTTTCTCTTAAAAATGCAACTGAAGCAGAATTAATTAATCAAATGATCTATAGATAAATAAAACTTTCTTTGAAAAATAATTGTTTAATAGTTTTTTACGCCAGTTGCATTATCTCTTGTAAAATTTTTTTCTTCGAAATTTGTCAGAGTAGTTACTCATTTTAAATATTAAAAAAGAAAAAGATCATTAAATTTGTAATTATTGCCATCGATATACGTCTAAATTTAATGAAAAACTCTAGAATCTCCATTTTGAAAGTGCTTGTTTTCATAGCTTATGAAAAGAAATGTTCAATAGATACAAAAGAGTCAGTCAAAATCGATGTGAATTAGAAAGTTCAATCATATAAATAAATTTAAAAAATTTTAAATTGTGATATTTAAATATTTTAAAGTGATGAGAAAAATTGTATTTTACGCACTTTTAACGATTTCGGTTTGATAGTTTCAATTTTTATTTTTTTGCCGGAAAATATAACAAACTGATGTTTCCACTATTAAATTAATATTAAAAATTTCAACAGTTTAAAGTTCTTCAGTGCGCAGAAAGTTCTTGAAACAAATTTATCCTCTGAGAGCGTTTAATTTTTAAACTTTATTTCCGTTTTCAATTTTTTTACAGCATATTTAGCTTTGAAAAATCTATTTAGTAAATTTATAAATAATTAATCAGGTGGCTCGAATCGTTATTATTTCCCTAGAAACTTTATTTAGACGATAAAAATGAGCTTTTTTTTATAGTTCATATCGTATTTTACATAAATTAATTTCAAAATGCAATAAAGATTGATCAATCATACCGAAAATTTTAAAACTAATGTTTTTTACACTTTGAATTGTTATTATTTTATCTATTTGTTCGAAATTTATTTGAACTGTAATTTTCATCCATGTTTAAAATTATTATATATTCAATTCAAAAAGAAAATTACTAGATTTATATTTTAAATGTGTTTTCTTTTTTTCTTTCTCTGTGCTGTTGTCCCGATTTTTTTATCCATTACTACGACTATTGCTTTTCTTTAATACAAAGAAAAAAATTTTTTTTACTATATTTTATTCTTTATACATAATTATATTTATTTCTTGAATATTTAATAAAACCATTCATCATTTTTAACTCAATGATTAATCGATACTTAGTAAAAACATCCCCTCAACTTTTTCAACTGTGTAAAAGATATTTTTATTAAATCGGTTACAGAAACAAATTCGATTATTGCTTTATATTGCTTTCTAAACATTGGCGTTTCCCCCCTTCCGAAAGTTTCAAAAAGTAATGATTCCCCCTCCCGAGTAAGAAAGAAAAAAAACTCTCCGATTTTCTTGTGAGTGTCCGGCAGTGGGGAGGACGAATGTGTGTATCTTGAGCGTCCAATTGGAGTCTGGTGGTACAGAAGTGCGAAGCGCTGTTCAAATATGCTCGGAAGCAAGCGGGCGGAGACTTTGGAGAGAGAGCGCAGACGCTGTCTTTCTAATCACTCGCTCGGTACGAAATGCTTGCGGGAGGGCCGTTCTTTTGGAGAGCGCTGTGCCGATCGCTTTCACTTCACATCACGTTACTCATAACAGCAACAACAGCGATCCGGCCGCCTCCTCTAATACATTCGCTGCGGCCCACGTTGCCGACTCGCTCTTGCTGATATCATTCTTTCTTGACCACTTACTAGACACGTGCTTTTATTTTTTCTTTTTATTTCTATTTACTTATATTGTTTGTTGTTTGTTAACGGACTGCCAACCGAACTGTTAACGACTTTCCGGACGGCCGTGTCATCGGCCGTCGGATGCAGTCCTGCCTCGAATATCATCATCAGCAACATCATCATCACCACCCACAGGGGGGATCACCCCATGTGACATTCCGACAGTTCTCACCTCACTCTTCATCGCCCCCTCACTCTATCAAAGAGGAGGAACCGTCCGGCGCCCTGACGACGGCGTCCCCGGCCTCCGGCAGCGGCGGCGGCCCCGCCGTCTCGTCCGGCGGCGGTGGCGGTTTCTGTGGATCCCAACACTGCTATTTGCCAGCCAGCAAAAAAGTGGATTCCTTGCCCCGTCTCGGGATGCTTGGAGGATCCACTCCCGGCATGTATTCGGTAAATATAACTTTTTATACACCCTACTTTTACCTTTCATTTCACCAGACTTCTTACCTCAAGTCCTAAACCTCACTTTTCCCATCCGACATCAAAAGATACCGTCCTAGGTTCCCAGAAACAATTTAAATTATACCCTTGATAAATTTTAAGTTATGTTCAACTCTAAATAAAGAAGTTCAAAATGCCTCCACAACAAAGCTTAAAACTTGTGTTTTGCATGCTTTTCCTCTTTATGAATAATTAATGCATCTTCAAAATTAAATTTCTTTTGCATTTTATGCCGCAAATAATATCCATATTTTGCATTGTTCTGAAAAAACAATTTTTTACTATGCAAATCCCTTCCTCTCATTCAAGATTTTTTTAAACTTTTAAATAGAGTGATAGAGTAGATACTTTTAAATAGAGTGATATTCATCTGGATGTAGTTTACATTTAATAATTTTAATTTGCTATAAAAAATTTATTTTGCTTTTTGCATTTCCATGCAATTCAACTTAATTACAAGCTAGGAGACAAAACCCTAAATCAAATTATAACTCTCAATTTAATTAATCTCTAGATTTAATCCAAAGTTAAATATTATGGAATAAAACAAAAATTCTGTATGTAACTTTTAAGATATTAAGATTAATTCAGCTTAAAAGTTTTTTAAAGCATTTTACAGCGTGTTAGGAGGTCGAATAATTTAAAAATCACAGTTTTTCTTTATCTTTATATTTGATTTAATAACTTAAACTAATTAAAAAAAACTTATGCAATTTACAAACGTAAATTTACTTCTTAAAAAAATAAATAAAATAAACACATAATTTATAATCAACAATAAAGAAATTTTTTTAAAATTTTAACCTTAAAATATTTCTCAACAGTAATTTTATTATTTTTACGCCCAAATATTTCTCTTTCTGAAAATACCAACTCACAAAATTACATCGAATTGAATTGAAAGTAAGTTGCTAAAAAACGTCATGCAAATGATTTCTTATTCACACAACCTAAAGGCTAAAGCGCTCATAATATTTTGCAATTTAAATATAAACCCCCAATTGCAGAGCTAACAATTTTTTCTTCTAAAATTCTTTACGAAGGTAATATATCAGCATCACTATTGTCAGAAAAAGCAAGCTAAGTAACGCGTAGTTGTTTAAAAATCCGATTCTTCTCTGCTTTTCCCGATTCACCTGATTAGCATTTGGCGAGATCATTCACTCCCCCCCCCTCTTACCACCTGATTGATCCCCCGCACCCTTTACCATCAATCCTGGTAACTGATCGTATTACGGGGGTCTACGCTCGACCTGTCCCCCAATACCCCTTTCACGCTAACGATCGTCAGGGTTTATGTTCAGAGATCGAAGTCACGGGTTCTTACTACACATCGCAGATACTTTTAACTCCTTTTTACTAAATCAACTTATTGGGAGAACATAGGATCTCTGGTTTTCAAATTGAGAACTTTCTAAGACATGTGCTTAAATGTTTCAATGTAAAATAAAATAAATCTTTCCTGTTGATTTGTTTAAACTTCTTTGTGAAACTAGATTTTTACCAGTTTTCATGTTTTTACGCAGTTTGGCTTTGGTTCGTTGCTGAGACGATTTTACAATTTTTTTGAGGTTAGATAAAATAAATCTAGCTTTCTGACCGTTGTACGAAATAAAATGTTTCTCGCAATTACTTTTCGTAACGATCGTTCCTCGTAACTTTCTTATATTCTAATCGAATGTTTCTCTTGATTTCTGCAGGAAAAAAAGAAATACGTATTAGTAAAAATTTACGCGTATTTTTGCAGTTTTAATGTCATTAAAGTTTAAAGTTTTTCTCGGTTGTTTGTTGGAATGATTTTAAAAAGTTTGAATGAATTGAAAATTTTGATGAAAGATAAAGAAAAAAACTTGCTATCTTATTATTCTCTTATGGGAAATCGAATATTTCTTTTAGTTACGCTGCGTTAAAATTCAATGTTTCCCAAGATTTTTTTACACAAATTAGGACAATTTTTACAGCTTAAATATTATGAAATTTAAATTTTTTTTATGATTAGTTGTAGAAAAGCCTTATGAGTTTTATTCAAAATATGAGAGGAATTATATTTATTTCCGTGTGATGATTCTCTTAATTACTCTGCATGTTGTGAGCCAATGATTCTGCAGATTTTTCTTACAATCATTTTACAAATCATTGAAAATTATTGTTTCTTGGAAGAAGTTCTAAGATGAATCAAAAAATTATAGGGAATTAAAAATAAAATAAAATAAAGCGTTTGTGCAAAATACAAAGCCTGGAGTTTCGTTTAATTTTTTTTTTCGCATGAAGGTGTGCTAATTTCAATGAAGTTCAAATGCTAATAAATATTTGAAATTCTGACTTTTTTTCACTTGTATGTGAAAGTTTTCTATTTTTAAGAATGAAGGAGTTCTATTTTTTGGGGGAGGGGGAAAATAATAATATTTTTACAGCATTATTTTTTAATTTTTTCGTAAATCATATTATTGCTTGTTGAAAATATATACTCTTTACTTGAGTACATATTTCGTGAAAATTGTTATAGGTTCGAATAATTTTTATCAAAGTTGAACTGAAAGTATAAATGGCAAATAATTATCTCATATTTCAGTGACAATTAGCGAAATTAAAGTGCAAATTATTATAATAATCATATTTGGAATAACGAAGAGAAATACGTTTTCAACTTCACGAGAAAATAAAGTTTAAAACTTTAAAATAGTATTGCTTCATATTGTGACAGTTTTAACAAAATATATCTTCTAGACTAATAGGTTTTCTTGTTTGCCGATTTGCTTAATGAAAATACATGTTACTAATAATAAAAAATAAAAATAAAAAAAACAAGGTAGCTTAATTTTTATTTTTTATCTATTTAAGTTTTTTTTTTAACTACAAATCCGTATTTGATAAAAATTATTATAAATGCTAGTTTTAAATATTTAGAAAGTACTTTGATAAATCCTTAAAAAAAATTTTCCTGAAAAGTATCTTACTAAGTTGTAATTTAATAATTCAAATTTAGTTTCAGTTAATTATGTTAATCATTTAATATTTTTCTTTTGAGGTGTTACTTCGATTCATTTTTGTGAAAAATTTAAGTAACATTAACTACCTAGATTTCTAGATTTCTGATGAATTTCAACTCTCATTTATTAGTATCAGTTTAAATGTGGTTTTTGTAAATTAAAAATAATTTTTGAAATATTATTATTAATAAAATTCTCCTTATTGTATTTTTCCTAAAAAAAAACTTTAGTTTTCAAATTTTGCGATGCGTACAAAAATGCGATAAATGCTTTTGAAATCGCAAAAACTATTTGTTACTTTGAATAGGTAATATGTTCTTCTTGTTTCTTTATCTTTAAGATTCTATCTAAGACATTGCTTTATCCATAGAATCATTAAAACCCTTAACTTTCATTTATTAATAAGCAAAAAGCATTACTTTTTTTTTAAAAAAAATCTTCTGCTTACATTATTGCAGGGAGAACAAATACGGCGAAATGAAAAAGTCGTGAATATTTTAGCCTAAAAAGAAAGTCACAATTTTTTCTTCATAATTGTTCTTTTTGGTCATATTTAAACAGTTATTTTACATGACCACAGCTTTAATTATTTAACTAAAACAATAATATCACTGAAACAAGTCCTTCATATTATTTTAATTAAAGAAATATTTCGACGAAAAATAAACAAATAATGTTTCTGGAAGCTGTGTTTTTCTTCTTTTAGGAAATTAAATTTTTACTCAAGTTGATAATTACATTTTTATCTGCCAACTTATTAAAATTTCTCCCAAAATCAGAATTTTTTCAAAACATCAATTTCATGTTACATAACTACCTTCAATCCCTCGAAAATATAACGCATTCCGTTTATATGCGCTGTTAGAAGTGTTTTTATTGTGAGTTTTTAAATATTACATTTTGGTAGCAAAAATTTTAACGATATCTTAACTACCATTTTGACGTTTTAGAAATTATTTCATGAAATTTATAAAAAGCAGACATTGCTATATTTAAATTAGTAGATAGAAACGCATTCTGCTCTTTCTTAAATATATTAAATATTTTATTAAAAAGTAATTTTTTTTACATCTATGCAATAGTATTGTATAGGAATAGACATTAATGATAAATTATACTAAAAAATGAAAGAAATTATTGTGATAAGGGCACTTAAATACGCCGCACTTTTTCCAATGGCGATATTTTTATATGATATTGTTCCTTATTATGTTTTCTATAAATGTACTTTGTTACTTTCACTAGATTATAGTGCACTAAGCTGACATCAAGTGTTTCACCAAAAAAACGCCCCCAAAAAACAATATCTTGGAACAATTTAAAATCATGACATCTTTTTATTTTGACTCAAACTTTTTAATTATTTTTAATAAAAAACACACTTCTCAAAAAATTTATTTTTACAGCTAAATATTATCATTGGTAATTACAAGTATTTTACTTTATAAGTTTCTGATAACTCAAAATTAATTAGAGTTTCTTAATTGCGCTCTTGTGCAAAAAAATTCGTCAATAGATTCCGCTCTTATATCTTTGTATCTTACAAATTTTTATCTTAACAACTGTAATATTTTGATTGATTTCTTTTTCAAACATTTGGGAAAGAAGGTTATTCTAGCTTGAGGTTACTAAAATTAATGAACACCCATCGTTGGATGTTTGAATTTCCAATTATTCCTTTAACGCAGAACAAGCTTAACACCTGATAAATTGAGCACGTAAATTTAGGATTTTTTTTGCTAACTCATTTCGATAGAAAACGTGAATTCACATTTCCTTTCTGGTGGTAAAGTCATGTTCTTCTCCTGAAATATACTGGTTGGAATTTTTTTTTTTGGCATTAATGTTTTTTTTTTTTTTATTCCGTAGAAAATAACTGAAAACAGAAAAATATAAAGAAACCACGTAGTTCAGAAACTGTTATGCATTAAATCTCAGAAATTTCATTACAGCATTTCAATCTTATTATTTCACTAGTTCAAATTTTACTTAATCCAAGTTTATTTTTCTCCGGAAGGACATTGATTTATCCTTTGCTTTATTACCTTTTGCTTCAAAACAGATAATAGAACTATGTATATCAGAAAGAATTACGTGTTAGTATTTTTATATCAATATTCCAATTTTATCTTTCGTTAGTTCTAAGTATAATAAATTTATTTAATAAATATTCTTGAATTACCTACCTAACTTTATCCAAATTTCCCCCCCCCCCCCAGAATAACGTTAATTCATCCTTTGCTTTCGCAAATTATGCTTCAAAACAGATAAGAAACCATGTACATCGGAAAGTGTTAGGTGTTATATCCTCATACTTTTATATCAATATTTACATTTTATCTTTCGTTAGGTCAAAGTATAATGAGTTTATCTATTAAAATATTCGTGAATTACCTACCTAACTTTATCCAAATTCATTGTTCCCCAGAATAACGTTAATTCATCCCTTGCTTTCTCAAATTATGCCTCAAAACAGATAAAGAAGCTATGTACATCGGAAAGTGTTAGGTGTTATATCCTAATACTTTTATATCAATATTTCCATTTTATCTTTTGTTAGGTCAAAGTATAATAAGTTTATCTATTAAAATATTCGTGAATTACCTACCTAACTTTATTCAAATTTATTTTCTCCCAGAATAACGCTAATTTATCCTTTACTTTCTCAAATTATGCTTCAAAACAGATAAAGAAACCATGTACATCGAAAAGTGTTAGGTGTTATATCCTAATACTTTTATATCATTATTTCAATTTTATCTTTCGTTAGGTCAAAGTATAATGAGTTTATCTATTAAAATATTCGTGAATTACCTACCTAACTTTATCCAAATTCATTGTTCCCCAGAATAACGTTAATTCATCCTTTGCTTTCTCAAATTATGCTTCAAAACAAATAAAGAAGCTATGTACATCGGAAAGTGTTAGGTGTTATATCCTAATACTTTTATATCAATATTTCCATTTTATCTTTTGTTAGGTCAAAGTATAATGAGTTTATCTATTAAAATATTCGTGAATTACCTACCTAACTTTATCCAAATTTATTTTTTCCCAGAATAATGTGATTCATCCTTTTCTTTATCACCTCATGATTCAAAACAGATTAAGAAATCGTGTAGATCGGAAAGAGTTAGACGTTAGATTTCAATACTTTTATATCAATATTCAAATTTTATCTTTCGTTAGGTTCGTAATAAGTTTATCTATTAAAATATTCGTGAATTACCTACCTAACTTTATCCAAATTTTATTTTTTCCCAGAATAATGTGATTCATCCTTTTCTTTATCACCTCATGATTCAAAACACATAAAGAAACTGTGTAGATCGGAAAGAGTTAGACGTTAGATATCAATACTTTTATTTCAATATTCAAATTTTATCTTTTGTTATTTTAAAGTACAATGAGTTTATCTATTTAAATATTTGTGAATTATCAACCTAATTTTATTCAAATTTATTTTTACATTATTTTATAATTTTTACATAAATTTATATTAACATTAATTCATTCTTTGGTTTTTTACCTTTTGCTTCAAAACAGTTAAATATAAAGAAACCATGTAGATCAGAAATGTCCTAATACTTTAATATCAATATTCCAATTTTATCTTTCTGAGTTCAAAGTGTAATGAATTTATCTAAAAAAATATTCAGGAATTATCTACCTAACTTTATCTGAATTTAATTTTCTCTAGAATGATAATAAAGTTACTTTCCTTTTCATTCCAAAGAGAATTGGATATACTGTCATGTTAAACAAAATAAAAATAATAAAAACTAAATAAATAAACAGCGAAAAGTTAAATTATAATTGATACGTTTATGTTTTACATTTGTAAATTTAACTACGAAAGTTTGAAAGTATTGCTATTTAATGCTATATCTTTCCAAAATACTTTCTTCTATGTCTTTGTTAGTATTTTATTTACTAAAGAAATAATAATCCTACGTAATCGCTTAAAATCATCAGAAATGAAATTATTTTTAGAATATAAACTAACTTTACTTCATAGCAAATAATTCAACCATACTATTTCTTGTTAAGGTAGATTTAAATAGACATTAGGGTATTATATGATTAATAGTTAACAGTTATACTTAAATAATTGCTAACATATAATTGTAATATTTTGTGTATAATTTGACTGTTGAAAAATCTTTATTAAAAATTTTTTAATAATTTATATTTACGTGATTTACTTAATAATTTAATACTGTTTGTTTTCTTCATCTGAAAAAAAAAAACAGTTTGCAGTAATAAAATATATAGAAAATAATTATCTTACATGCGAAAATAATTATTAATTAGTGCTTGTTAAAAAACTAAACTACAATAGTAATTTTTGAAACGCATCCAAAATAGGAGTTTATGAAAATTAATTATTGTTTTTTAAATCTCAAAGTTGACTAAATAGTAGTTTTTAGTTAGTTTTACAATAAATTTAAAACATTGTATAAATTTTATCTTAGTGCGCAAAAACTACAAAGTTTCAAGCATTATCATCAGCCGAAAAAAATCTAATCTCACAAATATAATTATACTCTTTACCATTACATTACAATATTAAAAATAATTATTAATTGAAAATAATTAGATATATTGTTTAAATTAATGCGTTACTTGTCTATGATATATTTTAGTGTTTTTGATTTTATGCCTCAAGATATTTCATGACTGGACTTCTGTGAATTAAAAAGAAAATGTATTTTTAAAAATCTGTGATTCAGAATTTATGTTACTTCGATTTGAGGGCTATAAATTAAATCACCCTTTTATTTTCTTTCAGCTTGCCCTATTGAACTCAAGTTTAATTTAAAACTTTGAAGCGCTTTGAAGCAATTTCAAACTTTTTTTTATAAAGTTTATTTGTTTTTCTTTTAAGTACTGCTGATTATAAATTTAAAAAAAATACCTAAGGCTATAGAATACTTATGCTGATCTTATTTATATGTTTTAAAGTTAAACTAACGTTACATATTGCACTCAGAAGCCTGGAATCAACTTTAACATCAATAGAGCTTATGTTAATTTCCTTTTCATTATAAGCACAGACATTTGCTTCTTCCAGAGATTTTGTCTTCGAAAACATCAAAATTTAAAAATTAATTTTGTGCATATTTAATCATTAATATCTCTTAGCATGAAAAGAATAAAAAAATGATAAATTAAAGATACGTATATTTTTTTAAACTTATTTCAGATATTTTATTATATTTTATAGTTAAGTTAACCGAAATCCTTTCACTTGTGCATTGTTCACCGTTGTGTAATTTTGTTTTCTTAAATCGTTTTTTTAATTCTTATTTTTTATATCTTAAAAAGTCTTCTGAACGAAAGTGTTTCGTTTCAGGTAATAAATTGAGACATTTTGATTTAAAAATTTTTAAGTTTTATTAGAATTTTTCGTAATCATAAGCTCGTTGGCGAAATTTTAAAGCATATTTAAAGTGATAATCATAAAATATTTGTTTTATTATTAATCGAATAGCTAGGTAACTTTTTGTCCTCTGATTGGACAGCTTTCTAATGATTTCACAGGGAGAAGTAATTTTAAAGTACTTTAACTACAATTTTTCCATAAAATAGCAAACGATTTTTTTTATTTTTTATCGAAGTTGATAAAGAGAATCATCTTTTTCAAAACCCATTAATTCAGTCGTTAAAATTTGTAACTTAAAACAACATATAACTTAATTTTGTTTTCATTTGCTTAGTTTTAATCTTTTTGCCTTTAATAAATAATTTATTTGTTTCGCGGTTCTTATTCAAAAAGGAATTTAAATAAATATTTATCATTCTTGTGTCAATTGTAAGTAATATTAGAATTATCTAACTTTATTGATGTCTGTACGATGATATTCCAACTTTGACATAGCAAAAGTAAAGCAATTCTTAAAAACCTAATATCTGTGTCTTATCGCAATAATTACCTAAATGAATTATCACTTTTTTATATTATTTAAAAATACGCATTTTTTTCACAATGAAGTACTTGTTTCTCAACTAACAAAGTAAAAACAACTCTTTTAAATGCTCTTTAAAATTTTTTCTTTTTCTCTGATATTCGATATTATTTAAAAGGTATATAGTTTTCATGAAAGTACATACAATTATTTATAACTTTATTAATTTTAATTCAACTTATTTGTTTGTGTAAATTTATTTTTTATGGAATTAAAGGACAATTCTTTAATGCTGCTGGGTGATATCTTTAGAGTAGTCTTTATTAAAAAATAATTACATTGCAAAAGCGTCATATTATTTCAAATCTAAGTATGCATATAGTTTTAAAACAAAAGTTTCTTTCTGAACTAATTTTCAAATTTAACAAAATAAAGTATAACACTTTTTAGATAGTTTTTTGCTATCACCCAATTTTGTGTAAAATGTCAACGTTTCATCCTTTTTGGGTAACATCATAGCATACCTGTAAAGTTGTCGAAATTCGATTTCAGCTAAAATTAAAGGATTAAACTAATGTCAAAATAAAAGAACGCCTTATATTGTAAACACTACAAGTATATTAAAAATGGATATTGCATTTCTTAAGCTAAGCAATAAAAAATAAGCCTGAAAAATAATCTTCATAAGAAAAAACTTTCTTTTCCAACCAGCTATTTTATAATTAATTAAAACTCCATCGGCTATTTTAACAAAATAGTTTCTTCATTAAGTATCCTCTTTTTAGTAATTTTAATATGACGCAGTGTAAAATTAACTTTTATAATTATGATGTTAAAACTGATTTAAATTTAAGAAGCTTTTATGTGGATTTTAAATACCATATGGTAAATATCATTTACTATATAATATTTTCAATCAACATAGTACCGCAATAAAATATGTTGTCCAAGAAATTTATTTGAGGAGGAACTTGAATATTACCATGAAAGGAACCATTAAAGGAACTTGAATATTACCATGATATTTTTAAAGCCATATATGTTTTATGTTAGCAATTTTCTCTGTTTGTTTGCAGTTGTTTTTGTTAACAACTTTGTGTTATCCTTTGATAATGCTTTGAAGTAAAATATTTTTTCAACAAGCCATCGTTTTCCAACTAATTTCTTTCACTTTTACTACGCTTCACTTATTAGAATTATCTTTATTATACGAAATTGTTATGATTGAAGGAAATTTTAGTTTTGGTATCTTTTCAATAAGAAAAAAAAACCGTTCTCTATTAAGTTTATTAAACTAAGTAGAAACAGCTTTTTCAAACATAGCTTTACAGCAGTCTTCATTAAACAAACTTAAATGCTAGCATGCGATTGAACATGATAGCAATATATTTTCGCGACGAAACATCGTCACTTAAATTATTTTATTCCTAAATAAATTAAAAACACAACTCATTCTTTTGCTTTGTGTTACACTTTTTTTGTGTAATCTGCATTAAACAAAATTCTTAAATAAGTGTATTTTTCAGAAGTCTTATATCTTTCGATAAAAAAAATTTTTTAAAAAATAATAAAAACCAAGTCATAACAATATGTCGAAGCATAGGGTGACAGATGTCTTCATTAAATAATCTAAAATGTTACCATGTCATAATGTTTGTATAGAAATATGTTTTCTGAACTAAATATCTTTTCTCAAGTTATTTATCAGCAAATAAAGTGCGAACACAACTCTATTATTTGCTCAGTTATAAGAAAACTTTTTAGAGTTATCTTCATTAAACAAAGTAATTTCAAAGCAATAAATTTTTTTGTATGTTTTTCTCATTCAAATAACTTTATTATTCAAGAATTAAAATTGTTTTCATTAAATGAATGAACTTAATGATTGCCATTCGATATTATTTAAAAGCAATATAGATTCTCAATAAAGTAAACTCTCTTTTTCACTCTCAAGTAACTTTGTGAAACAAAGTAAAAACAACTCTTTCAAGAGTAGTGTGCCACACTTGTTAGAGTTGTCTTCATTATCTTAGAAGGGGAAAGGGGTCTTTGAATTTCAAGTGGCGTTATTTAGAATATTTTGTTCTTTCCCCTCTTTCCTTATCTGAATTGTTCACGAGACCACAAGAAAAAGTTGTTTGGTACAACAGCTTTGCAAAAAATGGACTCGTAGCTTTCATTAATGATACTTCTAAAAAAAACTCGGCTTTAGTAACACTTACTCACACAACATGTAGAAGTAAACGTTTATTTTTAAATCTTGGCGTCGGCAGCGCTTCTGTGTTTGAAGAATGTGTGTTCCGTAAAAATGTATATATAACATTTGAAAAAATGGCTTTGTTTCCATCTTTATATTCTACACTTGTTTTTTGCAAAAATATTTGCGAAATTTTTTTTTTTAAATTTTTCTCTCTTATCACTTGATTAGAAATAAACACACCAATTTATGTATTGGAATTTTGCTCTAGCTATATTCCATTAAAAAGCTGTTTTTTATTAAAGCATGGTTTTTTTCCTGTTTCACGATGAGAATTGTATTTTTGTTCCATTTATAAAAGAAAATTTCTTTATTTTAGCAAATTGAAATGCCGCAAGTTAAGCAAATTATTTTTCTTTGTTACAGTTGCTATTTATGGATATTTAATAGGTTTTCATTATTAATATATTTCGTTTATATCATCAATATGAATTGGTAGATTAACATATGTCTTTTACTTAATTTATGCTTTATGCACTTTGGGAGCATGCCGTGAGTTTAGTTTTTTAAAACTTCATAACAATTCTTTTTCAATCGTGTTTAAATGATACTGCACTGTTTAAGAGATGGCTAAACAATGCATGCATAAATAGTCCCATTTTTTAACAAATTCACTGAAAAAATTTTATTTTCCTAGTGGATCACTAGCACTTAAGTATTACTTAAATCTCGTTTCATGATTTTACTCTAACTAAATCATTGAAAATAATTTTGTGTATTAATTTCATATTTCTAAAGTTGTTCTTTGAAGTATGTTAAACATCATTTATAATTTACATCGTCCATGTAACTTTAAAATGCGTTATTATTTAGAAATGATTATTTTCTGAATTAAATTTTAATAATTGAAAAACGAAATTTATTTTTAGAATAGACAAAATTATAAGTGAATTTTTGTGAAACTGCCTTTAAATTTAAGTTTATGGTCATAAAAACATTGCGGTGTGCGTTAACGGTTACAAGTTGTATTATTTTACTCTGCGAGATTTATTCGGTATGTAATTGTAATGGTAAGATGCGATACTTACCGTTACAGGTAACCGACACTTGTTTGAATTAGGGATGATATGTTATTAGAGACTAATAAATGGGAAAAATTTCCTAAATTATGTTATGCAATTTTTTCTCTCGCATTTTCCCAGTTCCTTTATTAAATTTTCATGTGAAAAAAAGTTTTTAAATTTGATGGTAAATGTGGTTTAATACAAATGGGATTAAAAAAATCGCAGTGATTTTTACTTCTTGCAAAGAATATCTATTTTAGTGAATTTAAAACCACGAAAGTTAAATTAAATTTCCTTTTTTTATGACATATGCTATTTTTAATTGTGAAAATATTAGAAAACTTTTTTTTCGTTATTAAGAAAATAAAAATTCAAAAATAAATAAAGAAATATGAATAAAAATTATGCAAATAAAAAAAAATTTCTATTCCGTTCATATGGTAATGGTTTACCGAAAACTCTGGTTTTCAAATTATAGTTCCTATAACCACAAATAAAAATTACAAAACTGATTAGTAAATTCGACCGAATAAATGGTTTTCATGTTCATACCATGCTCTAAAGTAATTACCAAATGTTATGACGTTTGCTAATTTTTATCCCATATTATAAAATCATATTTTATTGTTAATTTTTCAATAGCCATTACCAAAGAGCTTCGGTGAAAATTACGGAGCTATTTGGTGTTCTCATAGAGCTAGAAACGTGATATCCGTTATCATGTTCTGGTAGTTTTGATCATAATTTTTTTCTTGGTGTGGAAATCTATAAGTAACTAAATACATTTTCGAAATTACTTTGAATCCCTTAGAATACTATTAGTATTTTTATTGCTTGAGCAGGTACCCAATGGTATATTTGGTAATAAATTAATCACTTTTTCCTTATGATTTAATTTGTGTAATTTCTTCAGAGTCTTATTTTAGTGTCAAATGTTTTAAATCTGATACATTTTTCTCAATATAGTTTGCGTTTAATTCGCAGACAGAACACCAGTAAGCAATTAGGAATCCCAAAGTCATGTGGGAATGACATTCTAAATACACTAAACTGTCTCTGTATAACTTTTCAATTCTCAGAAAGGCGAAATATTCTCTCACATTAAGAAGGGGTGGGTCAGAACGTTTTTTTTTATTCGATTTAGTGTCGTGCCAGTGGACGCTCTACTTAAATGTCTCAGAGCCTACTGTTCATAGATGAAGTTTGCGTGACAGCAAAAGAAAGAGTATTTCATAGAAGGCAAGAAATAGAAACCTGTTATTTTCACAGAATTGGTCGATGAATCGCATGTTTTGGAGAAGAAAAAAAAATTGGGTGTTATGACGTTTTTAGCCTTTTTAGACGTTATCTCAATTAATAAATAGTTAAGATAAATTATTAGCTCCTGTGATAGTCAACTTCTCCATTGAAATTATAAGATGTCACTTTCCGAACAAAAGTATTAATTTGTATATTATTCTGTCCTCTCCTTATTAATAAGCTTCTTTTTTTCTTGAATAGTTGAACGATGTTTTTACTAATTACAGCACTTAGTGTCACTAACATTTTTGCCAGTTGAAAAAAAAAACTAGTAAAAGCTACACAGTGTAAGTGCTAGAACTATTTGAAAATCTTTAGTTTGTAAAGAATAGTAGTTTTTTAATTTGTTAAAAAAAGTGACGAACAATTTTAAAAGATAAACTGCAAGTCAAGATTAAACTTTTAATTGTGGCTGGTTTTGTTTATTGTACTTTTTCTTTTGAAAGAAAATGTTGTTAAATACTTGTAGAACATAAGCTTAAAAAATGTAACAAAAAAGGGGTAACACAGAAAAAAATTACACCTTTAAAACAGGATAGTAAGGAATATATATCCAAAGATGCTTTCAGGGAAAAAACTATATGAAATGAAATCATTGAAGATTGTTTAATACTTCTGTTGCCAAATGCATAAAAATAGTTCATTACTATACGTTTTTTTCATACTAATAACAACATAATATGTTTGCAAGAATCTAAAATAAATTATAAAATCCAAACGTTATCGATTTTATCTCGTTATCGATTTTTATTTATATTTTTTACATTAATAAGCATTTTCAGTTAATTGTATTTCAACTCTATTTGTCAAATAACTCAGTTCGCAATCAGACCTTTTTGTGTATCATAAAATCCAAAACGTATTATTGACAAGTTTTATTCAATGTCAAAATCATTTCTTAAATTAACAAGTGTTTAACTTACATCTTTTAAGAGAAAGTTTATCTTAACCTTTTTTAAATCGATTGTAAATAAAATGACAAACATTTTGAAATAAGCACTTAATAGTTTTATTTTTATCGGCAACTTTCTAATATCTCTAATTTAAACTGTATAATACCCGCTCAGAAGAGTCACTCGAAATAATTTCGAAACTGTCGTTTTCTTGAAATTCAGAGCAATCTTCTGGTTTGGAGAATTACTCAAAACCTCTTAATTGGGATCCATGGCAATTTACTCGCTTTATACCTTTCTCGCGATTTGTTGTAATTCTCCTAAGAGCTTGTATTTAACAATCATCGGTCGTGTAATATCATACTCGAAAATATGTTTCACTCCTTTAAAGCCAGCCAATAAGTGATGCGGTAAAATGATCTAATTAATTCTCCGCGATTTGAATATGGAGCGAAAAATGTGAGTTTCCATTATCGGTTTGATGTTAAGCTATCAATGTTGCTTTCTCGTAAACCGCTTGGGCCATTATTGCTGATAATTGAGACTAGGTCGCTTTGGGCCTGGCCACATGGTCTTTTCCTCAGGGGAGTATCGTAGCCCGCCCAATTAACTGATTAATGGGCTTCTTGGACTATTACTTTATTCCTTCCGTTTTACGTTTCGATACGCATTGAGTATTTGGGAGGGATTTGCAACTCACGGGGACACTTGGAAGGTTTTACGCAACATTACCTGTTTTTAGACCGACATGTGAAACCTTATAAGAAGAAGTCGTACTATAAGAAAATGAATAAATTAGGGAACTTTCAATTTTTTGCTGGAATAAATCTTTTTGCCTTCAAATAGTAATTTGTATACAAGAGCTAATTCTTTTTTTTTCTTCACTTTCAAAATTTGAAAATATTCTCACGTTTTGAAAAAATCACTTTGTTTTAATGTTTTTAATATTATTAAATATTAACCAAGACACCTTCGTGTTTTCAAATATTCATTTCAATAACATTTTTGTAGCGAATTAGTCTTTAAATTATGAAACTGTTTAAAGTTTTTTATACGTTTGTGTTAATTTATTTATACATTTATGGATACTTATTATTGATGCGCTTATAGGTACTTCCTACTTGAAAGCTTTTTAAAATATTTAAACGCATTTATTAGCTACTACTACAAAATCTTTGGGCACAGCCAATGAAAGAAAAATTTGAGAAAAATCTATAACTTTCCCTAATTTCTTAAAGCCTTTTGGTACCTTTTGCTTAATTTCTGAATGTCCTTTAATTTTTAGTAATTTTTAGCAATTTGAAGGTAAAGCCTAATTTCTTACGAGTATAAAAACTTATTTATTTGCTTTATAATGAACTTGCTAGCAATACTTTTGATACTTTTATAAATTTTTCCTTTCATTCACTTAAACATAACGAAGCTTATTTTATTGTTTAAGAAAGCATGTAATTTATAGAATATTAATGAAATGTTTTATTTTACTATTACGGTAATTTATTCTCCATTACTAAAACGGAAAAATGCTACTTGATTACTTATTACAGGTTGGGATTTTGGTAACCAGAGATTTTTGCAGTGGTACGAGCTCATTGTTTTCTTAAGCTTTATTATAGTTTAGATATTCCTATTTAAATGTACGTTTTATCCGTTATTTTTTAAAGATTGACTCGTGATATAGATTTCCCTTGCCTCAAAGATCGTTTATGAACAAAAATTATTTAGAATTTTCTAATTTCATTGTACATCTACAAATTATTGTAATATTCTAACATAAATGTATAATCTGCATCTGAATTAGCTTGTATAAGTTGTTTGCTAACTTGTGCAAAATCGTTAATTTGCAAAATCGTTTAATATGCAATAAATAATAATTGTTTTTTTTTTCTATGATTTTTACAAGATACCAAGTTAGTTTAATTATTGACTGATGTTACTTTGTTTAGCTACGTTTTTTATTGTGTATTAAACAGTATTTTGTATGAAACAGTGTTCTATTTTTTTAAGGAGTTCGATAGGGTTTTTTTTGTTTTGTTATGAATTTAAAACATAAATCATCCTTACATTAATGATAATTTCAGTACACCTTAGCGAATTTAATAAAAAAAATTTAATGAGAAGTAGTATTAAAGAAAGATGTGGCCCATAAATTCTGTTACAAAGTAGATTTTTTGAATTCGGATTCAGTTACTCTGAAAGAGGTTGGTTTGATTAAAACTGCTAACTAGTTTAATCTGCCAATTTTTTCCCATGTATCACGTTTTATTGGCTCTCACATGATCATTCTCACATGATCTCACATGATCATATGATCATTCTCGCTGCCTATAAGTAAAAAAAAAAAAAAAAATTAACTTTCGTAAATTTTTCGTCAAAACTCTTGAAACTATAGTTTAAAAACTATTTGTGTCAGCTAAATATTTACCTAAGTTATGATATGCCAAAAAATGTCTTGGTAAATACTAAAAACGAAGCATTGCATTAAAAACTAAGAAAAAAACTGTTAATAATTTACAATAAAGGTTGTATTAAAAAATACTTGCCGTAAATTTTTACTACGACTATATTTGAAACTGCTCATGACAAACTGAAATAAAGCTCTTATTGAATATTAAAGGTATTAATGTAAAATAATGGTTATGGATAGTCACCTAAAACGCTGATTTAAAATCACTAAAATATTAATAAATTTTAGTGAATAGATCCGTATTAAATTCAAATACATGTAGCTTCATGAAGTCTGAACCTATTCTATGTAACAAATCGAATTCACTTAAATTATAGAAATTTATTTAAATTAAAAATAGGGATGAAATTATTAAAGTAAAATCAGTAAAGAGTAACTTATCTATAAGAATATGAAATTATAAATACACCTAAGTATCCTAAGAAAAATATCAATAAAGCCAAATTATAGAAATCGATTAACATAATGAGATTAATTAAAATTATCTATGTAGTAGTGGGATAAATTTAAAAGAATAATTTAAGTGCAACTTCAACTAGTACTTAATGCTAAGTGCTAAAACCAAATAAACCTTTATTAAATACATATATATATATATTTATACATATCAATTAATTGAAATAAAAAGTGTGATAAATTATTGAATGCATAGGTATAAAAATATGAATTAGTAATGAATATTTTCAAGAAAATAGCCCTTAGTCTAAATGATAAATTCAAGTAAACATCCAATCAAAAAAAAAATTCTTTTGAATAAGGAGTCCAAATGAAAAATTATTTATGTAAAATCAAAAACACAACAATTTAGATATGAAATATTAAAGTGCATCCTCAAGAAAATAGCACTTTGTTCTCTGCAATAATACCAAATGAACATCCAATCAAATGATAGCAATAAAAATCTATTAGAAATAAAAGTAACATGCCTTCATATATCATGCATATCGCGAGCAGTTAGGTTAAACTGTAATCTGAAATGGCCTTGCGCTCCGGATGAGACGAGCCAACGTGAGGTGAATATTGGCTCATATTTGAATTGCGTTATCAAAAAATGAGTGTCCAATGCTATTATATGTTTTTTTTTTTATCTAGATATCGCTTATTGGTCTAATCACGTTTTTTTCTTCTTCCCTTTTTTTATGACACTGGATTGTAAGCATATGGTTTGTAGTCTTTCACTTACCATCCTTATTTCCTATAAACAATTAACTTCCTTATTGATTTTTAAATACACCTTCAGGCTTCAATATTTAAATACTTTATTTTTTCTTTCACCTTGTGGTTTGGCTAAAAAATTATATTTCCTCTTTATCTAGTCAAAAATATTTTCTTCGTGAATTGTAATTGAGTGATGTTTTATTTTATTTTATTGTCATCGTAGTTTCTTAATTTGTTAGAGGAACAATTAAAAACTATTGTTTGTAACCAACTGCTATTTAAAAAACTTTTGAAACTCTTTAGTAAAAGTTTAAATATTTCCCATATTTTAGTAATAGTGCTGAAAGGAGACAGTGGATTAAGTTCTAACTTTTGCTGAAAGTTTAAATCTCGATGGCTTTTTAATTCTCCGTTACAAAATATTCAGGGTAGTAAACGAATCATGGGTTGTCGTATTAAATGTCATGAGAGGTTTTCGGAGTTTCTTCTTCATGCAAAGCAGATGTGGTTTCATAGCAATTAAAATACTCAAAAAGTCTTTGACGAAAGCGATGCATCGGAGTACTCTTGCTATCGATGGTGATAAAATAAAATAAAATGTCTTTATAATACGTTATTTAATAAAAAAGATAAAAATTTAAAAATTAGTGATATATTTGAATTTTTAAACATAGCAATATTTTTGAACATTCTCAAAAAACTAACGTCATGCGCAATAATTCTATGCAGCTTTTTTGATGCACTGTTATCATATTTAAATTTTTAGATTGATATTCAAGTGACATGTTTTTTCTATAATACTCCTAATTATCAATGTCATTTTTTATCCGTTTGAGAGAGATATTTGTCTATTACTAAACTAACGTATTACGTATAAGAGTTTCGATGTATAGTTTAGACAGCACGAATAAATATTTTCTATCAATATGGTATTTCATTACTACTTTAAAAAATCTCTGTCTTTAAATTAAACACAAATGACAGATTTTTTTATACTGAAACTAATAATATATTATTTTCCATCTGAAAGTAAAAATGTATTTCACTTTTTTTTAAGTATAATATTTTTAGGGGGGGGATATTTATCAGTCTTTTCCTGTGTAAATAAATCACTTTTCGTGCACTTTCTATTTTCTTAGTAATACGTTTTCTTCATTTCCTTCTATAAACAAAATACAGCAAAATTACGTTATTTTCTCATAAAATTTGATATTGTCATAGAGGAGAAATTGCTAAAACTAACCCTTTTTTTTCTTCAAATTCTGAAGTTTGTTGTACTGTCTTCTGTTCCCTGTTCGAGTGTGGAGAATATTTCCTTGTTGTATAAGGTGGGAAAGTATGATAGTATTTTTTATCTTTTTCTTATAGTCGAACCATTCAATCTGATTCGACTTCGACACTTTTTTTCCCTTGCTCTAAGCGTGTGATAAACGACGTTTGACAGATCATTAATTCAAGCATTATACTAATAAATTAAAGGCGAAGAAATGCGTCTTTTAAACGGCAGAGACATACTTAATACCCATCTTTCATTTCCTCAAACCTTTCTTGAAAACATTTAACACCAAAGAAAATGAATAATTTACTGTAGTTGAGTTCTTAGCTTTTGTCAACCATTGAAAGCTTCTTAACGATGCGATCAGGTCAAATTGGGCTCGTGTTACTTAAGCCATGCCCACTTCATCCCAAAAACCTGATGGTAATTCTGCGTGATCAGCCTACAAGATCTTTATCTATCTCTTAAAGTTGTATTAGGTTATAATTTGATTAATTGATGATTGGACAAGTGTGGTATTTTTCACAGCTTTTACAAATTTATCAGATGAAATCGTAGGCTTGATGAACATCAATTTTAACTTTACTCTAAAAAAGTGGATATGCTTACAAATGTATTAAAATAAATTATTCTTCAAGGTATGCGGAGGATTAAGAGTTAAAAACGTTTCAACGAAAATGCACCATTTATTTCATTTGAGTTCGGAGCTTTTTGTTTTAACTGCTTTTTATATTTGGTTTAAAACTACGGATTTTCGTGTAGGTTTCGAGATTCATTTTTGAGTCTATCTCATCGTTCATGCTCATTTGTGTTTCTAACTCATTGCTTATATTTATTTGTGAATCTTGCTTATTATTCGTATTTATTTTCGAGTCTAAATCATTATTTGTATTCACTTTTGAGTATAAATCATTTTTTAGTGTTTATTCTACAAACTAATCTATATACATATTAACCGAAGCCTAATAATAAATTCTAATTATTTAACTGAAGAATTTGATTTTCCGTTTTATAGTATTTTTTATGATTTAAACTGTTATTTTTGTTTGTGCTTATTTTTTGTCATGTGTTCATTTGAGTTGTTTAATTTATCATTCTTATATCATTACAATCTTGTCCTATTATCATTAGAACCTATTGCTATTGGGTATTGGATCATAATTTTTTTCACTGGTTACGCAAAACGTTATAATCAAAAGTAAAAGGCCCTTAAAATGCTGTATGTTGCTCGGCAGAACAATGTCTATGTTACGAACAATGAAAATAAATAATTTTTTCAGCATCCTTGTTTCTCATCGAATTCAAAATTTTAATGACTTTTTACTTACATTTTTTTTAATATCATAAAATTTTTCATTAAACTCCTCAAAAGACCTCTTTATAATATTTCTTTTTAACTTCTTGTATATGTTAAGCCATTTTAAGGAATTACTAGAAGAAATTTGTAAAAATATTTATGGTATTGCTCTTTAAGTTATTAAATTTATTTCTATATATAACGAACTGATAACTAAAGTGAATTTAAATAAACAGTACAAAGTCACTCCTTTCAGGTGTTTTTAAACTGATATTGATATATTATGCCAGCATAAACTGCTTAAAATTTCTATATGTATATAAAAAAAATTTTGCCTATCTTTAAGTCATATGTCTTGAAAACGATAGTCAATCATTGTTCTGTAGCCTATGTTGCTATAGTAACTCAATGGAAAATCATCACGATATCAATTTTCACATCAGTTTTATAAAACACGGAACATGGTTTATATTTCCTTCCTTATTATTATCTGCTTTAATGACTCTTTTTGCGTGTGAAAAGCAAAAGCAATAAATTGGTTAATAAGGAAATTTAATTATTATTTTAATAGTTGTTTCGAAGCTTAAATTATTTCATTTATCAATATTTTTTCTGTTATACCTAAACCTTTTCTTTTTAAATATGCCACACTATGTTAGTGTAAACTAGTTTTTTGTAGATATCTTATTCATCTGTTTAATTATTTCAAAACTTTATCTTCCTTTAAAATCGGTACATTCACCGCTTTAAATTTTAGCTTTCATCTAAGACAGACACACTGGAACTTTGAATTAAAATTTATTCTATAGGAACATATGTATGGTAAAATTGAAACTTACTTAATAGTACCCGATGTATACTATGACAAATTAGTTATTCCGCTATATCTCCTTATTTTAATGAAGTTCGTTTAAAAAAATATAATAATACATCAATAAATAAGGCGCGACTATTAAATATTAAATTAAAAATTAAAAGAGCGTCTATCAAAATTAAATTTTAAAATTTTGGCATATTTGAACCTTTTGGGTGATTTTATATTTCAGATATTATTTTTCTTAAATTTTGAATTATCTTTGTGTAACTTTAAATTGCTACTTAAAGTTTTTTTTTCCTGTATCAATTTAGCTTAGTTTTATTTTAAACTAAAACAAGTAAACTATTAAAAATGCTGAAACAGAAATATTTTTGGATGAATTAAGAAATATTTCTTTAAATATTTCTTAAGCGATTTTGACTTTTCTATAATCACAATTCATAAAAAACAAAGAAAATCTATGTAATAAATATTTTTTTTATATGTTAATAAAATAACAAACCTTCATGTTCTCTGAGTACAAACTAATTAGTTCATGAATAAGCTTTTTTTAAAAATACTATGTATTTATAAATAAATATGACGCTCTGGTTGTGTTATCTAGCAGTTGTTAACTTTAATTCCAAAACTCAAGCTCAAAAACTGATTTACTCGAAATTCATTCATTAAATTAGTAATCTTCCTTTTTCTCAACTAGGGAGGGAACTTTAAGTTGTAAAAACATTTTTTTTGTTGTCTAAAAACACTTTATAAAAAGTGATGCAAATTTGTTAATTTTTACCTTACATATTCCAACTATGTGACTTTTCGACGGCTAATAAAAGGTTACATCTATTATCATACCACAGTTCAATTTTTACCTTTAATGACTACAGGCTAGATCGTAATCAAATTAATGTAAAATAAATTTTTTAAACATCCGGTATTGAACTTAGTTGAATGAGAACTTAGACCAACTACTATATGGATGTAATTTAAAATTATAAAATAGTAAACCTATTACTCTCATAAAAAAATCTTCATTTATATAGCTTTTTATGATGTAAGTGGTAAAAGCAATTTTTAATTTTATGACAAAACGTTCGATCCTCAATTGAATGGTTATACAACACTAATCTGACATATTTTAGGTCACTAACCGACAATATTATCTATCTTGAGACGAATTATCCGACGCATTTTGATCAAATTATAAAATGTTATATAAATTAGTAAAACTGTTTTTACCCCAATCCTCAATTAAAGAGTTAAATAAAATCAGTGTAATTGCAATCCATCCATAAAAACACTATGGAATGAAATGAAATATTATATTATACAAATCTTATTACAGTACCATTATAAAAGAGTTATATAATCTATTTCCCCTCTCGTTGACTTCAGGTGAGTGGTGAAAATAGACTTTTTTCTTTTCACCAAAAGGATTTGCAAGTCCCTGTTCTTAGAATTCTTGATGCTTTGTCTCTTGATCTCAAGAGGAGAACCACATTCAAAGGAACCGAAAAATCTGATCTGCATATTATGGCTGCATAAAAGCTCTTCTTCCTCTGAAGTCTCTTTCAGCTATTGAATGCCTTGTCCCATCTACTTTATTTGTTTCCCATTAAAATTGCTATCTCCCAAAGCTTCTGTTAAAGGATTTAGCGCTTAAATCACAAAAGCCTCGCGATTTTCTGTTAAAGCGTTTTAGTTTTATGAATGGTGTTATTTTAGCGATTTATACTAGTTGCTCATCCTAATATGTTCGATTCCGAAACTCGGAGGAAATTTCTGATCCTCCTGTTTGCTTTTACCTTAGAAAGAAGCAATTATTGCCCTTGGGGAAACTTTTGTTTACACCATATAAATTCAAATTTCTTTCTTTTCTCTTGTTCGCTCATTTAATTATTAGGAAACAGTAAGGTTTTTGTCTTGCTTAGAAGAAAATTTTCTGGAGAAACGGCTACGAGTTATTATAAAAATTAACGCCTTGATAAGGTTTCGTCTTTATCCGGAGTTGATTAATTGTAAATGTGTTTCGTGTATCTCGTTTTAACGCTTGTAATAGAACAAGGTAGGTTTCGACGATTTATTTTCTTTATCTTCTCCACGAACTAATGATTTGGGCAAGCTTAGAATTAGATAAAGTTATTTTCTATCTTTTTTATTTCTATTCAAAACATTTTTCCGACACTTACAACGGGAAAAAAAATTCCAAGCGCTACTTTGTTTTGTAAAATTTACAAATAAATCAAAGAAAAAAAAGTAATTAGCTTAAAGTCTGAGTGGAACTTAGAAAGCATTTTCTTTGTTTGTAAATATAGCAGAATAAAATAATGTTATAAATTAAGCTTTTTTTCGATTCTAGTTTGTAAAATTTTATTTGTAACTTTTTAAGCTATCATTTAGGCAAAAATAGTTTTTGATATTTAATATATTTAATTGCATATTCAAAATATGATTACATTGCATAAAATAATACAGAATTGTCTTTTCATTTGTCATTAATATGAATCTAGATTGAATCATAATAGGGTCTCAGTAAGTGCATGGCGTTCAAATTATTATTATTTTTTGACGTTAATTATTAATTAATACTTATTACGGTAAAATCTTTGTTTTAATACATAAACCAATTTATGATTAAATATCTTTAAATTTACTTGTAAAGTGATCTAATAAACTGTAAAAAAATAGTAATGAATATTTTATATGTGTAGTTTTTACTCTTTAGAAAAAAATTATGATTTCAACTAAATAATTGTTTAAATCCATGTTTAGTTTCGTAATGAAAAATGAATGTTGGTATTATTATTTAATTATTATTGACTTATATAATTAGTATTATTTATATTTTATTTTTCTGCTGAATGTGAATTTATTTTTATAAAATCTCCTAATTGAAAATTTAACTTCAAATACAACTTATACTATTACAATTAAGCTTTTACTTTTATTGAATTCAAATTTAGTTTATAGAATCAACTAATTAGTTTTATAATTGATAGTTTACCTTCAAAATCAACTAATGCATCTTAATTACAATTTATATTTTAGTTTTAAATATTTTTCTTTTAAATCATTTTAAGTTGCAGCAATCAATATTATTTAATACTTTATTTATCTTGTAAATTACAATTGAGTTTTATAATATCAACTAATTTAATAGCTTAACTTCAATTGCAATTTATATACCTTTATCGCAATTTACCTTCTAATTTTCAATACTTGAGACATTTACCGCTACAAAAATCAATAATCCCTAATCTTAGTTATAAAAAGGAAGATGGGAACAACTGTACCGTTTGATTTTTTGGATCCATTAAGAAAGAACTTAAGGCACATATCTATGTATGCCAAATTTCCTTTCTCAGATAATGTCCTTGTTGAAGCTCGATTTCAAGAAATCGTGACTAATGGGAATTAAAGAGAGTCATTCTGAATCTAAACAGGTCTATCACAGGGTCAGAATGACACCGATATCATTTTAATCGAAGCCACGCCTGTAAATAATATAGTGCTTCTTAATTGTTGCACGTCTGTTTACCATCAATTCAGTTCATCTACCTTTGAAGCTTAAAAGGAGCAGTAAATCAACTGATTTACGACAGGTATTTATATATTTTTCACTCACTCCTCCGGATTCCTGTCTTTTAAAAGTTCAAATTAGGCATTTAAAAAAGAGCAGCAAGCATGTTTGATTTGTTTTAATCGAATTTAACACTTTTGATGTGAAAAAAAACTGGTTTTGCCAAATCTTCTTTTGCTATCCATTTGGTTTATTTTATCGATATAAAAAGCAAATATTTAATTTATGAACGTTAAAATTCGGTAAATTGTCATATCTATTATTTAGTTAGCTTTCCGTATGTATGTAACATATCTGTTTAGTAAAAGAAAATTTTATGTAAGCATGATTAACTTACCACGTAATTTTTTTTAATAAATACATTTTGGATTTTTCATTATATTACAAACACGTATAAAATCTTTATTTCAACTTAATTTGCAACAAATAAACCTGATATATTTTAATTGATTTAAATGCTAATTAAATATGAAAATTTCTATTATACATTTTTAAAAATATCGAAAAAAAATTTTTTTAATGTGCTTTATCATATAATAAAAGTTATTTATTAGTAGAGAAAGTTAGAATAATTTTATATATTATAGTATAGTTTTATGAATTTAGGTTAAATTTATTTTTACAATTACGGAAAAAAAACTTTTCTTAAAATTAATTTCATCAAAATAATTTCATCATAAAAATGTTATTAATTTCTATTATCATTAAATGCAAATATTTCCGTTAATTGCTTTCTAATAGAAGTTTTGATGAAATGCTTAATTTTTGTACCAATGCATACTTTATCTTTATTGCTTTGAATTGTCAGTTCGTTTCAAATGTTTAAGCGTAAGATGAAGCTTCTATGTTTAAAATTAAAATTCCAAATCAAATGATTTTATTCGTGCATTAAACAATTATCATCTTAAATATTTCCTGCTTTGTTTAAAAAAAATAATAATGCTTACTAAACCGCTTTGAACTTATTAGAATCCAATAACTCTCCTATGAAAATGTTATTCCCTACTTGAAACAACTCGTTCTAAACTATGTGCGAAATAAATACTTCAGCTCATCTATATTTTCAAAAGAAATACTCCTAATTAACCTCAACAAATCTTCCCTTGTACCGAAATCAAAAGTTGCAAATCCAGCTTAAGTTTATATCTTAAACTCGTTTTATTTTTGTAGTATACTTTGTTAAAACTCTGGCTAATTTATGCAATTGAAACATATTTTGAAAAGAAAAAAAGTCCTGAATCATGCTTTCAGTCCACCTTATGCTCATTAAAAATCGAATTTTAAAGTACGTTCTCGATTTGATGTCTAATTGTCGAGGATTAAAAAGAAGTATTGCTAGCTTGCAACAATACATTTACCGATGGAAAGTAAAATTGTCTTAGATGACGAGTCTTTATCATTTTTATCTATGCAATTAGTAAGTAATGGAAAGAGTTGCTTAAGATACTGAAAATTCCCTTATCAGTTACGAGTTTGAATAGTCGGCACTTTTAAGAAAGATTCTCTCCATTGAGCCTAAGTTGGTGAAGAGAAATCATTTTATTCTTGTATTAAAGCGTAGATTTCAGTTATTTAGTGGCGAAGCTCAGGATGAAACTGATAAGTTGCTTGATAATTAACTTTTGTTGTAAGTTGTTGTGTCTTGATACCTTTATAATGCCTTAAATTTACCCATTTAAGTGCGTTAACATTTCGTAAAATTAAAATTGTAGGGAAATATAAATATTTCCGGCTCGTTTAAGCATTCGTAATTGTTGATTTCATTTGCTCCTCATTAAGAATAATTAAATATCTATTTTAAAAAGCTATTGACAATAAATGTTTGTGTTATATTTTTAAAATGCATCGAGATTCACTTAAATGAAGAGATGTTAACTTTCCTTTTTTTATTTTGCTGCATTTAATGATATTTATGCTTGAAACTTCGCTTGTTTTGTTGTAACAATAGTTGTCTTTATTCGAATTATTAGTCCATGTAAGCTTGCGTATTATTGTTTATAAATGGTTTTTCCTTAATTATATTTTGAAATCAAACTTTACTTTACGCTCAATTTCTTCCGAATTTGTATAAGTTTAATACTGAGTCATTCTTTCACTGTTTTTCCCGATAGCATCAATAATCTGTTATTAAATGATCAGACGCCGCGCTATAGAAGTAAGATTTGTCTCTACGTATATTGTAATCAGTTCAGTTTAGTACCAAGTTTTTTGGTTCGAGAATCGTTCAATTATTATTATTTCTCTCTAATAGTATCTATTATATGGTATTAACTGATCTATTATACTTTCATTGAGAAATTTTTCTCTAAGCTCATTATGCTTATCAGTCTCTTCTAATAGTTTAATACTGTCTTTTTCAGTTATGAAATTGCTTAGTTACTATTTTTTCAATTTATTCTTCAATTAAGTTCTTAGGCATTACGCATGGTTCTATTAATTTTCTTCTACGTTATCACATGTAAACTACTGTAAGTATTTCCGAATATTTCTATGGATTTTAGTTCCGACTACGGCATAATAATCGAACTCTTTTTAATACTACGGAAAAGAGCAGTTTTTCTATTATTCGTAAAGGACCCCTTGTTTAAAGTATATTTTTGCAATTAGAAAACTCCCTCTTATTTTTTTTTCTAGTAACGTCTTACGTGCAAATAGCATCCTTATTTGTTCGATTATTGACACAAAAGCATTTCTTTTGATATTTTTATGATATTAAGGAGTTACGTCTACACAAATTTGCTCAATTATTTGGTGACTTATGGTATATCAATCACATGTTTTATTTGGCATGTCTATACGGAAAAGTATCACTTTTACTGAGGCGAAACTATTGAAAAATAGCTCCGATAACGGCCAAGCATCACTACATGTAGACATTCCTGCATGGTAAAAATGTACATCTTAGCTGTATTAAATTAATATTTTTTCGTTATTTCAAACACTCGTATTAGATTCAAACTGAAAGTTTCATTGATAAGCTAAATTTGAATAAGATTTAAATGAATGAAAGTAAGTTTGAGTAATTAGAATTTTTGTAACTTTTTCTACAGTTCTACAAACGCTTGTAGAAAAAAAGAAAACGTTAAGAATGTTTACGTCTAATTGCTGCTAGCGACATCTTCAATGTTTTCATTTTCTTATTGACCATGTGACTTAAAGTCAAATTACTTGCTCATCGATTGTAGCGTCCTTGTGGTCCTCAATTGAGGTCTTACCTGACCCCTTTCTATCCAAGGTCGTCGGTTCAGTTCCCTTTGTAGCCCAGAGGCTACTCTGAAAAATAATTTGCGATTCAAAAGAAGAGGAAACAAGCTCGGGAAACGCAACCGCCTTGAGACAAATGACTACTCAATTCGACCGCGTTGTTTCCCTCAGATCAAAAGTAATGAAATGCTCAATAAACCAGTTAAGATGTCGTCGTTAATACCACTCTAGTCCTTTTTACAAGAGTTCAATGGCTCGCCATTTTCATTTACAACCACTTCTTGGAACGGATCGTGCTTCCCAGCTCCCTATCTTTTTTTTCCATGTCCTTTTCCACACTGAACTGCGCGAGTTAATTTTTAAGAGCGAAAGCTAATCGTCTTGTAGATGGCCATAGCCTTTGGCTAAAATACACTAACCCCTTTGAAATCTCTGCTCGTAAATAAGAAAGAAAAGAAAGAACCGTGTCGTTACTGGTAAGAAAAATGTCTTGCCAAAGATGATCCTCTTCTTGCTCCAGCATCTCGCCAATCTTTTGGTTTTTAGTTGCCCCTTGTTGCCAATGGCATCCAATTGAAGCAATACGCCAGATTTTCTACTTGCCTCGGAGATAATCGTTTCAATTTAGATGTGTTTAGAGATTAGATTTAAGATTTTAATTAATAAAAGAGACGTTATGACTTGATCTATTTTTAACTATGGAATCTGAGCTGTATTTTTTTTTATTCAGTCAGGATAATTAAAAATATAGCATTTTTTAAGTTTTAAACATATCATTTTACATTGACATGATTCCTGAATGCATTGCTATTTTCTGATTTTAATATATTCTGAAGAAAACCTTTCTTCCAAAGATAGATGGCATCTTCTTCTGACAATAATTAAGCTTCTACTTAGAAATATTAAATTTCAGAATGAAACATAACGTATATAAATCCGCGATTAGCAGCATAAACATAGGATTTATTTATTTTTTATTATGTTTTTTGCTTTAGTTGCTATTTTGCAAGATATAGGAAATGTGAAGAAAAAAAATGTACAATTAATTGCAATTTCTAAATTTATTTTTCCTATCTTCTGGAATAGATAAATTTGGAAATTGTATTTAAATTTAATTAAAAAAAACAAATATTCAAAATTAATCTCTGTGAATATATTTAATAAATGAAGATTTTAATGATTCGTTTTAAAAAACTAAACGTAAAAGTCATTAAGGACAATTTTAGAACTATAGTAATTGAGAAAATCCTAAAGGAAGAATTTAATGATTCGTTTTAAAAAAAACTAAATATAAAAATCATCAAAGACAATTTTAGAACCATATTAAAATAATTGAGAAAATTACAAATAAGAAACAAACTGCACTTTTTATAATAAAAATTCCTGTCACATTATAAATATCTGTTTCACTAATATGCTAACTTTTTAAAAGAGAAATAAAGTATACATTTAACTACGGAATAAATTTTCACTAAAGTGGTTCTATTTGTTATACGCTTGAATTAATTTTTTTGAAGATATTATCATGTTTAAGTTTCTTATCACTCGTGTAAAAAATTATGGTTCTCTATCTGGTAGCTCGCGTGCTAACATCACTTTTTATCACTTATATGCACATTTTTTTCAATTGTTTTGACGTTGCGATAAAATCTATGATATAAAACTGAAGAATCATTTGCATGGCGTGATGGGAATAAAATATTAAGATGTCACGGTTGATGTCTTCATCTTATTTGCTACTGTTTTGGGTGAAGTTTTGTGTACAACACACTCATTTAATCAACGTTTTTATTTGAATTATTAATAAAGATGTAGCGACAAAGTTTAAGCTTTAATTGTAATTTACGTGCGTGTTTTAATTTCAGATTACGTATAAAGTTTTTTCTATGCGTATAGTTAAAAACGTACATCACTAACTTATAACTCAAAGCATTTATTTATGCTTTTTAAAAGTACATAACTTTTTTTTTTAAATCCTTTTTTTTTTTTTTTTGTCTGGGGATTTAATTAATGTTCTGAAAATCGTATAAAAAAAATACTAATGAATCTAAAATATCAAACGACTGCTACAAAGGATAGTTTGTTTACACTCAACTTTTGATCACTAGATAATATAACTATGAACTACAAATCTATAAACTGCAAATTTAATCTATAAGTCTATAAATTACAATTATCTATAAAATACAAATTTAGTTATTTTGCTAATAATTTGCAACAATTCCGCCCTGACTGTTAATGCAATTACAAAGTAAAAAAAGAAGCTGATTTTTTTTTAAAGTTGCATTTTCTTTTTTATGTTTTTGTACAACTTGTCTTGCTCGCTGTAAAAAAAAAAAAATTGATTATACTCTTTCTTTGAAAGAACATTTCGAAAACAATTTTTCTTTCACTAACAGAAACTGATTATTTATTGTCAAAACTATTAATTACTCGTGTAACCTATGTAATTTCATCACATAATAATTCATTATCGCACAAATTCTGTTTAAAATCGCAAAGCTCGAAAAAGAAAGAAAAAAAAAGTGTTTTATTTTGAAGGAAAAAGTCTTTCAATTAGATAAACTAAGCATGAAATATTCTGTGTCTATCAAACATGTATAAATATTTATAAACCACAGACAAAGGCAATCAACGAAAAGTTTCCAAAAAACTGGCTACGCCAATTTTCCATTTTTTGATACAGTTGCATTCGTTACAAGACAAATAAGTTATGAATTCATTGAAACGCATCCTTCAGAACTGTTTCTAATACTCATTTAAGTAAATGAAGAAGAAAAAAAAAAAAGGAAGGAAAAAAAAAAGATTCTCAAAAACTGTTGCTGATGATTTGAAGACGCTAATAATTTTTTACTCCCCCTCTTTTTTTTCTACCCCTACCCTACCCTCGGTGCTACTTGCTACGGAGTTGTTAAAGAGAGTGAGAAAATGAAAGAAAACGATGATTTCAGTTTAAAAATGAAGGAAATTAAAACATACTTTAAATCAGTCTTTTTTTTTTCAACTTCATGCGCGTTTTTTCTTAAACGTTGATTGTTATATGACAGTCTTAATTGGTTGCGATGAAGGAGGTGAAGGTGGGTGAAGGGCTGAAGAAAAAGGAAAAGGAAACTGTCAGCTGTAATGTCAACTAGGCTAGAGGAGATTTTTTTTCTATCATCCAGGAGTTAGGAGAAATGATAAAAAAAATGAAACAATCTGCAGAATAAAAGACGTTGAATAGAACGCACAATGGCCATTTAATCGTTTAAGAGTAGGTAATAGATAAAGGAGTGTGAATCTACATTTATTCGCTTGTTCAAACATCTTTTAGATTGGCAAAAAGTGGCTCACGTTTTCATTTTGATTTGTTGCTGCTATCAATGAAGGCATATACTATCGTGTTTAAAACTTATAAATCGGATTTTTTTCACACTTATATTTATGTTTACTTTCTGGGGGAAAAAATAGAATGTTTTTGTTTTAAAAAAATGCGCTAGCTCTTTCTTTTTTTTAAGGTTTTCTCTATTTTCTTTTCATTACTTTTTTCTCATTTTTCTATATATTGTTTGCTTTTTTTTTTTTAATTTGTAAAAATAAAAATGCTGCAAAATATAAAGTACAATAATTTACCTATGTTAGATTTAAAATAAATATTTGGTTTCAAAATTCATGTAGCGAAATATTTTGTTTTAAATAAATATTTGAAACATAGGTTAACCTGATTAACTCACTTTTCTGCATTTCCTATTATTTCAGTTAAAAAAAGTTTAGATGTTATGATTAATTTAAATATTTTTGAAATTTTATACTGCCGTGTACTTAAGCTATTCTAATGCTTTTATAGGGTTTGATAATTTTTATTACATTTGCATTCTTGCATTTTATCAAATAATTTTTTTTTATTTCACACAAGATATGAAGATAGTATAAATACCATTTGAATCCAAATTAGTTATTTAGTAAAAATTGCTTGATTTTACTTATACTTTTTGATTTATTGCTTATCTTTTCTTCTTACTCTGAAACCAATTTTATTGGGCAGTGATCATATCTTTTTCTATAATTTCGATATTATAATTACTCTAATTGCATAGATAAGCCGAAATTTTGGGAGAAATTAGTTCCATTTTGGCAGGTTAGTATTAGAGATGAGTCTCAACCCACTCAACTCCGAACACTTTAAATCAGTTAAACTCGTTAATTACTATGATAGAAAAGGACCAAAATTCGCGAAGATATAATGCTAAAACTTGCGATGAAGAAGATCGAATAAAATATTACTTATTTAATAAAATAAAAAACCCATGAACGTGTTTAATGTTTCTTAATTTTTACACTTAATTTTTCACATTTTTAACACTTAATAACTGAACAAAATGGATTTCTGTATATTCGTTTAGTTTGAAAACACAATGTAAACTTTCTCATGAACCCATCTCATTTCAAGCTTCTACGGTACACATTTCTATAAGAGTTAGATGACATAATAGTATTTTCACGATAGTTTATTTGTTTTCTTTATTGTTCTCCTTTTGATAAATAAGATGTTCCATTCTAAAGGTGTTTCACCCCCCATATACTGAAAGAAATTGTGGAGCTTCCATAATATCATTTAAGTTTGCTGCAACCTTGATACAGTACCATGTTAAATTGTCATTCCTCTTATACTTGACTCTTATTGAACTTGAACGAAAAAAAAGGTTTAATTCAACTCCTTATTAAGGTTGCAGATAACTACTCGGTATTATGGTTCAATATTGTTCAACGTCGAGACAATTTTTCTGAGAGTGTTAACTAAGCTATTGCATAGCTGCGTTTTCCATTTCTTAATTATTATGTGGTCAAGTATGAAATTTATAGAAAGTTGGTTGATAGCTTACAAAACTATTTCATTCATCTCAATTTTTGCCATGTAAGTGACAGGTTGTTCAGACAAGTGGAATAAAACCCTAATGAACGAGATACAATAAATTCCGGGAAGGCAAGTTTTTTAGCATTTTCGGAATTGAATTGTTTTACTATAAAAATTATCCAAATTTTGAAAGAAATTGTTGACTTTGAGAGCTAGGTCTAGTAAAGATGATTAAAAAATTCCGATTCCTGTAGTTTTATTACAGCAATTTTTGCAGTGTATGGTTTGATTGCCCTGCAATAAGACAGGAGACGATATGTTGAACAATGTGTGATATTCTTAGGTTCTTGCATCATTTGGTCTAGTCTAGTTAGTTACAGCATAGTTGTTTTGTGACCGATAAGCCGGATTACATAAAATCATAATGCATCTTACCTGAGTTAAAGCACAGACACTCAGCGCAAACTTTTATGGCTAATATTACGCTTCGAATTTTTTTTTTTAATGAATTTATTCTTATTCAACTAATATTAAAGCCAACTAATACTAGAGCTGAATACACCATTACTATTTCGCTTGATCTGCTGGGCCATAGTACTATGAGAGAATTAATATTTCATAATAGTACCATATTCAATACAAGTAGCTTTTAAAAAAATAATGTCTTTAATATTTTTTTTAAGAATATCCGAGGATATCTTTCAGCTGATGAAATATTTAAATTTCAATAAAAGGTAAAATAATAAACGGCTGTCAAATAATAAACTGTTCAAGTTGGCATAGCTAACCAGCAAATTTCATCTTTGGCGAACTAATATAAATTTTTCAACTGACAATATCTTGAAATGTGTATATTTGTAACTTGTTTTATAAACACTAATTTTTTTTATTCTTTTATTTAGAAGGCTCTGATATTTCCGGATTCTCATAGCAAGGCATATGGGCTACCCTCTTCAACAAATGCCGGACCACTATCTCCTTCAAACCTGGCGGCACATTGGGTGTCCATGATGTCCGCCGAGCAAGCACAACCCAACCCACACGACGTTCATTACTGGAACGGGAGTGAGGTTAGTTAATTAGAATTTAATTGAAAAATCAGGGTGGAAAAGGATAATTGAATTGTGCTTCTTTAGGAGGAACACCACCCTGAACCCTTCCAGAAATCGAAAATTAATTTTTTGCATTTTATAAAAGTTTACATTCTCTTTTATAAGTTTTACAATGATTTTTCGAAATTCAAATCAATTCGAAGTTTTGTCATGAGCAGAAAACTTCATTCTCTTAGTTTCACTAGTCACTTCAGTCACAAAAACTATTAGCGTAATTCAATTTCTTAATTATTGCCATATCAATAAGAGAATTGATTGAAAAATGAAAATTTCATTCAAATATATTGCTATAGTATATTAAAAATATTGTGCAATATTAATTTAAAAAGTTACTAACGTTGTGAATTTTCAATGTGCTCAGGATGGTGTACCCCTAAACATTATACCCCTAAAATGCGATTATTTGTTTTAATAAAAGTGCATACTTTGCTAATATTAATTTTAAAATGTTTTTATAATAGAATTATTTGGTAATTTTTAATGCATTAACATTTCCATTTAATTACTTTAGACCTCAGGAATTATAACTTGATTGCTATCTCATATTTTTATTGTTATGTTTCTATTTAAGTTATAAAAAAGTATTCCTTGCTTTCAAACTAAATTTTAATTTCCTTTAAAATAAATATAGCTAAAAAAATATAGCTTTTTTTTGTTGGCTTATGATATTTTATGTCTTAACGTGCGTATTATCAAAGAAAAATAGTTACAAAATTCGCTGTGGGGACAATTCCAAGATAAAAAAATAAGTGAAAAAAAACAATGCTAATAAGTAAGTTTCTGAGAAAGTTTATAAAACCACGGAACACTTTTGGATCCTAAAATAGGGAAAGGCACGTAAATGAATCGTAATCTTTGACTGGTAGGATTATTAGAGGTATGACACCCGAGGACTTTTACAAATGGCTTCTAGCTACTGGCTTTGCGTGTGTCCGCTGATAGTCCTCTTTTTTAACAAAAATTTTTTTTTTCGTTCGTTGTTTGCGAACAATGAGAAATTCGGCGCCAGGGCGTGGGGAAATTTCGGCCATTGCCCATCATGGCCTCTCTTTGCACAAAATGCCTGGGGCGGAAATACTTTCCCTATAGAACAAAGCGATAAAAGTACCAAGACAACTATAATTATAAAGGTAGTGATATAACGCGATTTGTTCTTTTTTGTTTCATTCTTTGAGCTTTTGCTCACTTGAATCGATCTCTTTTTATTATTTTTTTTATATTACATGTGAATCTTGGATTTCTTTCTTTACTTTTTTTATTTACAAACAATTTTTGATGTATTTTTATTATGAACATATCGTTTTTGATAAAGTTAAGTAAATTTGTTTATAGCGAAGAAAATACAATAAATTATTTCAACTTTTATTTATTTTTAAATTCATGATAAAAGGAATGTCATATCTGTACATAAATTTACTTAATATTTTTTAATGCTCTCTTGTTTTCATTACTATTTCTAACTAAAATTTCTAACACATTTAGATAAAATAATTTTAAAACAATCACATCTTCTAAATTCACATTAAATTAACTATTAAATTGGAGCAATAATTTTTATTATTTTAAGTGTCCTGGAAAAATTTTATAACTTTAGATTGATGAGAAAATTATAATTTCTTTTAATTGTACCCCGAAATTAAATTGTTTCTAGTGTGATAATTAATATTTCTTATTATAATCTAATACAGATAAATCTATGTACTAAAATTATCTTTGTTTATTCTATTCTATTGTTTTTATAGTTGTTCTTCTCTAACTAACTAGCTAACTTTTTTTAATTCCCAATAAATTAAAACTTATTATCGTTATATTAAATTTTCTATCGGAACCATAAGTTATTAGATAATCGTCCCTAGTTCTTACTAAATCTAATCTATTAGTCACGTGAAAATTGTAAAATTTCTAACTTTACAACATTCGTTTCGATAGAAAGATAATTTTCCTGTGCAACTTTCTCAAACTCTTCAGTCAGGTGGCAAATTCTTTCTCCAGAAAGCACTTTAAATATCACAAAATATTTAAAAAAAATGTTTGGCAATAATATCTTTAAATTATAATGTGAAATTCAAAAGCTCCCAAATATTTAGAAAAAAAAAGTACTTGTTTGGTCCTCTTTAACGTAACACTCATATCTATCTCATATATCAAAGCGTACGTACCACGTGTTTCTTAACGTACGTAACACGTGTGTCAGAATGTACGTAACACGTATTTTTAGCACAATTTAATGACTCGTTTATTAAATTATTCTAACTAGTTAACTTATTAATTTTCCAATAAATTAAAACTAATCGTCACATTACAGTTTAGCTCGCATCCATAACTAATTAGATAATCACCTCTGATTCTCACTAATTCTATTCAATTATTCGCACGCAAACTGAAAAGATTTCCCACTTCACTAGATACATTTCGCCAGAGAGATAATTCCCCGACGCAACTTTCGCAAACTCTTCAATCGGGCGACAAAATCTTTCTCCAGAAAACACTTTACACATCACAATCCATTTAAGGTTTTAGGGCAATAATACTTTCCAATTATAATGCGAAGTTTAAAAGTTCGCAGATATTTACAAAAATAAGGGTCTGCTAGTTCTGTCTTCAAAAATACTCTCGCGTTAGAAGCCATTGTTAAAGTTACAATCTAGTCTAGTGCAAATATTTGATTCTCTTCCGCCCTAAGCCAGATATTAGACGAAAGGGGTTTTATGTGTTTGGCTTACAAGCTCCAGCTGTTCAACCCCTTCCTCTCTACTCTTTCACATTGAATAAGCGACAATATAAGATGAGCTTGCAAACTGCCTCCTTTGGACTACGTGCGCTTCCTAGTCCCCGATTTTTTTTTTTCTTTTCTCTTTAGTCGTAACGCTACAGAACAGATTTATCGTGGTAGAATTTTTGAGGGACCCTCTTCTTTTCACGTCGATATTCCTGAAGTGGATTTTATTTTCGATTGAATTGTACATTTTTTCCTTTAGTTTTATTTTTGTTAAATCATTTTCTTTCTACGTTGGAATGATAATTAAATTCGTGAATTTTAGAAGATCAATAATTTAGAGTGCTTTGTGAGGTTTTAATTGGAGAAATCTGTCTTTATTTATTGTTTCACGTTTATTTAAAGTGTAACAATGTAAATAATTTCCAACCGATATATTTTTTATTTTATTTTTTTTTTGTATGAAAAAGAACAAATAAATCTGATAATGTGGTTTTTGCGCCAAACTAAACGGGAAGAATTTTACTTGCGAGTAAATAGGTTAATTAAATTAGAAACTTATTTTAAATAAAATTTCCATTCGTTAAAATTATAAAAATACTAATTTTGTCATTGTATCATTTAAAGGTAAATGATTAGGCTTTTCGCATTCGCTGAGATTTTCTTCTTTTTTTTTAACAGAGTTTAATTGAATCATGTGCAATTGTTTTATTAGTTAGTACATTTTCCACTCACATTAACATAAAATGTTACTGATTTATCGCAGCAATTTGAGTAAAAATAAAACTTTTTTTTTCTGCTTATCACATCAACAAAAATTTTATTATCAAAATTTAACTTTGCACATTTTGTAAATTTGTTTAATTCGTTTTCAAATTTTATAAGTGTGCACTTATCAGACCAGTCGTCCTATCAATTATTACTTTTTCTCGTTTTAAATTTTACTTCATATTATATTATGTATTAAATTCTTTATATCATACATAGTCTAGTTTCCTTTAGTTGTAACATTTATAATTTTAGAGGAAATGATGTAAGCAAATAAAACAGATTAAATATTAATACACTTGCAATTTTAAGATAAATATTGTTTAAACATGAGCTATGGAGTTGGAGGTGAAAGATTTAATTGACTATAACTGCAGTTTGTTAGATGTTAGGTCCTATGGGTTAAAAGAGGAAAAATCGTCGGGCGTATGAAAATTATTCAGACAAATACTTAATTCAGGTGAATAAAAATCTCACTCGAATTAATATTATGAGGATTCTTGGACTTATTATTTTACATTTGTACGCGTCTGCGCTGTAAAAAATTCCGGATCAGTTAACGGTATAAAACACTAGCATCCTGAGTAACGCATCCGTAAAATCCATTTTACCGTAAAATCCTTTCTTAACGTCAAATTATATGCCGTAATATTTAGAGTAATATTTATTTAATTACGATGTTTCAGTGAAATTATAATATCACTGTAAATATTACGGCATATTAAATATTACATCCTATGGGTTAAAAGAAGAAAAATCGTCGGTCGTATGAAAATTATTCAGACAAATACTTAATTCAGGTGAATAAAAATCTCCCTCGAATTAATATTACGACGATTCTTGGACTTATTATTTTACATTTGTACGTGTACGCACTGTAAAAAATTCCGGATCAATTAACGGTATAAAACACTGGCATTCTGAGTAAAGCATCCGTAAAATCCATTTTACCAGAAAATCCTTTCTTAACGTTAAGTTTTATGCCTTAATATTTAGAGTAATATTTATTTAATTACAATGATTCAGTGAAATTATAGTATCACTGTAAATATTACGGCATGTGAGATTTTTTTGTTCCATTAAATTTTACAGAAAAAGGGATTTTACGTACAAAAGTACAGCCACCTCGAGTGCCAATACTTTAGACTGGAATTTGAACCGGGATTATTTACAGTCTTGAACCTATGTTTGATTGCGCTACTGGAAAAGAACTCAGAAGCTATAGAAACTATTGAAAATACCCAAAAGAAAGATAATGGTGAAAAAAAAAAAAAAAAAAAANAAAAAAAAAAAAGAAATGGTGTTGATAAAAAAAAAGAAAATTTTTATCATTCCCTGCCACCTTGATCTTGCACAATTTCAATATTTTTAAAAATATATTCGTTAAAATTTTTTTCTTCAAATGTTATGCTCTAAAATAAAATTTTATTTTTAAATTGAATACCTTTTAATTCTATCGCCTAAAATTTTTTAGAATTCGGTGAAATTTTTACTTGAGTAGAGCTTGGAGTTAGTATCTCAGTTAGGTTCTAAGCCGGTGTCGATCATTTCGTTTACCGAGCCCATTACTTCGGTTTAAACTTAGGCTAGTGTTTATTTGGTGTCAGACTGAAAATTTTTTATGATTTAAAAATTTGAACATTAGTTTATAAAGAACACTGCAACCCTTTTTTTTTAAAAAAAAGAAAGAAAATCTTTCAAAATTTGATTATACTCTTTTAAAGTTAAAATAAAATTTATATTGTTAAAATGACTCATTGCTGTTCATATTTTTTGAGAAAAATTTTTTGTTCATTTTTCTTCAACGTATAAGGGAAAAGCTTTTGTAATAACAGCTAACAACAGGTTTCATTTCTTCACAACAAATTATTTTAATTTCAGTTGTGAAGGAAAAAAATCAAGTCTTAAACTTTCTAATAAAAAAAATATCCAGACACAGTGGGAAAATTTAGTTTACAGTTTACACTCATGTGAATATTGATTTAATTTTTTGACCTTGAATTCTTGTGTGTTACTTGAATTCAAATTTTTCTCAGACCAGTTCCAACATTTATTTGTGAGGTTTAGCATATTATGCTTGAGTAGTTGTCTTTCTTTCTTTTGTATTTGTTCTTTCCTGATATTTTTTTTTTAAAAATGTGAAACAAACGTGTTAGGTTCTAAGAATAATTTTTCTTTGTTTTTTTTTTCTCTATGTGCTTTTCGCCGGATGTGGCGTGTTATTAATAAAATATATTCCAGTTGCAATATTTAAATAATATTTTCTTTTCCCACCTTGCCTCTTAATATTCTCTATTTCTGTGTCGTTAGGAAATTTTGGAATAAGACAATATTCATTCAATATTTTAAAATCACCTAATTATTAAACTATCTTTATTCAAAGCTAAATTGTGATTGCGTTATTAATTAAGATATAGTTACATTGCCTGACGTAACCAGTTTCCAATGTTATTTTTCTATGTATTTATTTATGATATTTTTTTTTTAATTTTGAAATTAAAATTAATATATGCATGTGAGTCATACTAATTGTAAAGACTACTAAACTTGCTCTTCTTTTTATAATGGAAATTAAAATTTGATTAGTTAATTTATCTTGAACATTTATTTACATTACTTTTTTTTTACTCCCAGTTTCTAAACTTTTTTCTTCTCTCCATTAGTCATGATATAAATATCACATTTTTCCAAAATAGGCAATGGAATTTTAAAAAATTTTTATTTAGGAATTATTTATATTAGTTTTTTTATGCATTCGGTTCTCAACCTAATTTTTCTCATATTGTCATAGTTTTAATATTATTACATATTTTTCGAAGTAATAAATTAAATTTAATGTATGAATCCATTATATTAAAGATTAAATTAATTAAATTACATTACTTTAAATTTAATTTCTAATTTCAAATCTGAAAATAATCATTTGATAGCAAATTAATTTATTTCTCACCTCATTTTTCTCATATAGTTATTGTTTAAACATATTTTTTTTTCGAAATAAGAAATTTAATAAATGTATCTATTATATTAAAATTAAAGAGTGAAGTTCTAAGCATTTTGTAGTCTTATTAATGATATTACAGAAATAAAAGTTGAAATATTTGCTATTGTCCTTAAATCAAAATTTTTAGCCGTAATTAATATATCATGCTCATAGTTTATTTATTTATAAATGAAATATTTATATTTTAATTGTTATCTGGATCTTGATGTTAACTAATAACCGCAAACTTTTGGGTCCTTATTAAGCGTATTATTATAAACAGCAATTATTTTCTTAAATATTTAGATATTTTTTTTATATCTATTTATCAAACAATTTTTTTAAATAATTCACATATATTTCTCGTTTATAATTTAAAAAATAATATGTTCCATATTATTTCCTTAATTTTCTTAAACTAATTATAATATTTGCTTCATGATAATAAAACAACGATAAATGAGATTAACAAATAATATAAAATAAATCTTCAAATTTACATTGAGCGTTGAGCTTAAAAAAGCATCAAGAACAATGTAATATTCACTGCACTGAGAAATTTTTCCTTTGAATATCATTAACTCTAATCAAGGCATTTTTTAAAATTCCTCTTTACTTATTATGAGTTGTAACAAATAATAGAAGAGAGACCTAATTACTTTCAATAATTTCATTTCAAGATCAAATAAACATAAGCTAATAAAATGTTTACTTTTACATTTTTACACATTTCCCATTTAGAAAATTATGAAGATAGTCCTTTGACAATATTTCTAATATTGTATCAACAGATGTTATTAGTTCCATATATCTTTAATTTATTTTAGGAAAAATTTATTAAAAGGTACACTTTTAAGAATGTAAAAATTTAACTAATGTAATTTATATGTTTCATGGTCTAATGAATTGATAGACATCACAAGATGTTATTAATCCACAATATTTTTGCTTTTCTTTGCTTGGACAAGAGTTGTTAATCAGTTAACGTCAACATAAATTTTTGAACTTTTTTAATTATTTTTCTAAGCAAACTATATATATATTTCATTTATGCTATTCAATTATCAATCTAATATTTCAGATTAATTCTTATAAATTAAGGTGATTAATTTAAACGATAGCAATTGGTCAGTTTTAATTCCTGCAAATTTTCGAAAATTCGTGTAATTTTTCAAAGCAATTTTTATTTTTTATTTTTAATGCCTTTCATCAAAAGTGGAACTACTTATTGCAAAGAATACCAAAATGTCAGTTATCTAACTATCAATGCTAGTTTGAGAAGCAAAAATCTGAATTCTCCTTCGAAATTACTCTGATGGTAATGGATAAAGTATTTTGTTACTTCTAATCCTAAGGGAATACCATTATTTCTTTACAAAAGTTTCAATTTTACACGTTTTCCTACAATTAAATTTAGTTATAAATTTTGTTCAATAAAGTTATTTCGGAAATATTTCTTTGAAACAATTGATTCTTTATATAACAATTATGTTTATTTCGTAACTCGTCGAGACATCGGCTTTACCGCAATCTTTTTTTTAAACTTAAAAATGTGATTCTTAAACACATATTTGCAATGAGTGAGACAAATCATTCCTCAAACATTTAACACTTTCAACAAAGACACTTTTAATGAATTATCTTTGAGTTAATTAAATTTTTACTTTTGATAAATTATCTTTGGTGAGTTCAATGTCAAATTTTAATCCAAGTATAAGTTAATTATAAAATTTCAAGCTGCAAATAATTATTTCGGATCTGTTTTATTGTTTATATACTTGCAAAGAAAGGTTTCAGAATGTAAATTGAATACTTCAATAATGATTAAAAAATTCGACGTTATGGAGAAGTAAATATAGACACTTTTTATGCTTTTTACACGTTTTAAGATCTTTCTTAATTATAAATGAAATTTTTTCCGCTATGTGGAGTGCAGATCTGTTAAAAATATGGAAACACCAAAGTCTCGGTATTTTTTACCGAAGCGCTTCGGTAATTATTTTGGTAAAATTATGAAATATGATTGCATAATATGCGATAACATTTGGTAAATGTGTTAAAATCTGGTAATTTTATCAAGGAATTTTAGGACAAACATAGAAAAAACATTTATTCGATCAAATATACTTTTCAGGTATGTATTTTTTTACTAAATTTGTGGTAATAAAAAATTATAATTTTGAAAACCAGCATTTCCGGTAAACCGTTACCATATGAGCTGAAAAATTACTAAATGTGTGGTTTAAATACCGTATATTTGGTTTTTATACCAGAATTTTTAACCAAAAATGTAATTATCATACAGTACGATCATTTTAGCGTAATTTTTTTTCCAAGTAATAAAAATCATACTATGATATAAATTTAAATGTGAATAATTTACATCATATATGTATCACTAAAAACTGTGAATCAACTTAAAATGCTTACTTAGATTGTTTCAGATCTTTTTACTGCTTGTAAAAGCTTTTTTCTACAAGTTTCTGACACATTGCTGTGTGGAAACTCTTTTTCCCACCATCCTTATTTTTCTCACTTCTACTCCTCAAACCTTCATCCCCATCTCCTATATCTCTGAATTTACGGCACTCTATGAAATTTTCTCACGCCTACACTAACACTATCACCGGAAAATGGCAGAACACCCCTTCACAGACTAATCTGAGATTATCCTATCTCTAACTAGGAATTTCGGCTCTTAAAATGTCTTTTTAATATAACTTGGTTATTTAAAAGCAAAAACTTATCCTTTCTGCATATCGGTACTTTAAAATGAATTCCTTTAGATTTTGTAAATTGGAAAGTGTTGGAAGATTTGTATATTTATTACGGGACGTTATCCTTCTCGCCTATTTCTTAACGTGAAAATTGAAATTGAATGCATTACTCACAGGCGCTTTATATGAATATTTCTAATTAGTCTTGTCCTACACAAACATGTCCCATTTGTTTTTTAAATTCGAAACTTGAATGACTCATAAAGTACTAAAATTTCAGATTTACTGGGTTAGGAGGCTAGTGCCGTCAAAATTAAATGTTTTATCGGTTGATTAGCGGTAGTTGACTCGGAATCAATATCTATTCGAATTGAATTTCTTATTGGTTGCATTAAAAAAAATATTAATATTTTTAAAATGTTTTGAATCATATGATTGAAGTTTATAATCACTTTTTAACTCTTATATATTTTTTCATTTACTTTCCTGAATATTGAAGTTTTTGATGAAATGCATTTAAAATGTAAAATTTCAATGGTGAGGGATTTAAATCGCTCATTCAAATGTGATTTAAAACTTGAAATCAAGCCTTTTCCTTAACTCTTTTCATTTTTTTTTTCACTTAAACAAAACGGTAGAAATCTGTTTAAAAAAAGTCATTAATTATTTTACCTTATTAAATAACAACAGCGTAGTATTAATAGCAATAAATCGAGAATAATGTATTTTAAGTCTTGGAATTTAAAATTAAGAGCAAATTTGAATGAAAATGCGAATACAAAAAATGGAAAACAATATTAATGTAATTGCTAATCATATTATATTTTTTTTAGTTTTAGTTTTCTAAAGTACTTTGTAAAAAGTGAGAGCAAATTATGAGGTTTTTAAACATCCTACTTTTAATTTAAAAATTTACATATTATAAATTTATTTTTTATGTAGAAATAGTTTGAAATAATTCCCAGAATTTCAATCGATTTAACTCGTTTCATACTTTTTTTCTTTTCAATAAGCAATTTTTATGTTATTTTTTTAAGATTTAAGAATAGTTATTAAAAATTAGCACAAACAACTAAAAACAAAATAAAAATAAATTATAAGACTTTAGTCTTAAGCTTATAAATAAAAAATCTCCTCGAAATTGTTCCGCTTTTGATTCCGAGATTTGCAAACTTAAAATTCTGCATATCACCATTGTTTTTGTTAACAGGCATGAGTCAGATTTTGTATTTAATGAAATAACTCTCTCTTTGTGAGTATTATAGCTCTTGTTTGTCAAATTTGCATGTTTAAAAATTATTCGTAAAAAATTTTTTTTTTTTTTACAGATCTTACATTTTCAGCATTCCTTGTCTATTTTATGTATCCTACTTTTTTCTAAAAAAGTCGACCCAGTACATTTTCCCTTATTTTATAAAGAAAAAGAATTAAAAAAAAAAAGCATTCCAACATTATCATCTCAGCGTTCCTGGAAGGAAACGAAGTGCGAACGAATTCTGCGGCTGTGGATTAAAAGGGATGAGTAGGGAAAAAAAAATCCCTCAGCATCTTGGAAAATTAGAAAATTTCCAACTGTAAAAAGTTGTTGCATTTCGTGCAGTAGTTGTGTAACTAGTGTGCTACAACGAAGCCGCCGCCATTAATGTAATTATTAAAACATGCTTTGCCCTGAAGAATAAAAACTCTAACTTAGCAGAAAAGAATAAAGCTGTTGTTTAATTAGAGCTACATTAAAAGCGATGACGGAATTTTAATTCCATGCGTCCATCTGCCTAAGCTGAGATGTTTTCAATTGACCCCGGGTGCTCCACTGAGACTAGGGGGGTTCTTCTTTGTGTATAGGGTTTGAGATAGGGGGTGGAAAGGATGGAAGAAAAAGAAAGTAAGCAAGGGTGGGAGTGGGATTCCCCTTTCCTTTCACATAGATCCTTCAATCCTGCCTATGTTAATTATGCAAGGGGATGTGCAAGTAATTTTGTATCTCCTTTAGTCAGCTCTTCCCCTTTTTTGGGTAGCCCTCCTTTCGCGTTGCCAGATCCTTATTTGCTAGAGGGGATGAGCTTTTCAAGTCGTATAAGTACGAAATTAAGTGGAAGCGCTTTTCCTGGCCAACTCGATCGGGATTGCGTAATTACTTCAAGATTTGTTTTAAGATGGGCACTGTTTACAGCTGTGCCAATTTATTCTGAGCCCCTTATGGTAGAAAACGGGAGAAATTTTATTTTTCCTGGGAAAAAGGTCGGCAAACCTTCATCTAATACCATTTCAATCACTTACCTTAAACTACGACCCTTCAGGCTGTTAAAGACTTTTCCGTCAACCACCCTGCTTAAATAATCTTCACTCTTTTTAGATGAAGATTTTTTATCTCATATTCCGACCCAGAATTTTTCTTTAATTCTTGCTCGTCGTCTAGTTTTTATTCTGTAGAACTCTTATTTGTTTTCCTTTTCTTTCTTTTCTTCTGTTAGCAGAAAGGAAGATACATTTTATGGACTTAAAAAGCATTTAAACTGTTTGAAGCTTAAAAACTCTATATAGTTTTTGATAAATAGGAAAAGACATTCACAATTCAATAATGTCCATTAAACCTCAACCTTCATCCATAAAAATATTTCGCTCAATTTTATATTATGTATGAATTTACGTGTATTTTACAATTCAATCGAAGAGCTACATTTTTAAGTTATTGCACAGGTTTTCAAATTGCATGTTTTCATTGAACATTCGTGTAAGCAATAAGATGTTTCTACGCATAATGCTGTAATCTGGAATAAATTACAGAAACTTTTAATGTACTGGTATGGAGACAATAACACTTTGATGTAAAAATGTTACCTTTAGTGAAAATTTGGCTTATCAAGGCCATCTTGCTCCAAGGCCTTCAAATACCTCATTGGTTCCTGAATTCAAAGCTTGGAAATAATAAATGGGTTATATTTAATTAAAAAGCAATACCAAAACATTAAGTTTTCTGTAATCTGAAAAGATAATGATAAAAGATAAGATCAATTAAATTTGTCTCTTCAGATATTTTTATTTAATTTTAAACAAATATGCTGAATATGTAATTTATGCAAAATATTATAATGTTACAACGAGTGTATATTTAGTAAAAAGTAAATAATAAATTCTTGCAAATGATCGTTTTTATTCACATTCAAAGAAACCTTTGATAATAATTCAAATGCGATTATTTTTTTACAATTTTTAATGTGTTGCATAAATTATGTTTTTGATTAAAAAAAAAACTCCAATAGCAAGATGTTTACATAGCAAATGCTTTTGATAAAGCTTCTTCCACCTTTTTTAATATGTTTATTTTTAATATGTATTACAAAATAAGAATAAAAAAATAAAGTTTTTTTTTCTACCTTTCGTACTTGTTAAAGCTTATTTTAGTAATGCTATCCATACTGTTATCGAGAATTAAATAAAATTACATTTAAATATTAAGTGTACAATTTTTAAATGAACTCAATTAGCTTTTTATGATTGTTATGACAAGAATTTCTTATTTTTTTATTTTCGAAAACTATATTTGAAACATTTTTTTACTTAGGTAATTTACAATTTAAAAAAAATAATATTTTCAGTGAAACGGATTATAGAATATTTTAAAACACGTTTTCTAATTTATCCATTAAAGCATTTCCTAAATAAATGAAAACGTTTCTCATGACTTAATGTTCACATTATGAATAACAATCGACTTTCCTAATTTTTTTTTAACTTAATTTTTAGAATCTTATGCAGTAACACTTCTTCCGCTGTTTGCGAACGACCAAGCTTATTAAATTAATATTACAAAAAGGCATTCCTTTTGAATAATATTAGCGTCTTTATTTAAATTGTAAACTCCTTTTTCACAGCCAAAACCATCGAAGCGGGCTTATTAAATAAGACGCATAACGAATTTGCCTATTTTATTCGTCGCGTACTTTTCATCGTTCATTATTATTGTTATTAAGGATAACTGATATTGTTTTCCTTTAAACTTGTGTGGAAAATAATTACCAAAACCTGAGGAGAAGAGGCGAAAAAAAAAATCGCGCCAAAATAAAATTCGAGAGAGCGGTAATGATTATAATGACAAAAAAAGTGACGTCTTCCATGAATATATTTTGTTCTTAAATTTTCCAGAACCGTTAACTGATGTAGGATGGAAGAGTAAGATTTGGAATTAGTTGAAGATTTTAAAATATATATTTTCTTAGCGTTTTCTAACTTGTTTGCTTACTTTGAAACAAAATGGCTTTTTTGTATCGATTAATTTTTATAGTGTTTTGGAATGGTGAAGTTATTAAAATTTAATTTTAGTACGGGAATTTAATTGAATTTGCTTACTACCTTAAATTTCAACACTTTTTCTTACCGAAAACAGAGGCCAATTTTTGATTGCGCTCACTAATCAAAATAAAATTTACATTTAAAATGTATTATGTTTTATTTTAAAAACAGTGCGCTTGCGTATTTTCCCGCTTGCAATTTGAATAATTTCTGCAGTAAACCAGGTATTTATTAGATTTACAAATATTTTTGGGGTGGCACAGATGTGTATGTTTAAGTATAATGTAACGTATGTAGACTAGAAAGTTCACGAAATCTTTATATTCTTATTCAGATATTAATATACTAATTTTTAAAACTTGATATGGAATAATTTTGAAAGTAATTTCAAAATATTTTTTGATAATATTTTTATTATTTTACATTTTATGTTTTGTAAATGCCAATTGAATTGATTTGGATAAAAGATTTCCAAAATTTCTAGGGCCATTGGTCGCTTAGATAAGAAAAAAATTAGCATCCCAAGAAGAAAAATTTTTCTAACTTATTTTATTGATGAGTTATCGATATTAAAGTACTCAACGATTAGAATTTTGTTATCTTATTACCAAGTATCGTTATAATCATTAACGCTCTCTTGTTATTTTAATGAGGTAAAATGTTTTTCATACGTTAAAATTATTTTATATTTGATAAATTAAACTCAACTCAGGGCGTTATGTTCCATGTAAATTAAATGTTTTACACAGATCTGTCAAATAAGTAATGTCATTTTTGATCTGCAATTCGTCATTTCTGTTTTTCAGTAACACTAATACTTAATGAAACATATTTTTAAAATATTTCCGGCAAATACCTTTTGTAAAATAACAAATATTTGTCAGTAACAATAAGAAATACATATATTTGTTTTTATTCTGTTTAAATAAATTGTGAACTCGTTGGATTGCTTTCTTAATATTCTATTGGATTTTAATTACGTCAATTATAGTTGAAAAATAAATGATTTTTTTGAAGCATAACCTGCTACTTATTAGTTTTGCACTGTTTTTTGTTTTTTTTCTTCCCTGTAAGTGATTACTAAAACCTAGGAAGCTTAACTCTACAGATACTTATAAACATGCCCCTTTGACTTTCTGACTTGACCCCTTAAGCCAATTTAATCGCTTTATTTCAACTCGCGCTATCATCCGCATTATGTACCTATGATATGAGTGGTTCTCGGTTATTTTTTAACTGACACAAATAAGATTAAAATTTCTAGATCAATTTCTTTCAAAAATTTATATTTTAATTTTGTGCATGTTGTATATCTTGTATAATTCTTTAAACGTAATGCACTTTTAAAAAATTATCTTCTTTTTTCTTTTACAATTTAATTTTTCTAGGTTTAATGTGCTTTTACATCAATAAAAAAATAATGACGAAAAAAAAAAACCTTTTTCCCGTTGTGTATCTTTATTGATTTTTTTTTCAGTCCGTCTCATTAATTTAAATTAGCACTGCATATTTATTATTACGTAAGAGTTAATAAATAAAAAAATATCTATCATGAGACAAAATTCCTCTTTTTTAAATATTTATTTTACATACAAATTCTGAATGATTTTGTGTAATTACTTCTCAGTGTTTGTAACTCGGGTTTGGGAGATTTTATCTTGGTATGATTTTATCTTATATTACTACCACTATCTCCTAAAAAGGGTTAGAATTTTGCAGTTTTAATCGTTGAATATCATTAAAAAGTGTATTAAGTGGCATACTGAAATCTTTTCCTGTTAGTACAAGAAATAAATAGTAAAAAGCTTAAATCATGAGTATATATTTTTTGAAACATCGGTTAATACGATGATTTAACCATGTTACGAAGATTTCCAGCATTGCGGTGATGCAATGATTCTCTTCTAAGATTAAATACGATCTATTCTCTATTTTGAAAATTATAATTTTTAAAAAAATAACAAAGCTTTATCAAGTTAAAGATATGTAAAGTTAAAATATACCAAAGCAGAAATAAGCTAGCAATATTGTAATTTCATTTTTATTTGTATTTTGACATCCCTGTTTTATTGTTTTGTGTGTAACTGTAAATATGCATCATAACATTATTACAGTACAAAAAATTACGTCACATTTAACAAATAACATTTTTCTGTTTTATTTTATTACACTGCAAGGAATTGTTGATGGGAAATATTTGCATTATGCACTTAAATGACACTGGGAAATAAATTTTTTGTTGCATGTATACAAATTCTTGATCTGACCTTATTTGTATGTAGGGATTTCAAATCTAAAATTAGTTTATCTCCTAATGCTACAGTTTTCTTTTTCAAAATGACGTTTTAAGTCTATTTTTTGTCGAAATGTTCAAATTTAAACCTTACGTATAACTGGGGGTCCTGCAAATGCTGTGACAAATTTCTGAGGCAGTTAAAAGGGACAACATTAGGATAAAAATTGCGTGTGAATCCATAGCTAGAAATGTCATTATACGCGGCTAGGGGCTTTTCTCTATTATGACTTCTTCAGAAACACCCCGAAGAAATAGTTCATAATAGGGAAGCTCTTTCGGCTGCGTATAAAGACATTTACGGACATGAATTTCTGTGCAATTTTAACGCTGATAATGTCCCCTAATTCCAATAGAAATTCGTCGCAACATTTAAGGGACCCCCTGTTATGTATAATGTTATTAAAATTTTAAGTTTTTACAAAAATTGACTAAAAATGTCATTTAGCTTGGAGAGAGAAAACGATTGGAGATTTGAAATCAGCGATTTTAAAGTGTCTTAAGATGCGTTAAAAAATCTCATGCAACAGAAGAAAAAAAATGTTCCCCAGTGTTATTCAACATAAATAAGTAAATAAAATAAAATCAGAAATAATTTGAAACTGTAAATTGTCTGTTAATTAACAAAAAATCCCTTTCCTATAGTTTAAAAACAAATTAATATAAACTGCGCGATAATGTTAAGCTCTAGCAGGTAAAAAAAAATGGTAGCTAAAGCTACATCGTTAGCTGTGTTTATGCTTCTATTTTTGTCCTTTAGGCAAATACTGATTTTAACAACAACAAAAAAAAAAAAAAAAAAAAAAAAAAAAAAAAAAAAAAACAGAAAGAAAGAAGAAGAAGAAAATTTTGCATCCTTATGGGTTCGATTAATTAAGCTAATAGACGATTTCGTTTTTTTTTCTTTTTTCTTTTTCTTTTTCGAATAAATAAATGTTATACTTTCAGCTAGCTCTCCAATAAGGTGAAGATCTATTTGAATATTGACAGCATTTAAAACAAAAACAAAACGAGGCGCGGTAGCTTTCTTTTTAAGACGGAGCAAAAACTGCGAAAGATACTCAGAGAAATATTTTCCAATAATTTATAAATGATGCATTAGATGTCAGGGTATATTTTCTCATTTTCTAGTAAGCTTGATGAAATCCCCTCTTCTTCTCTCCTATTCCATCTTCATTTTATTCATCATCCCACTCCCAAGCACCCCCTTTTTGTTAATCTTTTCATTGGTTCCGCTAAAAATGTTTTTACTTGCCTTTGACTTAAAATGACACCAAATGGGGAAAAAAGGGGAGAAATATTAGCCGGTGACCCCAAAACAAATTGAAAATCCTTTTTTCTTTCTTTCTTTTTTTTTCTTTTCTTTTTATCCAATCCTCTCCCTTTACTTTTATAGAATCAACGCCAACCAGATAGTGTTCTTGGCGATGATGGCGTATAGTAGCATATAAGAGAGTAGGGGAAATAGGGGGGACTTGCCATGCCGTATTTGCGTTCAAATCACGCCCGAGCTCAAGTCAATATACCCCTTAAATAGTTGTACCTGTCTGATTCAATTTAAACGCTTTGCTTTACCGGCGGTTATCTAATGGTATGGGGGAGCCGAAATGCCGCTTCTCTATTGACTCTGATTTTAAAAGGAAAAGGATCAGAAAAAAAACATCTAAAGAAAAAGGAAATAATTTTTTAAGATAAAAAATGAAAGCTTGTTGTCGATTTTCGCCGAATTATTTTGGTTCAAAACACTTTTCTCACCTGTAGATCGCTATTATTGAATTTATATAAAAAACCTAACTTTTTATTCAAAATACAAAATATTGTTTTGGTGATTTGAAATAAATAATCAGTTTCAATATTTTGGAGAAAATATTATTTAAATTAGATTTGTTATGTGACTCGTTTGTTTTTATTTCGTTGAAATATTTATATATGATTACGATCTCAGACGAGAATTATGATTCAAGAAATCAATATTATAACTTTGAACCGGTTTTTTTTTTCTAAGTTTCTTACAACCTTAATAAGGTGTCAAATTGAACCATATTTTAGTTCAAGTTTAAACTTATCATGTATAATGAAGTTCAAACTACACGGTGATAGGGTTTAATTTTGCACCGTATCATGCTGGGTTTCGAAAATAACCATTTAATGTTTAAGTCATTTTTTGATTAAAAAATTTTTATAATTACATTCATGTAAAAGGTTTTTTTTTAAGCTTATTAATAAATTTTTTTATTAAGTTTATTATTCCAATATTAAGTTTGAACTTAAATTGCTACAAATTTGATTTTTTTTCCTTAAATATTATTAATGTTGAATATTTTCTATTCAGATTTATACTTTAAATAACTAAAAAACAAATAAGCAAAAGTTAAACTTCTGAAAAAATTTAGTAATTTAATTTTTTTCAGTTTTTATACAGTATTCTGACATACGAGTGTCAAATGGAATATTGCTAAAATAAAACACAAAGAACAATTTAACATTAAAAAAAATTTCCTAAAATCTTAATTTTCTATGTTTTTCTTACTTAAAATTCTCATTATAATTGAAATTAAATTTAAATTTGCTTCTTTTTCTATTGAATTGAATTAGATTAATAATTTCACTAAGAAAAAAAGGTATTTTACTAAAAAATTTTCATAAATATTAAAGTATATTTTGCATTCCATTTTAAGAACCAAACGCAAAATGTATTTATTTTTAATTCCTATATGTTATCAAAATTATACCAACATTTGCAACATTTCTTATGCCTAACGTACTGAAAAGAAGATTATTTTAGTTGTGTTAACATACGAATCTTGATAGCATTTTCAAGTTTCTATGCATTGTTGCGAAAAAGATATTAGTATAATATACAATTTCAGTTTTATTTAGAATTCCTTAAGCCATTTATGCTTCTTTTCTAGGAAGATATTTTTAGCAAGCTAAAATAAAAGAAAGCTGCCTTCAAAACGAACTGTTAAAGTTTACGATAGTAGCTAGGCTTTGAAATCCTACCTAGATAACAAATTATTTTCAACTTCAAAATATTTAACATGTTTAAAATATAAGCAAATGTATAGTTTTTATAAATGATGGCAGATGAAAAAACTAAAAATGAATTAAATTATCTTGCTTTTGGCGATAAAATTTACTATATTAGGATTCGATCCCCGAATATCAAAAACAAAATTGTGTTGATTAACCGATAGGGCTTCGTTTTTATTAAAATTCTCTCTGATGAAGAGAATACTTTTGGAATAAATTGTTACCGTTTCATTTGCTTTGAAATTAATTAGCAAAGAGCTGAATACCGCGGATTGTTTTTAAGGAATTGAGATTTTAAGATGATTGAAAAGAGAAAACCGAGACGCTCCAAATCCGGAAGAATTTCTTCTTTAAAGAACAAAATAAATCCGCGCTAATTATCATTTAAGTTATGTCAATTTGAGAAAGCATTAACAAACCAATCAAAAGTATAAAAAATAATAATAATTTGAACCTTTGAAGCATTTTGTTGCGAGAAAATGGTATGTTTTATTTATTCATTTTTTTGTTTTTTGTTGTGTAATTAAATATCTGTTATTTTTCTTTTTATAAGAGAAATTCAAATGCAACATAGTATTGATTTTTTCCCCTCTGAACTATTTAATTCTGCATAGAGAAATAGAAAAAAAAGAGTGTAAAAAACTGTTTTTATGAAAAAGAATCCTAGATAGACCGATAAATTTACTTGCAATGTATCATTAAAAAATATTGTCATTACTTATACGCTAAAAATAGGCATTCATATTATATTGTAAGTAATATTAAGTCACAAAATCGAATAAATAAGTAACCTGACTACGTTTTAACAATTCTAGACAAATTGTTTCTGTTTTAAATGTACTAGCACAATAATTTCTTAACTACACATATATTTAATAAAAATTAAGTGAAATAAAGGTTTTAATATAATATAACTACTTTTTCAGTTATTTTTACAGATTTTATTATTCTTTTAAATGCATTTAAGATTTTATCGACAAAGAATGTTTATTAGTAACTGACTCTTAATTAATTTTTGATTAAAAAAGTACACATCTTAAATATATTGTAATATTTCATACAGTAAGCAAAACTAAGACATAGAGACATTTAAAAACTTCACAGTTACATAGAAACAAAAATAAATGCATAATAGTTGCATGGTTTGAGGTTTTGAAAAAGCTCAGTGCTCTATATGAAATTATTACGCATTAAATAATAATGCATTCACAATTTTTTAAACTACGTCCTGGGACAAATTAATATCCAGTCCAGATATTTTAATTTTTCCAAAATATAAAATCAGGTATATGCTCGACAAAGAAATAGTCTCGTTCCTTTGACAAGTGTCAGAATGAATTAGAATATTTTTCACTTCATTGCTGGAAACATTATTATTTTAATTATTTTTTAAAAAAAAATTTCAGTCATTGGACCAATTTTAGTTTTAAATTAATAATATGTTTTAGTATTTTAATATTAATAAATTCTTTAAAGATATTCTAAATAACAAGCAATAATCCACAATTATATTATACGTATTCGATTATTCTAAATAACAAACAATAATCCACAATTATATTATTCGTATTCGATTTATGATAAAAATTTTAGCAAAAAAAATTTTATCACACAAAGTATTTACAATAATCATTTTTCTTTAATTGTCGGCATTGGAGTGCTACATATCATGAAATTTGATGTAACTTTAATAAGATACCGAATTGGACAATACTATTTTTCAATTGTTTATAATAGTCGTTCTCAATCAACCCTTTACAAAAATTTCAGCAAATTTGCACAATATGATGGTTCTTAATACGTATATTATGTTTTAACCTTGAACTGATTTTTCTTAGAATGTAGTTTAAACATAATTGAAAGCACAATTACATTATTTATGGATCTGCTTTTGCAAAACATCTTAAAACATGACATGTTGGTCATTCTTTTATTCATAACTGTAATGAGGTATATCCTGTTGCTTTCTTACAATACAAGACGAGATCTGGAGTTGATTTAATTTGATAAAAAGTCACACGTGTTAAATATCACACATCTTCATTGAGTTTGAAACTTAAAGAGAGTTCTGAAAATGGTGGTGGGGATATAAATATGTCTTAAAACCCAGCTGCACAAAGAGGACGGCTGTGAAGGCAATAAATCCTGTCATATTTTCTTCCTCCAACGCCGTCAAATGCATCTGATGACACTTAGTTGAACAGCCTTACTGACTAAAATTCAAGCCTAGAAATACCTCCTACGCCACCTACGCTTATATAGGCCGGACAAATACATATTTCCTCTTTCAATTCAAGATTTCTTTGGAAATTTAATCACTCTGTTTAGTTTTTGTGTGTTGTCTTAACTTAGTTTAATGTAGGAAAATTATGGAATTCACATCTGGGTAATTCCTGGTTTGTCAAATGTTTTGAGAACTGTAGTTTAAAAAATGAAAGGAAAATGGATTAATATTTTTTGTTTACTAAATATTATTCGTTTTAGTTTCTTTATTTATTTTCAGAAAAATACTTGTTTAAAAAAATCAATCTAGATATTGAGGAAGTATATAATAAGAAAGCTGATACAAAAGCAGTAGCTTTCTTCAAGCGTTCTCTTTTTACTATGTTTATGTTTACGTATTCGAAATTAATTTTACTGTAATAAATTCCACAGAACATTTTCACTTAAACTTTGAACTATTAGTAGAGTTTATATTTTATTCACTTACTTTTAAGTCTTACTAAAAATGGCTTTGTTTTAAGCTTTGAATTAAAATTTTTTGTCTGAATTTAAAGCCCAAAAATTTGAGTTTCCTTGTTTGGTCGATGAAATAAGAATCTTTTCTTTCGCTGTTATTTATTTATGACGTTTCATACTCTGCTTTTGTATTTTTAAGGGATAAAGCAGAAGTTTTGTCTAGAATTTAACATAAATTTTGAACCATGCTGTTATTTTATATTATTTAGTTGGTACCATTGAATTAGTTTGCACCTGAATCACATATTCGTCTGCATCAGTTATGCAACTGAAACAATTTCATTTCTACGTAAATCCATCTCATTTCTGACGTAATTCTACCTACTCTCAAACTTTACTTCCTATTTAAAATCTTTATCTGGTGACAAAAAAAAACTCCCATTCCATTAACAAAAGAGCCTCTTGGTCGGGGAGAAAATTTTCTCTGATAATCAAGCGAGATAAAAATCCGAACGAAAAGAAAACAATTTTTATTAATTAGGTGGAGAACCAAAAAATCATCTAGTGTTATTTTAGCAGCTAAGATAGCATCTATATCAGCACGGAAAATTTGGCTGACTTGTCTTATATTCCTTGGTGGGGAGGGTTTGAACATGGTTTTAATGACCTCCTAAGATAATATCATGTTCCATATGACAAGGTGTAGATTTACTAATTGCAGTATGGGAACTGGGGTTTCCTTTTCCCCCTTTCTTGCCTCTACATCATGTGAGATTTTAAAACATGCAAAACGCACCAAAGGATTAAATTCCACTGCATATGCTCTTAATAGTTGCAATGGATCAGAGATTCACCAAGCGTATATGATAACATCCCACTTTCGCCATGCTTTTAAGGAAAAAAAATATTACTCAATGATGATTTCTTTCATCTAGAAAGAAATTTTAAATTATTATCAGGGAGAATTTAATGTGGATTCGAATTTCTTGCTGGCTTTATATAAAGCTTAGTTGTTAAGAGTTGCATAGCTACATAGCATGTATCACGATTTCCTCATTATTATTATAAAGCGATTATTAAAGTTGAAACAGCGTTTCTTTTTATTAAATCACTGGAAACAGATAATTAAGATCGTTATCTTTCTTAAGTCTTTTAACTTGTGCTCGAATTTCTATTTTCTTTCATGTGAAATGTTGAACTTTTTCATTTAATGGACAATTCATGAAGAATCACTTTAGATTATCAACTGAACAAATGTTCATTTAATGAATTGAGCTTTAATAACTTTCTTAATTAATAAATCTTTCTTTTTTATATTTTTGTATGTTTTTTTTTATTTCAAAATGTTTGAATGCGTACTTACCATGAAGCTTTGATGTTATTATTTTTGGCTGGTAATTATGCTATAAGACCTAATATTCGGTTATCCTCGTTATTATGAATGTGTTTACTTCCTTAAAAATCTCATAGCTATATTTTTATATTCTGGTATAGCTATATTATCTTTAGCTATATTCTTTATCAGAAAATTCTCTCAAAAGTTGCTTTTATTTCAATGCAAAATACTTCGTATGAGAAATAACGTGAAATTTAAATTATTAAAAGGCAAATGTATAAAATGGAAGCTATTAAAAATAATGATGGGGAAAACTTTTGCTTAAATGATAACAGGATAAATTTCTGCAATAAAAGGTAATGAAACTAATGATTTTGACAAGTACAAAAAATTAAATATATTTATTATTCAGTTCTTTTAATAAACTTATTCAATTGGCGTTATCTTTAATATATACAAAAATGGAAGTCAATAAATGACTTTTCATTTGCACGTTCCAATAGTCTATGAATTGTTCGTAATTATTAACTCATAATTTACCAGAATACTAGCTGCAGAATGTTTGTTATAACTGAAGATTTATTTAAAAAAAATCTTAAATAAAAGTGTGAAGAGAATTATTAAGTAATTATCATTGCATTTTTGTTATTAAAATAATGAAGCTCTGTACATTTTAGTGAACTTATGGTAAAATGTATAAGGCCCGCTTAGGGTTATTGAATGACATAGTTTTATTAGAAAATTAAACTTTACTAAGCTTATGTTAAGTACGTTTAATTAAGAAATGTGTGTTGTTTCATTTTTTGGAATTTACTGGTTTTAAAATTTGGAATTTACTACTATTTTGTAATGTTTTAATATTTATTTTTAATCTTCAAAACGATCGCAAATTCAAATTAGATTATATTAAACACCGATCAAATTTCGATTTATATAGTTTTATAAAAAATAAAAAAACATTTTAAATGGAATATAAGCTACTTATATAAATTTCATTATGAAAAACAACGAGCAAATAAGATATTTATTTTGAAAAGTGAATATTTTTACTAGAATATTAGCTTCTCAAATAAATCTGAAGATGCAAAGGAACTATCAAAGAAAAAAGTTGTTTTGGAAAGGGGACATTTCTAATAGTATATAAACTTCTCAAATAAATCTGATGGGGCAAAAGAACTATCAAATAAGAAACTTGTTTTGTAAAGAGAACTTTTCCAATGGAATAAATATAAACTACTCAAATAAATCTGATGATGCAACATAACTATCAAATAAGAAACTTGATTTGGAAAGGAAACATTTCTAATGGAATATAAACTTCTCAAATAAATCTGATGATGCAAAACAACTGTCAAATAAGAAATCTGTTTTGGAAAGAGAACATTTCTAATGCAATATAGACTATTCAAATAAACTTGATGATACAACAACGATTACATAAGAAAAGGAACATTTCTATAGGAATATAATCTACTCAAATAAATTTGTTGGTGCGAAATACCAATCAAGTACTTATTTTGAAATGTGAATATTAACCTATTCAAATACAGTAAGTAGTTCAACAGATTAAAAGAAAGATAAGAAAAAATACTTTTCTAGCATTAAAAAATTTGCCCTCTTATACTTCAAACAGAAATAAACAAACTTTTATCTTGACTCGAGCATCAGTTTAGTTTTATTTATCATTTTTAATTATGCAGATTTTTCAAGCTGTCTCAAATTTTCTATTAAATTATTCCTCACAAACAGCATACTATTTACGCGTACTATTTCATCAGGTTCCGGTGAGCCCGCGCATCGTTAATGCTGCGTATTTATTACATCCCATAAAGCACTATTCATTTTGATGGCCCTCTTGTATATGCATCTTAAGTGTAAGTAAATCTTTAATCCTCCCAAACTAAAGAACGCCACCTGTCCATAGGGCTCGACTATCTCTTCTAGCGCGTAATTACCTAATCAATACTTTTTTTTTCTGCCTTCTTGTCGCGATTGATATCTTTGTAGCCAGTAATTTCTTCTTAAATTCCTTCATCCATAGCGGGGTTTATCTTCGCTACTCTTTATCATTTTGATAGCATTCAAAAGAGAAGATAAGCAACAAGAAGGAATGGCTCCCTTCCGTTAAGAAACTTCTTATTTCTCATTAGGTCCAGCAATCAGTGAAGCTCCTGCAAGACATCTGTATGCATTAAAACTGGGTTTTCATTTGTCTTTATCCACTCCTCTTCATTTCAGCCCGTTTTCTATCTTAATTATTTGCCCCATATCTGTAGCTTTTTCTTACTTAAAAATCTTCTTTAGAAGATGCTGACTCTCTGATCGTTAGATCCAAGTCAAAGACATCTGTTTGTGAGAATTGCCCATTAGTGAATGTGGGAGAAAGATTTGAGCCGGCTTTAAATCAATAGAATAACGCCTTACCGATAAGACTTAGTTCCGGGGCTTGCTCTTTAATATTTTTCAATGCTATCTTCAACTTCTGACAAGCAAAACTACTGCTTCTTGCAGAAAAAAAGTTTCGACTTTGATTTTGACTTTTTTTTTTTTACCTTTCAACTCAATAAAATGTTAAGAAATAAATATGGATACTTGAAATAATATATGGAAATACCTTTGTTTCTTTCTATCAAAGAGCAAAAACCTGTACTATTTTGTAATTGGAAATAGTTTCGGCTTATTGAGCGATGTTAATTGCAATAGTTGGTGAGAAAGATTAAAATTTAACGTGTTTTGTTAAAAAGAAACCTTTTTTTTCTATAGTAACATTCTGGAATTTAATTTTTTCTACTTTAAACGTTCGCAATTTATTTATTTATTTTAATTCTTTGCCATATGATTTTTTTATAGTGATAAAAACTATTTGATTCTTTATCTTTTGTTTAGTACTCTAACGGATAATACACCGAGAAAAAAAAAGTAAGGTTAAATTTATCATAATGAGGTAAAATTCACCGTGTTTCTGTCTCAATAGGAACAACAAAAAGCTCGGTAATTTTTACTGATGTGCTTTGGTAATGATTTTGGTAAAATTAAAAATAAAATATAGTAATAAAAGTTGGTAAATGTCGCAAAATTCGGTAATTTTATCATACCTTAGAGCTTGGCATTAAGAACTATTTATTCAGTTAAATTTACTTTTCAGAATTGTATATTTTACTAATTGTGTGATAATAAGAACTTTAACTTTGTAAACAGAATTTTCGGTAAACCATTATCATATGAACGGGAAAAAATTCCGAATAAAATGGTTTAAACACCATATATTTTGTTTTTTTTATCAGAATTATGTTGTTGTTTTTTTTTCAAAAGAAATGTGGTTACCATAGTGTACATTAATTTTGCCAGAAATTTTTTCTACGTGTAGTTTGAAAGTAAGCAAAAGATGACTAGTGATTTCATGTTTCAAATTATAACTAAAATAAAAAATATACTTAAATATTATAACCCACGTTCACTATAGAATATTAGTTTAAATATTGAACTGCATAAGCATATGAAATTCTCTTATGTCCAATAATAGGTTGCGAGATATTTCAGGCCCGAATTTCTTTTCTAAATTTTACGCAACGTTAACCATAAAGTTTTATTTTTGTGATTGAGCTGTATAAAAAAATTAAATAGTCTAATAATAGGTTGCAAAATCTTTAGAGTTTAAAATTTCTCGACAATTTACAGGTTAATATAGTCTGGGTAACTAATGTTAGCCACAAATTTGGATTGGTTTTCAAAGCTCTTTCCAGCTAAGTTCCTTGAAACCTACAAAATCATCTTTCATTATTAATATTTTTTTTAATTCTTCCAGCATTAACTTATTCGTTGTATTTGTACTTGAATCAAAAATCCTACTTAAATGTCTAGAAATGTATTTAGAAATGAGCATAAAATAGTAATATTTTTTTAACACTATGGTGACATGCAGCCTAATATCTAAAGTCAGAGTTCGTAAAGGCAACTTTTAGCATTCTTGTAGGTTTGTATTGTTTTAATTTTCACCTCAGTTACGCTAATTTTATTAATTACTGGCAGGAAAAAAAACGTAGAGCCTCCACCAGTGTAATGCTGTATAAATTCCACTATCCTTGTAGCGTGTAGCAATATCTTCAGTTGTAGTTGAAGGAGTGAAGACGAAGGATTTATTAATTATTTCATACCCTTTTCCCATCTATCCATAACTCATAAACTTCACGAAGATAAACACGAATCTTTTAATAATGTCCCAGAATCTGGAATTAATAACACGATTCATGTGTGTGTGAGAGCAATGCTGAAGAAAAAGCCTTTCTTTTTCTTCTCTTTTCTTTATCATTTCTATGAAAAGCTTGAAAAAGCACAGCTGCCCTATCCCATCACTGCCGTATGTGATTAAATGAGTTCTGTGCTAATGAATTAAAAAAAATACCTTCAACCGTAATTAGCGCTTCGATCTAAGCAAGTTCTTGATGAACAATGTTTCACGAATAATCTTCAACTGTTTGTTATATTACAATGCTGTAATAGAAATGGGTTTCTCTACCAAACGTTTATTTTGAAAACCCCTTATACATAAAGCGTGATTATTGCAAACAAATGTACTCCATTGAATTGTGATAATTTCAAAGGAAACGTATCGTGATTATATTTTGAAGCATGCCCCAAACAGCGTCTTATTTTTTTTAAATATTCTTCAAAATCAAACTGTTTTTTTTTCCTTTATTAATTGTATTTACTATTTTTTTTTAAACTTTTTAGAATAAATACTTTTTAAAATGGTTGTTAAACTACATTTCTTTAAATCTGTGTACTCTATAGTATACATTAGATATATTACTGGATGCTTCTGAGATACGGGATACCGAGGCAATGTAGATGAATAGATGCCAAGATTATATATATTTACTTGATGCACAACACAAAAATCTCTCTTATGTATTTGTGTTATTATTTTAAACATTTAAACATACTATGCTAAAATAGAGATTCATATGTTTAAACCACCATAATTTATTGTATTAAGTGTGTCCTGTAGTTGGATTCTATTAATCCCATCTCCATGTTAACAAATAGAGAAAGACTTAAAAACTAATTCCTCATTTAATAATTCACTAATGAATATTTTTGTGTCGTTTTTTATTCCATTTATTCATTGAAGTTTCTTTTATGAATCTTGGACAACAAAGTTTTAATTTTCTATGTTTTAAGTATTTTTAAACTTCATCAAACTAGAATTAAATTACAATAGAAGCTTCGAATAGTTTTTTAAAAAAAATACTTAAAACCTTAAGAATGGTTTGCAAAAATTTGGTACCTTAACTCCTTAAAAGACATTTTAATGAATTAAATGAAGCAAAACTTTTTCAAAATATTAAGACTTAGTAAATAGAGAATAAGTATTCTTATAATTTTTTGTAAGTTAACATAGGAAGCAGGCTTTAAATCTGATTCTAGGAATCCGCTTTCTTTTGCTCCATTTTTTTAAATTTTACTTCTTAAACTAAAGTTCAAAACGATGGATAAGTGTTCGTAATTTAATTAAGTCCTTAATTTTTTATATTAAAGGGCTAAAGGGATACTAAATGTTTTTTTAAACAGAAACAATAACAATATAACAATACAATAAAATGTAATATCGTATTATAATTATTTAATATCAAATGAAAATCCGAAGGTACCCTATTTTATTGTAAAACTTATCTAAATACTTTTCTTATCAAATAGTAATGTGGTAGAAAAATATTAAAAGTATAATATTTTTACTTTTGCATCATATTATTAGTTTAGAAAAGCTGTAGCTTGTATTCTAGAGTTTTTAGAAGCCTTTGTACAAAAATTTCTTTCTTCTATTATTTCCTGCTAAATTTTTTTTGTATGTTTTTCTAAACATGATTGGATTGAAATAGTGTTGTAGGTTTCATTTCAGGTTTTATCCTACTATTTTTTTTACACTAAGAGTGGCTATATTTCTTTTATTAAATTTTTACTATCTTTATCCGGGATTTAAGGTTATAGATTTCAGGTTTCACTTGATTAGATTCCATATCTTTCACCCCACTCATAATCAATCAGTCGTTGTTTTTTAATACTTTTTATTTTACACACAATTTTTCATTTAATATCATATGGGGTAAATAATTCCTTTTTACTTTTTTTGAGAGGTAGTTTTGAACTCTCGAAATGCTACCGATTTATGCTTATGATTGAAGTGTAAAAGAAAACCGTATTTAAAAATACACTTCGCTCTTTCTTACTTTTCCTAACTTATCCCACCCCACTTTTTCTATTTTTATCGAGGTAAAATTGAATCGTCCTTTCAAGCTTTAAGTTGAAAAAGAAAAAAAAAGCATTTCCTCTCGAAATAATTGAAAAATATTTTTTCCACATTCACATTTGTCTCCAGAAAATAATACTTGGAATTTATTTTTCTATCAAAACCTTATGTGAGCTTTCTTATTAATTAGATTTTTAAAAATATTCCCAAATCACTATTTGTATTTTGTCAAAACTAACAGAAAATATTTCTTCTTAACTTATAATTTACTTTTTTTTTGTATTTTAGTTCAAGTAAAAAATAATAATAATAAAATAAAATAGCCGTTTCTGAAGTATTTTTCAATAAAGCTCGATTTTTAAATGGTGTTTAATTTATTTCAGTATTGATCTCATTACGATTAAATTCTTAAAAATCTTTGTAATATTTATTATTTTTAGAAATACAATAAGTTTAGTGTATGCTTGCTTTTTTCATTTACTATTCTGACTAATTCAATATAATTCATGTTGTAATCAGTTTGTCGTTGAAATTTTTTAAAAATTTTTATTCACATTATTTATTTATTTTCTTTACTAAAATTACTGAAAATTTTAGCCGAATCTACTCTAAAACGGTTATTTTTCTGTTACAATATTGCTGTAGACTTTTTAAACAAAAATGGTTCCAACTATCGCTTCAAATTGCTCCAACACTGATGAAAATTGCTTAAAAACTGCTCTAAAAACTACTAAATATGTTTTTATCAGCTCTAAAACACGCAATTCTTTTAAAGTTTCACTTGATTTTTTTTCCTTCATAATTCAAAATAGAGTGAAATGTATGTTCTAAATGGTTCCAAACGACAAAAATGATGTCGTAAGACTAACGAAAATCAAATTTTTAAACTACACCTAAAATTACCAAATTCGTTCCAACCTCCTCCTAAACAGGAGATTTTTATCAAGTTGCAGTTGGCTCCAAATAGTTCGAAAGTGCAAAATTGCTGTTCCAAATTACTCTAGAAGTGCAAAGATTGCTGCTTCAAGACTAATGAAAATTATCCAGACTACCGCGAAAATTGCTGCGAAACATCAAATATATTTTACAAGTATAATATTTTCTTTAAGTTCCTATTCAATATGGTTGTATTTTTTTAATTAAGATTTTATTCCATTTATTTGTTTTATAATAAAATCTGAACTAGAAATCAGGTGAATAACAGTTCGATTTGATTTCCTACTACACAGCCATCATTGACTTAGTTGGTATTTTACCGAAACTGGGAAGTGAACTAATTATTGGTCCCATATTTCAACTTATCTTCCACCTACACATGACAGATCATATCCCCCTCTGTACAAATTAGTGAATCTCTCATCGTCGTATCTCATATTCGGGTTCAAGCATTAATGAACCATTAGCGTGGACTATTTTTTCCCCTTAGTCCCAGCGCGGTTTTTGTTACTATGACTACATGTAGTAGTTTGTCATTTTTCTAAGTGTGTATAGTGCTTACTATATAAACAAATGGGAAGTAAAAAATAGAACATTTACCAATAGAAGAGCCCTACCTACCAAATCACCTTCCAATCTAACTTGAAGCCAATCAGTCATCGGAAATCATCAAGTCCCTACTGGATCTTCGCTTAATGCTTTTGGAAAAAGTCATTTTCAATATTACGAGTTCAGCCTTCAACAGAGTCATTAAATTCATCTTTTTGGTGATATCTAGATATTACCCGACCAATTATGTTGAAGTAAAGTTAGCAGATGTCTTCTTTTCGATTTTTTTTTCCTTTTTTTGCCATGGATATAAACGAAATCATTTTTTTTTTCCTCTTTCCTTTTTCAATTTTATGAAAACCTTCATACCTGTTGCTGAACTTTTATGAAAGCATCATATTATCGCAATTAAGGGAAGGGGATCAAATTTCTGATGGATTTTTAAATCGTGGTCGATTTTACAGTAATATACTCAATTTTTGTTAAAAACCCTTTTGATAAAAATTCTTATCATTAATACGGTAAGTAACCAAAGCATTGGTGAAATTATTATATATTGCAATTCGTAATTTAATTTGATATTTAACAAATTATTGTACTTCACATTTATTTTTAATGAATTATAAATTCTAAATTTTAAACGCAATGCGCTCAATGCACATAATTAACTCTATGTTGCAATAAAGTAAAAACAGTTTCTGGAAATTTTTACCATACGCTTTAAACTTTTTTTTTCTTGTTGTTTATTGAAGTTCGTGAAATTGTATAAGTGCCATTTGCATAAAATTTGCATGAATATGGGTAAAAAAATAAAATGTATAAATTTCGTAGTAAAAAGAAGAAAAAGTTATTTAATACTTACCCTCAATTAAAGAAAAAATTATAAATAAAAATATTTAATGTAAAAAATGCATAATTAAAAGTTGATATTTAGATTTATATTTATTTTTGTCATTTATTTTATACGCAATATCACTAGCACCATCTTAAGATTCTTGATAGAACAGATTGTATTTTCATTTTAGAGAAACTTTTTTCTGTTATTTCTAATGCTTTTTTTTATACACCTACATTTTATTTCACTTTTTTTTTCTTAAATTTTTTTCGCGGTCACTTTCTGAAAGCTTAAACCAGATTTTTTATTAATCATGAATGTGCAAAATAGTAATTAAAGTCACACTGTTAACTGGATTATAATATGAGGTTTTTTTTATGCTGTTAGAAAAAACATAATCCAATAACAGAAAAAATAGCCACTAAATACATTAGCATAGTAACTGAGAGTTTTTAATTCTGTCTAGTTCGATCATTAAATATCTGACGGTCCAGACTTTAAGCATATTTTAACATAGTCTTTCAAGACTTTAACGCTTAAAAGAAGCTGAAAAAAAAATAATCAATTGTGTATTGCTTAATTATTTTTTACATGTTTCGTATTTAAACTAATGAGACGTGGTATTTTTTTCGACTTTAATTATTGTTGAAGATCACTGTAAATTTCTTTATTATGACACATCACTGGTTTTTTCGTTCTAATATTTCATTTCTTTGAAATTTATTTTTCCTTCTAATCATTAGGCATTTAATGTTCTACAGTTGAAAAAGGCTGGTAGAAAGTAAAACTTTAAAACTTAAATTAAAAATTACCTTCCGATTTCATTCATTTCGTTAAAAATTTGAAAATAAATTGTTGATAATATATTTACTTAAATCTATCTCTTCAATATTCTAGTAAATATATTAGTGTAGTATCTGAGATTCTTTTTTAAAATTTTGTCGAATTGAAACAGGAAACATTAAATATCTAACAGTTCAGACTTAAAGCATATTTTAATATCTTCTTTCAAGACTTTAACACTTAAAAGCAGTTGGGAAAAGTAATAATCAATTGTGTATTGCGTAATTATGTTTCACATGTTTTCCATTTAAATTAATGAGACGTGGTATTTTTTTCAACTCTAATTATTATTAAAAATCATTTAAATTTCTTCATCATGACACATAACTGGTTTTTTTCATTCTAATATTTCATTTCTCTGAAATTTATTTTTCTTTCTAATCATTAGGCATTTAATGTTAATGAGTTAAAATAGGGCGGAAGAAAGTAAAACCTTAAAACTTAAATTTAAAATTTCCTTTCGATTTCATCAATTTAGTTTAAAATTTCAGTTCATATCTTAATATAATCTTCCAAGAATTTAATGCTTAAAACCAGTTGAGGGAAAAATTTTTTAAATTGTTTAATCTTAATTCTTTTTTGCATGTTTTGTATTTAAGCTAGTCGTGGTATTTTTTTCTCTAATAATTATTGAAGATCACTGTAAATTTATTTATCATGATGCACCACTAGTTTTTTCTTTCAATATTTAAATTTTCTGAAATTTATTTTTCCTTCTGATCATTTAGCGTAATGTTTTAGAGATACGAGATAGCGGAATAAAGTTAAACTTCAGAACTTAGAAATTAAAATTTTCCTTTCGATTTCATTAATTTAGTTTAACATTTGAGAAGAAAATAATGATAATATTTTTTACTGAATAAACTGAATAACGAAGTATCTGAGAATTTTTTTTTTTTTTAGTTCTGTCGAGTTTAAACATTAAATATCTGACGGTCAAGACATAAAGTAAATTTTAACATGGTCTTTCAAGACTATCTCTTAAGAGATGCTGATATATTTTTTTCGACTCAAATTATTATTGAAAATCATTGTAAATTTTTATATTATTTATAACACTTAGAAAAGAAAACTACCAGAATATAGTAAAATATACCGTATTTTTGGCTCTGTGTTAACACCAAAAGCCCGGTAATTTGTACCTCATCATTTACTTAAAAAATCAAATTATTTAGACTATAAAACAGCTCCTTTTCAGATCCAAAATTATTTTTAGATACAAAATCATTATCTCTAATCACCTTTAAGATACAAAATTTAAAACTTTGCATTAAAACAACCTGTAAAGTTTCGAATAATCGAACATATTGGATATCATATGGAATGTCTTTTATACTTAATGTCATATATATGCGTGTGTGTATATAAACACATCTTTGATAGATAAAAGTTTTTAAAATTAAACCAATAAGTACTCATTTATAAATGGAAATAAAACTAATTAAAATATTAATACCACTGAAATGTTCTATCATCGCTCTATCTTTTTTTAAAAATAAATCTTTAATATATCGTTTTTTTTTAAATTTTAAAACTGTTTATTCACAGCATGTTATTATAGCTTACGATATAAATTAACCTGGTTCTCTAATTTGTACTCTTTTTCAAATAATAATTTTCCCTTGTGACCTCTTATTCTAAGTGTCGTAATATTCAAAGGATTATAAGCTATTTAATAATGGCATTTAAGTATTTATGCAACTAAAACGATGTGTTACTTGAAAGTACTTATTGTCCGCTTCAGTAAAAAGGTAGCAAAAATTATTGAAAAATCTCACTCTTTTGTTTAAAACACCGCATTCAATAATTTCGATCCCTTGGCGCTCCCTACTTATTTAATAATTTCTTTTGATCTTTTGTTTTTAAATTTTTGTACACATGGCTCATAAACTTTCCTGTAAAATCCCAACGGGTTTGACAATTCATTTATACCTATTTTTATTTTTTTCATCCACTTTCAATGAGTCATATCGATCGCTTTTAATGTTTTTGAAGCGGAAGACTGCTCAGAAAACGTATTACCTCTTTTATTTTGCCCTCAATTGCCATCTTTGCAGTGGGAAAATTAAATTAGCTAATTTTTATTTTTAACCTATCTTCTAAAAATGCTGTTCCCATTATGTAACCATATTTTTCTCGGCTGTGTTTTGTTTTGCACTTCAAAGATGTTCTAGATCTATATTTTAAATGCTGTGGATAGTTTATATTTTTAACACCTAAATTTTAGTACTTTGATATATATTTTTATGGACATAATATGGCAGAAACTAGAAATCATTTAAATCATTAAATCAATTTTCATTTAACAATTTTTGAAATTTGTTTTAAAATAGGAATGTAACTCAAGTCTGGTACTTTCATAAAGTGATATTTACCTTAATTTTTAAATTGTCTAATAGAGTGTAAGACGCATGAAAACGCTATATACTTTATTAAAAAAAAAGCGAGATTAAGGATTATTAGAAAATGCTATGTATTTTATAAAAAAGTGAGAATAAGAAATGGATTTCAAAAACATATGTAAATCAGTTGCACTTAATTATTTAAAAAAAAGTATTTTAAACATTTGAATGCTCTAAAAGTCATGTTCATACTTATGTTGCTGTTAAACTCCTAAGTTAAGGAATATCTAATTTTGCTTTTTTACAGCAGCATATAGTGTATGAATGTCTATCTCTGATAAAAATCAGCATTCACGAAGTCATTTGGTGTGTCTCTGAAATATTTATTATATCATTATTTCCTATTTGCATCGTCTAATGTCGACATTAACGTTGAATAATGAAAAAAAAAAATTTCTTCTAGCATAATTCTTCACTTACATCACTGCCATCATTGAATGCTGAATATTGACATTTGCCGTTAGAAGTAAGAAATAATGATGATCAAACATTTGAAACGTACTTCTAAGTTAGCGTGTGAATGTTGACATTTACCAGAGAAAGGCAGCAACAGCCAGATTTCTCTATCTAACAATAACATTTACATGGCATTTTGGAATAGACATTACATTTTGTGAATGTTTTGCATCATTTTTAGATTACATTCTATTGAAATGAATGACCCACTTAAAGACTAGTTTGTTTTTTATTCAGCTCCTATACAGTTCGAAAACTCAGAAAAAGTGTTTCCTCAGTATCTTGTCTAAAAACGTAGTTAACACTTTTCAAACAGTAATAATCTGCTACTAAAAGCTCAATCTATGCAAATGGATCCGAAATTCTTTGGAATTTGAGTTAATATGGTGATTTCCCTAGGCGGCAGCGAAAGTGCATTCACGCCAGAAAGAGCAGCTGATGAAAAGTGAAAAAAACATTTCAACGAACACAAAGAACCTGACTAATCAAAGCGGATTGTTCTTCAATTTACTTATTTATTTGCCTTCATCCTTCTTCTTTCTGCCTAATGTCTAATGTGTTACTGTAGCCTTTTCTTAACTTGTATTATTACCTTCCTTTCTTCAGAATTTTGCAAACTGTTTGTGCAAATCTACCAATCAAGTGTTTTTGCCTTAGACACTTGGGGAAGATACTACGATACAGTTTGCTTAGCAATGACAATAGGAAGCCTCTCCCCCTCCATCTTTTCAGCACCTGTATATATTTTTTGTGCACCCCTTATACAGTCCTTCTCTTTTCAACTTCTAAACATTTTTTTACGTCTTTTTCTCTTTTCTCTATTTGTCTTCGCCCTGATCTGCTCTAATCTAAGAAGTGAAGATGCTATAGAAAGAATGGTGCAATTTAAGCTTATTTATCGATAGTATCCTGAAAAGGGGGGTGATAAAAAGGAAAAAGAGAGCAAAACCCCCCTTTTCTGGAGATGTGGTTACTATATAATGAAGAGATACTTCTCATTATTAACAGAGAATCGAGCGCAATAAAACGAAAAGCAGAGAAGAGTGCTTTAAAAGGAAAAAGAGAAAAAGCTTTGGTGGAAAAAAAAATAGATGGAAACGGGGGGATTGTTGAGTTTGAAAGGAGGGCCCACAGCCACAGAGCCCTTTCCATTGACGAAAGCATTGAAGTGATTAGGTAGGGAATGGAGCTATTAAGATCTGGCGCTACTTCTCTGTCTCACTCGAATTAGGCGCATTCTCAGTTCTGGCTAAAATAGAAGATCCACCCTACTGGTCTGTCAATCAGACTAATTATAGTTTAATGTCACTAGTGTCGTCTACCCCTCCTCACCATCCCCTTTCTCATTAGGGAAGAGTCCACTAGAGAACTTTCGAAATGTGGTCGCTGGCTTTTTCTATGCCTTCCCCCTCTTTTCTTAGCCTTTCTTCCGGTGCATTAATGATTTCATTAACAGTTCGCCCTTTTTTTTTAACCTTTCTACCGGCAGAGGCCGGGATTTTTATTCATTCGCCCCCGCATCTAGAACCTTCCCTTGAAAAGGACTCGTTAGCAAGCTTCTGCCTTTTGAAAATCAGTATAAATAACCGAAAAGGGGGGAAATTTAAAACTAATTCTCACCAGCATACGCCCTAAATAGTGTTGGAATTCAATTAACCGAGAATAAACTCTTTAGCATTTTTGGTATAAGGGATCTGCTAGATAGAGTTGAAGAAAAGGCAAAATAGTCCCCTTCTGAAAGAATGCCGCATCTTTTTAAATTAGTAATAGCACTACTGATAGTGTGCTTGATTTTCAAATAATTAGGAACTGTAGTTAGGAAGTTTGTTAGAATGCATTTCTTTGCTATTGGCCAACTTAAATTACTTTTTCTTCATCAGTTTCGTGTGAAAAATCTTCACTTAATTATGTATATTGTTGGCAGTGTGAAAGAACTTTGATTTGTGTTCTTTTTCAAGTGTCCTGGAAAAAAAAAGATCTTTGTTGACATTTCAAACGTTAAAAATTAAAATCCAAAAAAAATTTAGTTTGGAAATTCTATTTGAGTATGATTAAGGTGTAATTAATACCATTGTTTATTTTTAAAAGTTTATTGTTGGGTGCTTAAGGGTATATCCTTATTTTGATGGAGCATTTTAACCTAGTTATAGTTTCAAATTAAATTAAATGCATATGTGACTAAGTTACTTTTGTTTAGTTTTTTACCAGCAGTTTGAACTACAAAAAAAATTTTAATAGTTTAGGCATAAGTTTAAAAAAATTTTGAAGTTCAGGTAAAATAATTTAGGTGAAACAAAAATTAATAATCTGGAACCCAGATTCGAAAATAGATCCTAGTTTTGGTAGGGTGGCCAGGTTGATATTCTGTAGTGCCAAATAATATACCTTCAGAAAAACCAATTCAAAAATAACCATGATATCACTACCTTAAATCATAACTCGGTGTAAATTTGTTGAGAAAAAAACTCTAATAACGTGTTAAAAATCGAACCATGTTTCAGATCAAGTTGAACCATGCTGTCGTGTAATCAAAGTTTCGAAGTACAAAACTTGTTCACCTTAGTTCCATTTTAAGATTGCTACTAATTTGAGCACGCTCTAATTGCATATTACAAATAATTTGAAAATTGTTAAACTTAGCTCCATTTTAAGGTGGCAACTACTTTGAATTATGGTTTATGGTTTAACACAGTCCAAAGTTTTTACACTATATTCTCAGTACCAGTGGTATCTCCATAATTGGTTTTTCATTGAGTCTTGAGTAACTCTTCGGCTTTGCGATAAAAATAACACTTATTTACTGAATCACTTAAGCACTTACTTACGTAAAAAACCCTAACATAAAAATCCTTGGTGTTAAGTTATCGTAAAGAAAACCTTCGGAAGTTAGAAGCTTGTGTTTTAAGTTTTACCTCAATTAAAAATGGGTCTTCCTCTTAGAAAAAGGCTTAATCTTCATTATTTTTTAGCATTTTCTCCCTTTTCTCATACTCTTGTTTTTGTTATTTCCTTTTTATTAATGTACTGTTTAACTTTTGTCCAAACGTTTTCAAAGAACATATCGAAGCAGTCATATCTCCAGCCTTTTATGTGGCCTCCAAAAGTCAGAAAGACATAGACCAAAAACCACCAAAATCGTCTTAGGGCGTAAAATCCCAGCTTTATGGCAGTCGGTATTAATTACAAGCAGATGCCTCCAGCTCGTGTGACCCGAAATGGCGACCTCTGTCACAGGGATGGAGACCTTGATAATCCCCAGAACTGTGTGCAATCCATGTGAATATCTTTTTCTTTCTCCCGTGAATCACTCTGCCTCTTCATATCACGATAACACCAATCCTATCTATGGAAAGCGGATGGGCACAGAAAGGGTTGTGCGAATTTTCATAGAAGAAAACGCTTTTCCTGTTACCAAATGATTCGAAAGTTTTGACACCAGTTGTGTTTTGAATGCTCTCTGATGAGTCTTTAAAAAAAAATAGTGATGAAAAAGCAAAGTAAAATTCATAATGTATTAACTCTGTTGTTGATGCTCAGGGTGAATGTTTGATTTTATTTTCTGCATTGGAAGAAATACTATAAAACCTGCATTATTCATTTGTCGTCTCGAAAAAAAAACGGATAAACAACTGATGAAAAAACACCAGAAAAAACAGCCCTTAAAAAAAGTCCCTGAAAAAAATGCACCCGAAAAAACAAATCCCTTTAACAACGAAATGAGAAGTAGTAAAACTGAAACGCTAAGTGGTGATGTGGAGGTACGCTTTAAAAAATAATTTATTTTTAAAATATATAGATTAAAAAATTGAACTTTCTTATGATAAGCAAAATGATTAATAGTACTGATGAAGTATATTATTTCATTCCCATTTAAAACGAATATTCACTGTATGAATAAATATTATTTGCGTTAGAATATAGGAAAAGCGTAATTATTGAAATCAATAAATTTTTAGTACTTAAGAATCTTAAGTAATAATTTAAAAGTATTAAGTGTATAAAGGATTTTTCTATAAGCTTCAAATTAATCATTATATATTTAATATTTTTATTTAAAATAGCTAATTTCATCAGAATAAATGTTCAGTCGATCGTTTAATTCCTTAATTTTCAAAATTCGACCTTGAGTGATTTGTTTTTTTTTTTTTTTTTTTTCTCTCTCTTTTAGAGTCGGGTATTGCAGTTTTTATTTAACTGGTACAGTTTCTATGTCATGTTTTTGGAGTTTTACCGTATTCACGGTTTTTAATGAAGCTTAGAATTGATTACAAAATTTAAATTCTAATAGTCCCTTTAAGAATTTTAATTACACTTAAAAAAAGTGTTGATGAAACTTTAAAAAAATAATTGTTCTGCATTGTTATGAATAAAAAATTTCAGCTGAAACTTTTTATAATATTTTGATTAACAATTCAATAAGTATGTGTAAATAATGAATGTTTACTTTAACTTCGGAAAAAGTTTTTTTATTTAATTTGTGGGAAATCGATTTAAAAAAATACGTACATAAACCTATCAAAAGTCTAATTAACTTAAATTCTTATCTTTCAGTAAAGTAGATCATAGTCTATTGGAGAATTAAAGAAGATTATAGTTCATATCTTAATGAAACTAATATGTATCATATCTTAATGTCACATGATATTTTAAGCATTAAATGAGTTTGACTTTAAAAGATGCTTATGTTTTATTTTCCTAGAGCTGTTAAAGAATTTTGACTACATTAAGCACTTTTAAATAAGAAACATAAGCTAGTTAGCTGCACAAATCCGCTAATTAGTTTATAAATTTTAAGTTAGAAATGAAATAAAAATAAGATTTGACGTCTTTACTGCTGGGGTCTTTGAGGGAAATAGATCCAAGTCTGAAGAACAGTTGTTCGCCTANGGAGAATTAAAAAAGATTATAGTTCATATCTTAATGAAACTAATATGTATCATATCTTAATTCATATGTCACATGATATTTTAAGCATTAAATGAGCTTGACTTTAAAAGATGCTTATGTTTTATTTTCCTAGAGATGTTAAAGAATTTTGACTACATTAACCACTTTTAATTAAGAAATATAAGCTAGTTAGCTGCACAGTCTAATTAACTTAAATTCTTATCTTTCAGTAAAGTAGATCATAGTCTATTGGAGAATTAAAAAAGATTATAGTTCATATCTTAATGAAACTAATATGTATCATATCTTAATTCAAATATCACATGATATTTTAAGCATTAAATGAGCTTGACTTTAAAAGATGCTTATGTTTTATTTTCCTAGAGATGCTAACGAATTTTGACTACATTAACCACTTTTAATTAATAAATATAAGCTAGTTAGCTGCACAAATCCGTTAATTAGTTTATAAATTTTAAGTTAGAAATGAAATAAAAATAAGATTTGACGTCTTTACTGCTGGGGTCTTTGAGGGAAATAGATCCAAGTCTGAAGAACAGTTGTTCGCCTACCATATTTTGTCCTCCCTTAATAAAAACCCAAGGTAGAATGAGTTTGAGTAACAGAACTAATTTAATACATTACTAAATGATGATCAGCATTACATTACTGAATGATGATCAGCAATTATCAAAATAAGGAATTCCTTAGCATCAAAAAGTTTCAGAAAAGTAAAAATGAATGTCTTAGGATGTAATATATTTCATAAAATACTAATTTAATCACAAATTAATATAGAACTTGCCGTTATGGATGATAATGCTTAATAAGAAATTCTTTATAAAGCTTTGAAATTTATAAACTGATCTGTTTTAGTGCATTTTATATATAGTCAAATAAATTGATTTTATTTTCAGGCGTATAATTAAAATTCATAAAAAGGGCGAATGTCTTTTTAGACAAATAGTCTCGAAAGGCTGAGGAATGGGTTAAAATCCATGTTTCCTCTTCTTGCACATATCAGTACCCATGCCTAGCCCCTTGAATTTCCCCTCTTAAAAGTTCAAGAACCATCCTTGATTCTTCTGGGTGTTTCTTTCTTTTTTTATTATACTTTAGATAGTTGCTTTTTTTTTTGTCATGCTCTTGCACGCCTTCTTTGACCCAACTTTGGGCCTCCAAAATGACGTTTTTCCGGGCTCAAAGCTGTAAATTACATTAGCGAGGGTGGTTTCTGAAAACTCTTTTTGTCAAGATAAGAAACCCAAACGTGCTTTAAAAAAATAAATATAAAAAAAAACGTCCCTGCAGTTTTGTGATCTTTCACTGCTACTTGTAGCCTATTTCATTTTTGTTGAACAGCTTTTTTCATCAGCCACAGGGTATTTTTAAGTTGTTTTTGCTCAGCTTCTTTTAAAGAGTATATCCTGACCAAAGGTGGGAAAGAAACCTTAACGTCCATTTCCATTGGTCAAGTCCTAATATTTAAGTTCGCTGAATGGAAAAAAAAATTTTTTTTTTCGCTGTTTGATATGATTGTGACAAACTTTTTCCACTTTTCCAGTAATGCCTTCCGGTTTTAATCCCCCTCTAATCTTGAAAGTTTTAAATTATAGTTCTGTTTTTTTTCTGCTTTCAATTCGAACTACATTTAAAACTTTTTCTTTTGTAAAAACTTGAAATGAACAGAGGAACAGCACAACTGTTTTATATGTAATCCTGCTATCTTAACTAAGAGCAGATTTCAATAAATATTTTTTATTAACACTGTGACGAATATTTTTCACTAATTTTATTTTTCTGCTGTTATCAAGGGTTCTGAAGATATTTATGAAATATTAGTAATTAAATTAGAGTAAATACTTTATATTGAGAAATTTTTAAACTACGCTGGTTTCTTAATTTGAAGCGGTTATTGACAAATTCAACTTAGTGAAAATGTATAATCATTCCATTTGATATTAAACTTTTGTTTTTATTATGGATTAAAGTTGCAAGTTCTATAAATAAAATAAAGAAGTAAAAAAATTCGTAAAAAAAAACTAGTGTTCCACTAAATGGTTTATCCATTGATTTGGATAATGGTGCATGTACGCACTTTTTTTTTAATAAAATATTATTTTTCATGCACGAAACTTTTTTTGTGTTTTGATGAATGTAATTTAAGCATACTTCAATGAAAATAATACCACATTTTATAAAATTTCTATGTTTAGCCTAATATGATTTAATATATAATAACTAAAAGTAACTAAATTTTGAATATTCTGGAAGTTGTAATGGAAAAAAAATATTTGTTTTTAATGGGATGTTAAAACATGATTTGAATAAAATTTAATCTCAATTATTTTAAATTATAGCAAAATTACTAAATACGTGTTCAAATTGAGTACAACATTTTAAAATTAAATCTCGCTTTAATTTCGAATACAATACAAACTGAAAATATCAAACCGCACTGTTCGACTTGACTAACACAACCTAAAAAAGTCGAACTGGCTCAGATTTCCGGTTTTGTTTTGTTGAAAGTATTTAGATCTATTTTAAGTTAATGTTTGTAAAACTTAAAACATGTGACTGTAATATGGTCAGTAAAAATACATTTTTGACGCAGTAAATATGTTTATTTAGTTGGCATTATTTTTTAAATGTTAAATTTTAACTAATCTAAATGAGCAAGATCATTAGTAGTGCTTTTATTTCTTTTACGTTTATCATGTTTAATTTTAATTTAATTTTAAATCTTGTTTCTTGAAACTATGAAATCACCACTTTCTTCATTTTATTCTCACAGTCTTCCTTTCTGTTTCTAAATTAAACATTTATCTCACTCTAAAATGCGGGAATTGTTTTTTTTTTTTAATTTCTAATCTTGCTAAAAATACATTTTTAAGCTATTTAATTAGTTTCAGAATAATTTTGAAACCTTTCAAAGAACTAACAATATATCTAGCGTTGAACCGTGTTTCAAAATTAATTTAATCGGCTATACAAGTTATTGACCCTTTTTTTCGTTTGATTTTATAGACTGGTCTAAATTCACTAAAACAATGGGAAGATTATAGCTTGAAGGAAAAACCAGGTGTTTCCAAAATTGCTTTAGACTCATTATATTTCCATTCACCGGAAAATAGAAATGATTATAATACAAACGCAGACGTATGTTAACTTTAACTGTCGATTTAAAAAAAAAATTATCTTTGGCTTTGCACTTTAGGTAATATACATGTTTACTCTATCCTTGTAAAACATGAAAATGTAATTTTAACAGGTTACACTTATTAATTTATTATATTTGAGACAATAACTTTCGTAATTTCTGTTTAGAAATTGGAAATTTAAAATTCTGCAGTTTAAGCATCACTATAAATATATATATATTTTTAATGTTTTCCTTATAAATCCTAAATCCTGTATAACTAGATGTTGATTAGTTTTTAAAATTGGCTATTCCACCAATTTGTTTATTTTATATATTCTAAAATAATGATCTAGCAATTATAATGAATTATGTATTTATTGATAAATATTTTAATTTAATAGCAATCAACCGATCACTTTATTAATGTCTAGCCCCATTATTATGACAATTAAATCTCATATTTTAACATTTGATATTGTTTCGAAAAAATCATACAATTTAGTTCCGTATGTTCACTTAAATTTTCACGAAATTGAACAGCTATTTCTATGACGATTGTCAAATCAAATTTAAATCCTCGATTTAAAAATAATAATCACTATTACGTAGAATGTTAAACATCATGAAATACGTAGAACCCTTTCAAAAATTTCCATTTCTTGTAAATATATTTTCTGGAAAATATCTTTCCAAACTTTAAGAATTTTTATTAAATTTCTTCTGAAAACAAACATTCATTGTTTTTGGCGGCATCAAATAAAAGCTTTTGTATAAAATATCAATTTGTGAATTGCATGTTTTGAATTTTGATTTAAAATGAGTAAATTCACGTTTATTGTAAAACTTAAAGCCTTGCTCAATCAATCTATTGTTCGAAGACCATTCACGAAAAGTTATTTTGCAATGTGCTTTTCTCTGTATTTGCTTTCCGACATTGGAATAATGAAAACACTATTCATCTTGATTATTTTAACAAATATAAAGTAATTTTTGTTCAAATATTGCTTTTCACATTATTTGCATAAAAGCATTTTCTTCAGAAATAAAAAATTTTATTTGTTATAGATCTAGAATTAATATTATTTTCAAACGAAATTTTGAAACGCCTCGCTTGTAAAAGTTTGCAACTGTCTTTCCATATTAATTGACAAACTATTATTTGTTTCTAATATTCCTTTTGTTAATATTAAATTAAATTAATTTACATTCAATTTCAATTTTTTTTTCAAAACGTTCATTTTCTTCATTGGATTTCTTTTTTTTTTCCTGAAGATTTTCAATTTGACGCTTAAGTAGCTTTATAAAATTAAAATAAAAAATACTTAATTTAAAAAATCGGATTAATTATTTTAATAATTTGATATTTTTGTACATCTCATTTAATGTTCTCAATGTCATTTGCTTCAAAATTATACTTTAAGAGCTCATGAATTAGATTTAAATGTTTAGTGTACTATTTAGTTAAATATTGTCTGGAATTTTAGGAATCGGAATTTTTGTACTAGAATTCTATATCAGTACCAGAATTCTATTACAGATTTCAACAATATTCCAGCAATGTACTCAATGTAGTTTTTTAAACATAATTTTGATCCAGGAAATAATAGTAAATAGTGATAAATAGTAAATAGTAATTTCCTTGCACTAATTCTTTGTATAAGTATTAAATATGAACGGTATATGTAAAAGTATATTGAAATGAATGTTAAATGACAGGCAACTAGGCAAACTGAGGTCCTACCTACTAAAACAAAATATGGTGTTATAGCATAGAAATATTAACAAAACATTTTTAAAAAACTAATACATTCTTAGTTTTGCCTTACATCCTTATACTTTTTTATAAAAATATTGTAATAATACATAATATACTAACATAGAATTCAATTTTAAGCATTTGTCGTATAGTTTTTATTCCAAAATAGTGTTGATTCAAGTTTTAAATGACTAATAACGGTTCGATCACCAGCAATTTATTTTATTTAAAAAAAAAAAAACTTACATCGGAATATTGGAAGGCAAAGAAAATTATTCATAAATGAGTAATCGTCTTTCTTCACTATGTCTTGTTTTCGTTACTCTTGAATAATTTTCTAATAGCAATATTTATTTGGAACAAATTACTTTAAAAACAAACTTTTTTTTTCCTTTCATTTCTTTTCTTCCTTGTTTCTCTCTTAAACAATGCTTTAGTTCAAAACCGAGAATTAATATATTGATAACCTTGAAATATATATTTTTTATACCTTAAATACCTCTCTTTAATCTCTGAGTATAACGCACTTAGATTCACTAGATGGCACCACAAGTTCACGAGTAACTCTGTCAACTACTCATTCATCATCACTGGCTCGGAAATAATATTTTATTGATTCCTACAACGTTAAATAAACGCCATAAAAGACTCAAAGGAAAAACAATAATAAGAGTAATGATTTATTTCAATGTGATAGGCGATACTCATAAATCTCTTTGCTGAAATGAAATGCCAAGGCAGAGTTCGAAGTGTTTTTAAAGTTTTGGGATTCTGTTCATTTGTTTGACCCCAAAAAATAAAATCCCTTTCTCTTAGTAAATGAGTAAATATTGCGAAAAGATACTTGCGGCTCTCGAAAGGATTTTATTTATTAAAGTTAGTTTTGGAAAGCGCAGTAGAGTAAAGTATTTGAGAGGATAGTAACTTTCGGCGCGCGCTCTTTTTAATTAGGATTCCGTATTGTTTCGAGTTCTATGTTTTTCCGCAAAAATTAACTTTCAAGTTTTTCTATTACATTAATGTATATTGTCGTATTTGGGGATTTTTTTCCCTATAAAAATGTACCAATTGAAACATGATTTTGATGTTTTAAGCAAAATTAATTTCAAATACTAAAATTATTTTTTATTACGGTTGTACAAAGAGATACAAACAAACATTTCATAAAAATCAAAAGATTTTTTGTTTGTTTGCTTTGTACACGATTATGATATTTACTTTATTGAAATTTTATATAATGATTGTTATTTGCTCCCAAAACCAGAGAATACAATTTAAGTTTACATCGCCAGTAAAATTTCTAATTTTAAGAAGATAATTTGTTTCCAAATTAAAAACGAAGATTGCATTTAAAAAAAAAAAAAATTAATCTCAAGAATTGAAACGCTATTTTTTAACGACAGTCAATTTTGATTGAGAAAAGCGTTTTTAAAAAAATAACTAAAAGCTAAAAATCTAAAGACTTGGACCAAAAAAAGAGAAGAAAAAAGTGGATGAGAATTTTGTGATGAAACATCAGTTTATAAGTGACTTTTATAAAATTTTCTTATTTCCTTTTATAGTTATTTTAATTACTGAACACAAATATGGTATTTAAAAAAATGAAATTTACATAAATTTTATTTTATTATTATTTTTTCAATACACTGAATATTACTTTGAATATGAATAAAAATATTCCACGTTATATATTACTCGATAACGATCTTTCTTGAGCAAAAATGAACAAAAAATATATGATTTTGTTTAAAACTTATTATTAAAAAATTCATGTTTCGTATATTTTTTTCCTTAGGTAAATCAAATCAGCGGATCAGTATAATCGAAAAAAAACATACACTGTAAGAAAAGGTTATGTTTTTTTAAAATTGCTCCGAAACAAATAACAGTCGAATTTGAAAAGCCCGTGTATATTTAAAATTGAAACAGCATCTACTCATTTTTGAGAGAAAAAAAATTGACTTAAAAATAACATAGAAAGAGAAATGTGAAAGTGAGGGGGGGGGGATGTTCTTAGTAAGATGCTCTAATCATCATAGTTATCCAACCCAGTCCAGGGCGCATTGGGAAGTTTTATATAGTGGACGTCACAAAGATACATCCTGACATACTAATTTCTCATTTCAATGATTTTCAGGGTTGCATTTTGGAAAATATTGTTCCAAAACCTTAACCAGATCATCGGTAATTTTAATTTCTTTTTTTTGTTGCTGATTTAACAATTTCTTAAAAATTTGTAAGCGAATGAAATATATAAAGATTTCCAATCTTCCTGGATTAGGTTATACAACTATGGTTAGAGCGTCCTGCTACGAAGTTGGAGGTCATTAATTCGTATCCTGGCAGCTGCCAACGATCATCTCTCTCACATATTTCTTCCATCCTCCTCACTTTTAAGACTACGCATTTTGATCAAAAAATGAGTTTATGGTGTTTTAATTTCAAATACATAGGGTTTTCAAATTCGAATATAATTTGTTTCGGAAGTATTTTGACACATTCTAGCTCAATTTTGAGAAACCCTTTTTTACAGTATATATTCATTTTTTTTTTAACATGAATTATTTTCATTATTTGAAAGAAAAAGATTATATGCAAAACATAAACATATTGATGCAACAACAAGTATTATACATTGAGATGACATCCATTTATAAAGATAACGTTTTTTACTTAAGCAATATTCTATCGTAGGTTTGCAACAACGAGAAACAAATACATTCGATTTCTCTTTTCGGTCGAGAAACTTTGCGATTTATCTGAGAAAAATAAAGTTCACTTGCGTAAAATGTGAGTAAAAGTAAGAGCGAAATCCATTGAAGAAAAATGGGATTCATATTTTGAATCCGTAGAGATGTCAAATCACTTGCCAACCATTCACTGGGGAACTGACCACCTTCTCTTCATCGTTTTATTATTTTATATTTCGAAAGCCTTCAGAAACATCTATTTTATCCTCTTTCTCAATGTCATGTCTCTATTTAAGAGAATGTATATANTTATATATATATATTAGAAAGTAAAGGAAAGGAAAGGATACAGGAATAGAGTAGAAATAAAATGAAAAGTATATTTATGTTATTGAAGCAAGCTGTGTTCTGAACTTGATTTGATTCACAAACATAAATGATTTCCTTTTAAATTTTTTTCTTAATCTAAACATTTAATAATGTAGTAAAATATAATTTTTTCCAATGATCAAAATTAACGTTTGTTCGCGACTACAAAAATTTGACTCGGACCATCAAGTCCCCCCGGACTAGTAGTCGATGTAAAGGAATGGTATGCTGTTTTGGTTTTTTTTTATATTCAGTTTTCTGTTATGGTCTTTGTTATTATCACATATTCATGGTCTTTGCACAATCTCTGTATTGTATTTTTTTTTCATTTAAACTCACGTTATTAACTTTATTTTAACAAAAAAACCTATTTTAACATGCAAACGGATCAGTGAAAATATTCACGAACTATTATAATGTCTTTTAGTCCGTTGTCCTCGGACCAGTTCATCAGAACGTCCATTTCTTACTTTATGTTTGGAATATTAGTCCAAACCATGATCATTTGTTACTTTATATTTGGAATATTATGTTGTTAATTTGAAAAATGAACTAAAAATAGTCAATTAACGTTTTACATAATTATTATTTAAATCCATCTAAAATGAAAAAAAAAAATATACGACGAATATTATTTTTTTCTCTACCCATTAGGTAGGCGATAATGCTCAAATTTTGCGAAGGTAATTTCATTATTAAGAATCCAAAGAATGATAAATGAACGATTTCAATCATAGTGTTTATAATTCAGAAACAAAACATTCGTTACCGCCAGAGTACATTAATATCAGTATTTTGACAGTATAAGTGATAGCTACTAATAGAAATTTTTAACTTTGTTTAATTTTATCCTACCACTTTTTTAATTTAGGCATTTTTTTTCATTCCTTCAATATTTATGACCATTCAGCTGGGAATGAATTTACTGTTATTTTACAAATTTAAAAAAAAGGAGTTATTGTTATATTTTTAAGGGGTCTAGATGATTTGGATAGCTTTGGATTGCACCTATGTGTAACTTTTTTCGGCATTCCATAACTTATCAAAACTTTTCATTAGGACTCTGAATTTTTTATCAATTTTTCCATAAGAACAGAGAATATTTAATCATTAGTACTTTTGTGAAAGCATAGGAAATATGTTTATATTTTAGATCAAAAATTTAATGGGGGAAAATATGCTAAAACATCTAGTCAGCTCGATAAAAGTCATAAAAATTATGTTAATGACTCGAAGTAGGTTATCAAATCTACACTTCTTAAAGTCATACTAGCTCAAAGAAATCGAATTATAAAAAGTATTTTTTAAATTTAAAAAAAAAATCTTAATTTTTTGGATTTTTAATGAAAAAAAAAGTATTTACCAATTTTCAAATGCTGAGATGTATTTATGAGTTTCAAATTGAATTTTAAGGAATTTTTTCTTACTATGTTTAGCTTACTTACTGGAAATTTTTCCGATTTCATGTCTGCCTCTGTTTTAACTTAAACTTTGAAATTTACGAAGCGAGAGTGATTTTCAAGAAAAAGATAATTGTATAATCCACCGTAAAGACTTGTTCTGAAAAGGAATTTTGAACGAGATATTAGATCTCATAGAGATTTTAACTGGGCGTATCAGGACATAACTTTAGACCAGTCCTTTGTCGTTCCTCAACCTTTGACACTTACTGGAGTCAAGTAATCTGTTGAAATGTGAACGTATATCAGGTCCTTTTGACTTTTATAGTGTGCGTCGTTAATGCCTCTTTAAGATTCAATAGCAGCTTTTATTTCCCATTATAAAAGTTTTAGAGTTATAATATGACGGAGATTTTTCAAATAAAGTTCCCTTAAAATCTATTACCAGAATTTAAGTGCAAGCTTTTTTTTTTTTTTTTTTTGAATTGTCTCATTGTGAACTATAAAAGTCTAATTGGTCAGTTCGGGGGAAAAATAACAATTATTTTTGATGGTATGTAATTAATAAACTTATGTTTAAAATAAAGTGACTTTTCTGCTTTAAATATGCTTCATGAGTATAAAATTTTTTTAACGGGTAGACTTACTATTTTTTTTAAAAAAAATCATAAATGCATATTAGCAGAAGTTCTTGATTATGTTTAAATATCATATACATATTGAGTTACACATTTCCTTACTAAACATAACTTAAACTGAATGATTTAATTTAACTTAAATATCAACAGACCAAACGTTAATAATCCAATTTTTTCGAAATATTTTCTACAAATTTTTCATATTAAAAACAAGAAGTCTCAATACTTATAACATCGTCTGTAGTTCAAGTTCGCCTAGTGTATTTTCCAATATAAAAGTGATTTTTGTCACAATGTGCAACTTTTGTATAGTTTTTCCTATAATTTTTCATGTTTTAGAACGAAAATCACGAAGACTTCTTAACCCTTTGAGGCAGAATTTGTAGTAAAAATATTTTTGATACTTTTTTCATTATTTTATACTAATTTTGCTCAAAATAAATGAAAAAATAGTATATTTATCATTTTCATATATTTATGATTATGAAATGCAGCATGCAGCACCGGTGTCTTTTTCTGCGTTATAAGTACAATCTTCCAAGCACACTTCCAACTCATTTCCCTGAGCGCCGGTCCTTATACCGTAATTTGATCCGTAATTTTCTACAGTGTAGACTTTGCATTATAGAAATAGGAAACAAAATGGCAACAAGAATATAAATTACTCTAACAGGAAAACTTTATTTATATGAAACTCTTAAACTAGTTTCAGTGTAAATACCGTGCTTACAGCTCGCAAGCTTAAACTCTTTTTTTTCTCTATTTTTTTAACAACCTTTCGTTATCTATCGAAACAATCCAATTTCTTGGATCTTTTCAGCAAAAACGTTCGAACGCTGCGAGAGTACTAATCCTTCTACTTCATTGTCGTTAAATGTAGATCCCCTTTGCATTTTCACCAAAATATATAGGAGACAGGTAGAGTGGGAAAAAAAAACTTGAAGGTAAAATGGTGGTTGTGCTAAAATGGCAGGTAGAAGACAATTTTTAGCCCTGAGATATGCTCGTCATACCCCGACCACCCCCAACTCTTCTCGTACGAGCCCTCTTTTTGAGCCCCTTCTACGACAGCTGCAACTGTCACGTCGTGTGACAAGCGGAAGCACCTATACTGTCTAATGATGGAATAATGATTTAATCTGCTCAGGTTTTGCTACACTTTCCATTTTTTTTTATCCTTTCTAACCCCCATTTACCCCTTTCCCCTCGCTTAACTATTTCTTCTTTTACTTAAAGTTATCCTTTAATTCGCGTACTTAAAACAAAACGCCTCTTTTCTACAAGATGCTTAAACGAGCTTTAAGCGAAAATTTGGATAACATATTTCTCTTAGTAACATTTTCTTCGAATGATAAGCTCCCCAAACTCCGCTCCTGGCTTTCTTGTAACCGGATTAAACAGGCGATGTTAAAGAACGTTTACTGGAGAATTTTAGTGTTCTTAAAATCGTTTGTCATCATATCGTTGCGAGTGTTTTTTTTTAATCGCCTTTGTTTTGGTTGCCTTTTATTGACCAGCTACTTCTATGTGAAAATTCAACGGTATTTGCAATTAGAAAGTCTTTACAATACGTTCAGTTTGTAGTTCTTAGAATTTTTGAAAGTATTAATTTAATACAATATTTTAATATATCTTAAATGAAGTTTTAAAGTCGTTTGCTGCCACATAATTATAGTATATCTTAGAAAAAAATTTAAAATCGTTTGCTGCTACTTCGTTACAAGCAGGCAAAGCAATATGCAGATGGTGTAATTTTTTTTTTATTATTTAAACTACGGATGCTTACCTATAAAGAAGCTCTAATTTGCTTTTCATGATAATCGGTATACTATGCTCTTTATATATAGCGAAACAGCATGTTTTTAAATATTTTTATTTCCATGTCACACAGATGATTCTCACCAATTTTCAAATAAAATAATCCTATTTTTTTCATCCTCATTTACACTTTATATTATTATATTTCCCCCTTTACCAATGGGATTGCAAAGGTATAAACTGTGTTACATAAAAATCTTATACGTATTATTATTTTATTTTTTTTTTACAAAATATCTGTGGAATTTGACAGGTTCAGTAAGAAGTTTTTTTTTCTTCCTCCCCCCCCCCCGTTTAACTCTAAAAATATTTTTAAAGTTTAAGTAAGACTTCTTAAATATTTTTTTCTTCGAAACCCATTTTCTTCACAAAAATATTTATGCTGTCCTACGTACGTAGTGCAATTCAGATTGATACTATTACACTAGAAGAAACATCTGTGAACTTCGTAAATTCAAAACGAAATTTTTCCTCACATTCCGAGAAAACATTGTTCAATTTAATAAATTTAGTGAATTACCTCTCCTCTGAAATTAAGAATGTGCTCCACATGGGGAGATCACTGAAAAACTTCGATGCGGAAAAAAATAATGCAAAGCTAAATGTCACTAAAAAATAAAGCAAAATTCTATATAAATCAGGAGTTATAAAGCTAATTTTCGAAAAACATTAGAAAATCTGAAGCTAAATTTCACTAAGAAATAAAAAATCAACTGCCAAATTTAACGATATTAGAAATTTTGAAACTAAATTTCACAAAAGAAATCAGAAATTTTAAAATTAAATTTCATAAATACACGCACTGAGAAAAAAAGTATGATCAAAACTACCAGAATATGGTGTAATTTACCATGTTTCCGACTCTATAGAAACACCAAAAAGGTGATTCTGTAATTTTTACCAAAGTGCTTTGGTAAAGATTTTGGTAAAATTAGCTACAAAATATGGTTAGATAATACGTGACAAAATTTGGAAAATGTGGTAATTTTATCATGATACTTTAGAGCATGGAATAAAAACCATTTATTCGGCTCATTATTAAATTTACTTTTCAGTTATGTACTTATTACTAAACGTGCCATAATTTTGAAAACCGGAATTTCCCGTTAACCGTTACCATATCAACAGAAAAATTACCTAATGAACGGTTTAAATACCGTTTATTTTGGTTTTGTAATCCAGGATTACCCGTTACCATATCAACAGAAAAATTACCCAATGAATGGTTTAAATACCGTTTATTTTGGTTTTGTAATCCAGAATTGTGTTTTTCTTCTTTCTTACCCGAAATGTTGTTACCATGCAGTAGGGTAATTTTACCTGAATGATTTTCACTGTGAGGAGAAAATATCGTATTAACTGAACTGATGACCAGAAATTTTCGTTTTTCCACAGATTTCTTCTTTTTACGTCGTAATAGATAATGTTAAAAAAAAAAAGAGCCTTAGTTTAAAAAAGTTCTGCTCTGAAGAATAGTGAAATCCCTATACGGGAATGAGCTCATGTTGTTCTCTTAAATGTCCTCTGATAACTAAATAACATTATCTATCATAATGACAGGCGTCTTCGATGCTATTGAAGCGTATACTAACTTATTGCATGAATGATAATAGATGTGACATCGCGACCAAGCGTTATCGATTACAAGCGATTAAATCAACAATAGCTTAAATATAAATTTACTTTATTTATTCTTCTCAATAAACAGAGCATCAGACGACCATTAATTGGTTTTGAAATACCATAAACCCCTGTCAGTGTAAATAAGACAATTGAAAACCTCGTGTGTGTTGCCACTTAATAAAACGCATATTTGCTCCGTCATTAGTTATACTTTTTCGAGGAAAGTGCTTTTTTTTTTAACTATATGTTTATTATTTTTGTCACAGTTGATGACAGTATGGAAACCCAAATAAAATAATTGGTTGAGTTACTATGAAAATTTCCTGTATTATCGTTATTTCTGCTGATATTAATATAAAAAAAATGTCTCCATATTTACTTAAGATAATGTTGTCCTTTTCCTCAACCATGCAAAATAAAAATATTACGCTGATTGAATTTCTAACTAAAAAATATATTTTCCTAAATGCTTCTTTCTGCATGAACTAATATGTTTGAAATTTCATTTCCTTTGATAACAAAATCGCTTTTTTTTGTCGCTTTTTTGTATAAGTTCTGAAAATTATTAATAAACAAAAAATAAAATCATTATTGACGTTGTTTTCAGTTGTTTGGAGATAAGTTATACAACGAACACGCTACTATTCTATAGGTATTTTTACATTCTTAAATGTGCATCGTAGCAGTAAATTAAATGTAATAATGTATGTTAAATGTCTTACTACATATTTTTAAATGCGCACATAATTTTGTAGCTTGTCAAACAAAGTTTTTTAGAAGGTTGTGTGCAACCAAAAAAAAAAAAATCTTTTTGATTTCATCCAAATACAATTTAACTTTTTAAGCTCTGAAACCTTTTTTTTTTTAAGAATATTGTAATTTTATTTTTGATTATTTTTTTAAGCATTTAGTTGATTTTTAAAATTTTTATATCATTTTTCACTCTTTTTCTAGATTAAATTTTGATTTTTGGATATAGGAGGACTTCTAATGAAAACAATATTCTATACAAATCACAAAAATATTGTTCGTGAAAATCGAAATTTCACTTAGTTTTGGATTTTTAGTAAGATTCTTTTTACCCTTGATTCTTTACAGTTATCACCTTATTTGGAAACAATAAACAGTAAATTTCATATAATTATTTTGAATTTATTTTCGTTTTTACTCAGCGAAATCCACAAAATTTGACTTTTGAGTTTCGATGATCTCGCGCTACAAATAGTGTAATTTTCGGTAACATCTATAACATTTTCATCTCAAAAATAGCACACTATTTTTAAAATGGTGCCATTCTTTTAAAATCAACACTTTTATTTATTATTTTTTTTCTTCATATTTCGATTGACGTAAATCCAAATCTCAAATCGAATTTCGAAGAAGAGAAACTCCTTCTCTCATTAACAGGTTTCAATGCAGAAGATCTACCATTATTGAAGTCAAGTGTTTCTCTATGCATGCACTTTTGCTTTTTTAGATAAGAAATTTTTAATGAAATTCATAATATGCCAGAAAGCTTTTCCGCAATAGCTCATGTTTTGCCAGTGTAGTTAAGTCTTCACAGTTTCGTAACTAATGTCATGTTTGTGGCTATGTGATCAGCATTGCGCATAAACTGCCTTTACTTTGCAGACGACATATTGTTGTTACGCATCTATCTATAGCTCTAAGAATTGAATCCAGTCCTTCACATTTACATCTTTTAACCACTGAGCCCACAAGAGTGCCTTTCTTTACTGGGCCTTGAGTCACTAAACTAAATAAAAAGTATTTTTCTATTATTTTATTCTAATAAAGCAATATTTTTTAAATAAATATTTCAAAATTGTCATTCTTAAAGTTTTTAAAACGAACATAAATCGCCATACTCTTCGATATTTTTCTTAAGTACTATTCAAATATTTTATCGGCTTACTTATACATAATTTTCATCAAAGAAAAAAAAAGAAAGCTACGCTTAAATGTTTAAAGCTACGTTTTATTTATTTTTTATGTTAGCAACAAAAAAAGCAAATCTTTCACAGATGTTTAATCTGCTAGTTTTTGTAAGACAAACAAATGCATAAATAAAATAGAAAAAAAAATTTGTCGATAGCTTTTTTGTATATTTTTTTCTAGTCTCGTGCGAATTGATCTTCACCCCAAATGTTCGGGGAAAAAAGTCCTAAAAAATGTTAAGTAAAAATAAAAGAAAATGTTGAGATTAGGTCATGTACTTTGACTCCCCCAGAATTTCTACCCCCTTCTAAATTCCCCAGCTGATACCCTTAACATGCCTATTTTAGTCTTAAGTGAAGCCGATCCCTGATTTGCCGTGTACCGAGCGGCCTTCTCTATTTCTCCGGAGAGTTAACCGGGAAGCTGCTCTCGATCTTCCGTCGATAGTCCATTGCTTAGCTATAGAACCTGTTCGGACTTGTCCGCTCCCTTTATCGACGATTTAGATTTTTCCTCTAGTTCTAAGATTGTTTTTCTTTTTGTTTAGAATTCTTTTTGGTGTTTCCTTTTTTGTCCCTATCCACTTTATTTATTTGTTGAGGAATCGCCTTTGTGTTTAAACCTTAGGGATTTTTTTTTTCTTTTTCTTCAGCATATGTCTTGTGTCCTCGTTTTATTTCTATTTTCTTATTCTCAGCTTCTTTCAAAAACTGTGCCTACTTAAAGCCCACAAATCACTGTGTTTCTTCTATTTATTTGCGAAACTTTCTTAAACATAACGATTTATATTTCTGGAGTTTTGAGCAAAAAGTATTTGAATTATGGTGTTGTTTTCGAGAGTGGCTACTTATTTACAAAACTATATTTTTTTCTTTCTTTTCTTTCTCATAAATATATAGTTTGCTATTTCTATATCTCTTTTAATTATAAAAACTCGTTTTTAAACTAGTATTAGCATTTTTTAAGGATGTTATATGGCAAAGTGAAAAACAACTTTTCGTGAATAGAAACAACTGTGCAATTTAAAATATGCAAATGGTGAAGTTTTGACTTATATGCCTTTTCAAATTAATAATTTTCAGGAAGTATTCGTGAACTCTTTAAAAGCTTCATAAAATACTTTTAGTTTTTTTAACCACGACATATCAATGATTTCTTTTCAATAAATTTCCTTTACCATTCTTCAGAATGTATTAAGTAACAATTTATTTGTTCGCGCAAGAGTTATAAGAACAATAAATATCAAAGATTCATAGTTCAGAAAAAATGAGAAGGTTAAAGAACTTTACATTAGTTATTATAACGAATCCTATTCAAGTCTCGATTTTTTTCCCTTGCAAACCAATGCATTATTACTTGTTTTTAGTACATTTTCAAAAATTTACTGCAAAAGAATAAATAATAAAAAAGGGCACAGTCAAAAAATCTCAACCAAATTACTGCGATGTTTTCTGTTCTATTATCTTAAACAATTTAGTTTGAATTACAAGAACTGTAATTTCAATTAATATTTTTTTAAATAGTTTGTCTTATAGTTACTTTTATAGTTAATTTTTTTTGCGTTGCCATTATAAAACATCCTTAAATAATTTTACTTGTGTGTAACAATTTATTATTAACTAAGACGTTTGATCCTTTAGTTGTTAAATCTTTAACTTAAAACACTTTGATTTTTTTCCCTCAAATATCAAAATGTCTCTGAAATTTTTAATCTAAATTCAGCGTTGCAATTTTTTAAGCGTTCGACACTTAAAAATAAGTAAGACATTTCATTGTTTTGTTTTTTCAATATTTGATTTAAAAAAATATAAAAATATATCTTTAAGGGAAAAAAATTTAAATATTATTGAGTAATTTTTAAAAGAATTTTAGCTCTCATGGAAATTAAGCATTTTTTTAAAGAAAGAATCTTTTATTTATTAGATAAAAGAAAAATTAAGCAAAATTAATAACATCAATTGAAACAAAAACAGCAATTTAAACACATTATTCTATACATGACAGAATTTTGTACTGAAATATCGTATTAAACTATCAATAAGAAAATTGATTGTTACCAAGTTTAACAGATATTGAAACTTTATCTATTAAATTTCTACTAAAATATCATTTCTAGAAGATTTAACAATCTTATTGAATCCAATTTTTTTTTTCTCAAGAAACAAAAAATTAAATTTTGCAAATTTTTAAATAGCTTCACCTAATAGAATTTTATTTAAGAATCATGTTTCAATATTAAAAGAGTTTTTTTTAATAAAAATAATTGCTTTTTCTTGTTGTTAATTTTGTTAATTATCTCTGAAATGTAATTTGGCTTAATTATATGGCTTATACGAAAGGCGACATTATTTAATTGTTATATTCCATTTAATTTAAATCACTTGCGCTAGCAAGCAATTCTCAATTATTATAGCAGTCAACTATAATTCGCTGTAAAGTTTTTGTTGCTTTCTTTTCTATATGAAGATTTTTTTATGTATATCATTTACAGCTGATATGTACAGCACTGCCTGCGACTTTCTGACAAAAGCATCTTGATATACGTCGTACGTCTTTCTAACACTAGTTTTTAAATCATAATATGATCGAATCACTTATCCGTGACTAGTAAACACGCTTATTATTTATTTTAAACATCATACCAAAACATTTACACATACGATTGTTTTTATTTCTGCTTGGAAAAAATAAATAATAAAAACCGTTTCTTAACGTGTTTGCAAATATTTTCTCAATTCGAATTTATTTTTGATATCGAAACACCGAGAAATTGATATAATACTATTTTGTATCTCACAACTAAAGTTACTCACCGTTGTTGATGCGTGGAAAAAAAAAAAACTATAACAAACCATCCAAGTGAGCAAAAAAAGTATTTGTCCGTTCCAAGGCTTTGCTACGATGAGTACCAATTATTATGAAAAATATAGTTTGTCTGGAGATTTTTATATTTTCGGTGGATTCTTAACAAGAAGAAAGAAATGTCGTGGTGAAAAGGTATTTTTCTTGATGAGAAAAAAAGGGACAATTTTGTTGCCTTCAAGTTACAGTCCATGGCGCGTATCGCTTGCATTTTTTCGTTACCATTTCTTTGGTTACGATACAAAGTTACGATTTGCAGGCCTCCTAACTTTCGATTCATTTCATTCTTGTCACTTTTTTTTCCTTCAACAGTTCTTTAACCCACCATAAATGTAATTTGCGGTTACGTCCTGACGCTTGACATTTAGATATGGTTTTATTTTTACCTTTTTTGCCTTAAATCTTGAATTCCTTCAATTTTGGATACGCTTAGAGGTTGTGCTTTTTTTCGTTTGATTTTATATACCTATTCTTTCATTTAATGATTCTTAATTCGGATAATTTCATTGATATTTTATCAAATTTTAAATTGAACACCTGAAATAATTTAAACATCTAGTCGTAGTACCACAATATATCTTAATTAAATAATAAAATTTTTATTTTTAATGCAGATGATTTTATTTCTTTAGATTACTAAGCATACCTCTGAATTAAACTAAGAATCTTGTTGTAATAAATAAATCATAATGTAAAGCCATTTTTCATTCTAAACAAAATTTAATTTTCTCACTTTTTTTTTAATATTTTTCTTTTACAGTCATTTTATAATTGTGTTAGACATTGCTACATATCGATAACATATTGCTGCAAAACATAATCAATAACATAATTGATAACTTATCTTTATCTTAAAATTTATTTATTTACTTATTTATTTATTTTGATAACAGTCAAAATCGTTGATAACTTGTTACATATAAAAGTTTCAGGGAACAAATAATATAATCATATAAATTTGCGTAAAAAAAAATAATAACTTTTCGAGTAATAAAAGATAATCAAGACCAATAACAAAATTCAATAACGATTTCAATTTACAAGAAATGATTTTCCTTAATTTGGGGGATTTTTCAAGAAATTAATTTGGTTATTTTTATTTTATAACTATCCTTGAACAGTGAACCCAATTTTGAGTTAACAACTACCAAAATAAAACCCTGTAGCCACGTAATTTTAAACCCAATTTAGAAGACAAGGGAATTGCTGGATCAAGCATTGGGACAAACTAGCCTTCGTGGAGGACTTTTTGTTGGAACTGACCCACATTTGCGTTACATACGTGGCTAGCAACGTATGTAACGCGAAACGTATGTATGAGGAAAACAACGAAAGCCTTACATGTTTTGCCTGACGATAAGGGGACTATAACCTATGATCCTTTTACCATTTACGTCAGCACTGTGGTTTGGTTCTGTGAGAGCCGGGTGCGGAATTCGTATCGACCAGCCATAGCTGGGATTCGAACCCTGGTCAAACAGTGGGAGGGAAGTGCTCTATCCTCTGAAACACCGTGGCTCAATTTGATTGATGGTCAAAAACAACTTGCATTTGAATTTGATTTGGGGCTCCATTCCCCCACTGTCATTGCTCGTCAGCCACCGGAATTCTTTTCGCGTTTCTTTCACTCTGCAGTAGGCTGGAAAATATTTGTCACATTTAAATTATCAATGCAAAAAAATATATATATTGCACAAATCTAAGTAAAATAACAGTTCAACAGATTGTTTGACCTGCTTTATATTTGAAAGAAATGTTTTTTTAAAGTTTTTTGCTTATCTTCAATTATGCGCATCATTTGCAATTATCCATAATTAAAGAGAAATTAAAATGAAATCCAATTTATTTATTAATTTTATTCTGCAATCTTAACCCAAAAATGTATTTTTTTCAGTGAATATTTAAGGAAAACTTTTAAAGGCATTAAAATTCCTACATTGCTACAAAATATAAAATTTGTTCTGTGGGTAAAGTTATTGGAACTACATAAGTTAACTAATGTTGCTGGGAAAATAACTAACAATTGCATTCATAAAATGTTCAACGACTCGTTTATTTTCGGGGTTAAATCTATCTCTTAACAACTTAAAAGTTTCATATTTAAACTAAAAGATTTAACTTCGAACTAAACTTTTCTTAACTTTTCAAACATTTGTATTGACGTTTTATGTACAAAATTTTCAAAAACTCTCTTTCGAAAATTAAATAGACTCTACCATTTAAGAAAAAGACGGGTATATAAATGAAATGATTATTTTTGTTAAATGCAAAAGGAATACCTTGGGAAGGGACAAAAATTCGCCCAAAGGAAAAGAAGACCCTTAAACGTGATGCCGAATAATAAAAGGAAAAACCTAGAACACGATCTCTCTCCTCATAATAAAGAATCTCATAACTCTGTTATAATGATCAATAAAACGATTAACAAAGTGCCATCTATTCAAGTTGCTTCTCTCCCTCATCTTTTTCCCACCCCCTTTCAAAATCCCTGCTTTTCCCTAGCATTCTCCCCTCTTCGTCATTTTTACTTTTGCCCAACTGAAACAAGAACAATGAATAAAAAGTAATACGAAATCAATATTCACTTCCTCAATCCTGTTCTTTGCTCGATTTAAGAAAAGTAAAGCAGCGAAGGAAAAATCTGGAACTATTCCGATGGAATAATAAGAAATATTCAATAAAACAACAGCCTTTTTATAGAGCAATAAATCCGCCTTTCGTCATTCGCATTTATTGGCGAAAAATTGGCTGGGGGAAGATAGTTGGCGGCAATTCCTGATTATCCTTTTCAGCAGATATGTGTAAGCGTGGCTTAAGTTCAATAATAATTGTAGTTTATAATCTTGGTTGTTGAAATTTTTAAAAGAGGCGCTGACTTTAATCGCATTTTCAGTCTTTGTTAATGTTTTTTTTTTCTCACTTTGAAGTGCGATTGATTTCATGTTTAGTCAAATGTAGTAATTTAAACTCGGTTTTTTTTTATCAGTCAAAAGTTTATTTTTCGTAAATATTTGAAATTAAAATCTTGAAATGTTTTTTTTTAAAGTGTAAAATAGAATCTCCAATAAAATTTAGATTTAAAGCGAAGGAATTAAGAGCGTTCAAAAAGGTTTTACAAGACAAACTTTGCAAGCTAAGAAGCACGTTGAAAGAACACGTTGTACTAAGAATGGTCATAGTATGTCTAAACGATTCATTCGAACTAGGTCACTTAGATTGGATTGAAGATGTAACTTGCTTTATGCGCTTCGCTTACAGCTCAATTGGTATTTTATCAGTAAAAAATTCTTAAGGCTACAGTGGACGTTCAGAAAATTTTTTTTTAATTTTTATGCTACACTAAAACTTTTTTTATAACTTATGTATTCTATCAAGATATGCCCTTGCAAAAATTTTTGTAAAAAATATTTGGACCATTTATGAGAAATTTAAAATTTTTTTAAAAAAATTTCATCAATNTTAAAATGTTTTTTTTTAAAGTGTAAAATAGAATCTCCAATAAAATTTAGATTTAAAGCGAAGGAATTAAGAGCGTTCAAAAAGGTTTTATAAGACAAACTTTGCTAGCTAAGAAGCACGTTAAAAGAGCACGTTGTACTAAGAATGGTCATAGTATGTCTAAACGATTCATTCGAACTAGGTAATTTAGATTGGATTGAGGATGTAACTTGCTTTATGCGCTTCGCTTGCAGCTCAATTGGTATTTTATCAGTAAAAAATTCTTAAGTCTGATCAGGGTTGAGTTGAGGAACAGCAATATCCTTCGTACTCAAAGGCAATTAAAGTCGTGAAACTAACATCGTTCGTTAGTAACATTCCATAATGAATCTGCTGTGTACAAAATAATCAAGACTGTGTACACAAGAATATGAGTTCTTGCCACCTACGTACACTAATATTCTGAGTATTCTAAGCAAAAAATTTTAACTATTGTTTCCGGATTGCAACAGATTTACGTTACTATTAACACTCTTGGTGACGTTTAATTCATATTGAGTTATAAACAATTCGTGATATTGCATAAAGACTACCCTTAATGTTTATTTTTCGAATCCTTTTTAAAAATAAACATAAATAATTGTACTTATTTAGGGTTGCAAAGTAATATAGATTCGAAGAAAAAACAAAAACGCAATTGAAATCTTAAAAATCACAGTAAAGGAAGACAAGGTGCATAAAACTCTAAAACCAGTTTGATTTTGAGAGGAAGCAGTAAATGGTTGAAAGATGATGCGATTATTGGAAATTCATTAAAGTTTCGACTTCATTAAGGCAGGTTTTGATGTACTGTATTATGTTTCGTTTAATGTTCTGATTACATTTCATGGAAGTTGCTGAAATTAAGAAGACTATTGGGTCTATATATATATATATATAGTTGAACCAATAGAAATTTTGTTGAATCTTGCGTTTTCAAGCGTTCATGACGTTTGATTGTGATTTTAAGAAAATGTGTGCTTCAAAAAATAGGTTAGAACTTATTGTAGCACGGCGTATATGTGAAGTTACATCCTTGAGTTAGTCATTTCAATTATCTTAAACGGTAATATATAAAGGAGAGCAAATATGGCATTTTTCATTGCATTTTAGACCCTACAATGATTTTATCTTACCAGTGATAAGCAATCGGGTTTTTTTTTTAGATTGTAGATTAATTTCAATTTATCTAAGATAACCGACCTATTAATTGTTTCGCTAACATTTTCTGTACAAAGTGGCATTTTAAAATGGTAAAATGAATTTCTAGAATTTAAATGAAATAATTAAAATGAAATTTTTGTTTAATTTATATCTACAAAAAAATTAAAATCCTCATTAGGCTTCTGTTTGTTTAAAAAATAATTTCAGTTTCATGTTAATTTTGGTCACAAGTAAATACGATTGGGAACATAATTTTTTTAAAAAAAAACAGCACAGTGCTGGAAAATATACCATTTTGACAAAATGAATTAAAGTTACAGGTGTAAAGCTTTTTATTTATTTATTTTTCATTGGGTCGAATCAAAAATAAGTGATTCTAAAAATGTATTAAATAGTTCTCGTAATGAGTCTTTTTTTTTTTCCTTTTTATTCAATGTAATAATCTGAAATTTACCTTATTCATTTTTAAAATGTTGTACATAGAAAGAAAGAGAAAGAAAATATATATTGAAAATTTTGCTCCCTTTAAAATTAACTTAGTCTTTAATTAAACACAAAATTAAAAGAAAGAAAATAAAAAATACATATTAATGCAACAATCATAGTCTTTTCAGTACCATAACAAGATATTCAAAAGAAATGTTTAATGTTATTGAGCACCTCACTAATTCAGCATATGTTACAATAATTAATACTTTCTATGATTATTTATTTTCATTCTACACTTATAATAAAAGTATGTATTACTTTTATAATTAATTATATTAAATTGCTTAAATAAGTTCCGTAAAATCAGATAAAGAACTTAAAACTAATATATTATTCGCTGCTATAGCTAGTTAATATCTGTTTTAATTGATTTCAATTTTTATTTAATAATAAAATTTAAAATATATTTTATTATATTTTTATAGCTATCATTCATGTATCACTTCATATTTAATATTCACCCAACACCGAAATTTCCTTTTCTTTTTATTTAGAATTTTATCAAATGATTTTTATGTTCTTCCTAAACTTTTTTCACGAGGAGCAGAATTACGTCGGGTCATTTTTTTCACTCCCCTTTTTATGAAGAATCTTTATTCATGAGTCATTTTTTTCCTCCATCTTCACGCCATTCATTAAAAAAAAGGGGAAAAAAAGGAAAGAAAACAAGCAAAAATAATCAGGGGATGGTAAACTCAGAAGTAGATCATTACTGCCATCTATACGCGAGAGTGTGAACTAGAAACGAACGTGATGGGGATAATAATTTTTGTTATAATTTCGTGAAGTATTTAAATATATATCCTTAACACGCGGTGCACTGAATACAAGATTTTATCGAATTTAATTTTAATTATGCTTTTTAAATTTTCCATAGTTTCAATAATTTTATGGCATTTGTGTTAGTGGAAAAAAAGAAAATCCGCACTCTTTATCAGAAACAGTATTTGTTTCTTGCATTTAAAAACCAGCATATAATTCTGATTTCTTACTTATCTTATTTTTTTTAAATACCGGATTATTTAATAATAAAATATTGTTCTTCTATTACTTTTTTAGTTTTCCTTGAAAGCAGTTTTTGAAACTTGAAAGTTTTAAATACTTGTTTTCTTAATACGTTATTATTATTTTTATTTTTATTTTTTTTCTTCAGAAAACACACTTACAAAGCACTTTTTCAAGTGCTTTTTTTTAAATTTTTTATGAATATGGTTGAAAAATATTACGTATTTAAAACATTCCATCAGAGATAAGATTCTATTCTATTTATTAGTGCAAATAAATACAAATTAAATTATTTATTTTTTTAAAAAGAAGAGAAAAAGCATGTTAATATTAAAATATTATTATAATTTTTATATTTTTGTCCAGACTTTTAAAAATCGTATCTTAAAAATAAAATTAAATCATGTGATTAAACCGTAATTTGAATCACTGGTTATTTACGTGATTTAATCACGCAGTTTTAAATCGTCTGCAAATTATTGCAATATTTAATTAATTATTAAATGGAGAATTTTTTTTTACTACCAAGATTGATCGTTGTTATATTCATAGTAGACAAATTTAAATGTTAGATTTCCATCATTAACTGTCAGTTTCCATTTAGGTTCAATGATTTCTTATTTTCTAGTACAATTTTATTTTTAGTATCGAGTTGCAATTAGTTTTCATACTTTTTTTTATATACTAGTACCTGTTTGCATACATTATAGTACCTTTTTACAGTTCTTGTTTTACTTCATATTTTACAGTCTCATTTTATTGCAGTCTTTAGTTTAGTATCTTTTTTTCTCAATTTGAAGACAATTTTTCATGTTTGGACAAACTTTCTTTTTTATCAATTAACTGAATTCAAATCAATTTACTATATTGGAACTTATTTTATTATCAATTAAACGTTTCGTCATGCATGCAATTATTTTGCATGGAAAAGCATTGCTACTAAGTTTCGTTCGTGTTTTTTTTTTTTTTTTTTTTTTTTTTTTTTTTTTTTTTTTTTTTTTTTTTTTTTGCACAAGTTAATGAATTACAGTTATATTATATTTCTATGGGAGGTGATTTTTAATAATATATTTTTAAATATATGAGATTGGTAATGACAAGCAGCACCAAAAAAAATCAGTAAATGGCGATTATTTTAAAGTCATTGGTCACAGTAAAATACCCTTCCAAAAAAAAAAGAAAAAAAAAAAGCTCTTCTTTTTTTTTTTGGTCTAGACAAAATCTAACGGCAGCAAGTTTTTAAATGAAAGTCTAGTCTTTCCAATTTTGTGAGCTTGAAATGTTAAGCAGCAGTCTTCCTTTCTTTCATTTTTTAATGAATTTCGTAGATTCTTTTTCTAGCGATTCAAATGCCCCTTTCGTATTTGTTTCACTTTCATTAAGCACAACGTTTAAACACTGTAGGTCCTTAGGTAGTTATTGAAAAATTGAGATTCTTTTATGTACTGTGACTTCTTTCATCTTATAAACAGGTTGTTTCTCGATTTGGCGCTTTGAACTACGGTATAATTAAGCAGACTGAATATGTTCCTTCTTTTATTAGACTACGAGGAAGAAAGTCCTAACCTTATGAAAATTTAGCCGGCAGTGATGCTACAATTCTTTACTATCTCCTCTTTGTGCTTTCAAAGTCTTAATGAGCGGTTTTGGATGTCAGTCCTTTTTACTCATTTAATGCGTTTTTATTTTCTCTATTCAACAAATTTAAATTTTTTTTTCTCAAAAGGGGATTTCTCTTTTCATTTTCTAATTTAGATTGTGGGGTCTTAACAGTGTAATTAAAAGAGGGGCTTTCCCTTTGAAAAACATGTACCGCTTTTCGAAAATATTTTCCAGCGCTGAAAAATAATCAAAAGAAGGAATAAAAACGACTTCTACATGTGATTTTATTAGCTCGGTGAAAATATTCTGAAGAGATTTCTCACATATATTTGAAACTCACCTATAAATTTCTTTTTCAAAGAACATCGAAAAACTTTTGTGGAACTTAATAGGATTGAAACCTGTCCAATTGGGTCCTTAAAGCGTAAACAATCAAGGAAGGGGACCCGCTAATGAAATGAGGAAATATTTTTCATTTAGTTATAAATGACATTCTATTGACATTGGCTCTTTCCCGACGTTTGTTTTGCCTTAAATTGATGGGTTTTCCCAAAGAAATCTCGATTGAGGTAATGTCGAAAATCAATAAAAATATTACAAACCGCCGACTCTTAGGTTTGTCTGGGGTTCGTCACTAATTTTTATCTCATAAAAATGGTCTGTTCTTATTTTATAAACTGTTTTCGCTGCCTTTGATCACGTATTTCAATTTCAAGTATTTTTCATTTCTTTGGCATTAAAATTGAACGTTTTCTTTGATGAATATCATGAATTGATTTCTCGCTGTACACATAAAGGAATGTATTAAAAATCTCTTCTTTTCTCGGTTATTTTTTACTGTTTTTCTCATCTTTGAATTTTCACCGACAAACTGGTCTTTTAAAATGAAGTTGTCTTCTTAAATGCTTTTAAATTTATGGTCACTTTTATTTCTTTTCATCATTCTTTAATCTTTACACATTTTGTTGAAATTGTAGAACAAAAAACATTCATCATAAAACTGCCTACTTATATTTGTACCTTTCACGCATTCGAAAGAGGCAATAATATTTCTTTTAGGTATTAAATTTTTCAAAAGGAACAGCTTAATATTCATCAAAAGGCTTCGCAATTTAATTTTAACTTTTGAATAATAAATTTCTTTAAATAGATTCAAGTGGATTCTGTTATTTGAAAACACTGATGATTTTAAATTTATAAAATTATTTACTTCTTCATTAAATCTCTTTAATAAATACATATTATTTTTCTAAAGGAGTACTTTGCTACATTGTATGCAATAAAAATTGCTTTGTATTTATTTTCAAAGAGATTAAACAAACTTAATTTTTTTTTCTATTTAAATATTTTAAAATACACTTATTGTTTTGTATAACGGTTTCTGATTGGTACGAAATGGCAATTTCAATAAGATTTTTAACTGCCACTGCTTTGAAATTTTTGCTAATTGCATAACTATTTTAAAAATAAGGCTGTTTGTATTCAGTTTTATAATACATCAAATGTTTTTTAAAGCAATTGTAGTTTTAAATTTCTCGACTACTTTTAAGCACTTATTTAATAATTTGTTTTACAAATAGTACATTAATCAATGTATACTGCTCTTCATAAGTTTATCTTCGAAAACAAAATACATAGATATTTGCTCTCTTAAAGGGTTTATCCTACTTGTCAGGTAAAAACGAAATTTTAGAAATAGAAGATTTTTTTTATACAAACAAAATTAATAAAATTGTAGTGTTTCTAAGAAGTTTGCAAATAAATTTGTGCCATTTGATATATGAATTAAATGGTATTTTCAGTTTTATTTATATATTTTTTAACTAAAAAAATTGTAAATATGCTTTAGTTTAATCAGTATTTTAAAAACATTTAAGCTTAATTTTAAAATAAATTTGCTTGTGTATAGTTTAATATTTCTTTTTTATTCACTAATTTCTTCTCATTATTATTTGATAAATTTAAACACAAAGATATCTTTAGAAAAGTACATATTTTCATTATAAATGTAAATAGAATCGAATCTATCTTGCGCAAAGCGTATTGTCGAAAAAAAGATAAATTAAATTTTTTATTCATAAATATTTAGTTTAAATAATAATTAGTGCTATTTGTATTTATTTTATTTACCAAAATACAATATGAGTAGTTAAATTTTTATCACGCAATTAGTAATAAGAATTAATTTGAAAAGAATAACTAAAAACTAACGCTGGGTGATATCCAAATTTTAATGTCGTGTGTAAATACGGATTTCAAGAAATACGGATATTTGTAAATTTAGATTGCAATATTTTCATTAACGATTTAATAGTATTTTTACATTTATAAGTATTTTCATTTCCAAAAGGAAATTTATCAACTATCGCAATAATATCGTATTCCATAATGTTCGCGATATTATTTAGTCAATATCTATCGTTCTTAATAATTATCTTGATAATATTGTTTTTGACGATTAATGATGCCGATAATACTCAAGATGTTATCTACTTGACAATTACGTACATAGACTTAGTTGCTCCCCCTACAAGATTTATAAATACGTTCTATCTTAGACTCACCATAAAAATTTAAAATTATAATAAGAAACAAACGCACTGTGGTGAAGAGATATTCGGATATAATCATTAATTTTATTTTAATTTAAAAAGGCAGAATTTAGATACTGAATTGAAAAATTGCATACACTTACAATGTTAAAGTGAAATTATTTTTTTTAATAACTCACTATCTTATATTAATTATATTCAAAGTTTTAAGTATTATTTATAAAGTGAATTAAAAATATTTCGTAAATAAAAAATATTTCGACTCCTAATGTTATTTTTCTGGCGAGAATGCATTGAAATCTTGAAGATACCCCACCCCCGGGTTGCGTGAGTGTTATTTTCACCCCTTGTACTTGATTTTAATCTCCAAGTTGGGGGATAAAGCGTTCACCTCCCTGTGAGGTGAACCAGGTTCGAATTCCGGCGGTGACTGATTGACTGTTCCCGACTCGCACCGACCACAGTTCTGATGTAAAATTATCCTTAGTGGTAGACGGATCATGGGTTAGAGTCCCCTTGCCGTCGGGCTAACCGTTGGATCTTTTCGATGTTTTCCTCTCAATGTAACGCAAATGTGGATTAGTTCAATCAGAAAAGTTCTTCTTAAAGGTTAGTTTGTCCCAATGCTTGATCCAAGTATTCCTTTGTCTCTTGGGTCAGGTTCAAAATTACAAGGCTACGGAGTTGAACATTGTTAGCAACTCAAAACTGGATCAGCTATTATAAAATGAAATTTGAAAAAAAGTTTTACTATCAATAATACTTACAGTATTGTAGCTGTTGATAATGATCACGATATTATCTTTATATATGATTCGCGCCGTTATTTATTGTAAGACACGATATATCGTGAGAATACTTTTTAAAATATCCGTATCGCGATACTATCGATATTTAGCGATATATCTGTATGTTTCTGAGCTTTACAAAATACCATTAAAAGGTATTATATACTGACTTACTTAATATTTTCGACATAGGAGAACGTGCTTGCAGAAATAAATGAATCTTTTCTTACGATGAGAAGAGCAGATTAGGTTCCTCCATTTCACCATGGCGTTTGCTTCGGATGCAAATGATATTCGATGCTTAATTACTCACCCTTTTCTTAGTTTTGACTGAATAGAAAATAGAAGCGGAATTGGAAAGAGAAAAGGAAGAAGAAAAAAAAAATAGATGTATTAAAAGCGAAGGGAAGAAAGAAGTCCATTTCAAAGGCTTAGATAGCATTGCAAAATATCGACAATCGCTCTGGGGCTAGTGCTACTGGAGCCAAATATTGGAGAAAATGCCAAGCTAGGGAACAAAATGAGGCGGTAATTTCTTTTCTTCTTTCTGAAGGAAACTTGAAAACAAAGCAGAGGGGAAGTACAATTAGCAGTGAAAGTAACGCTTTGCTAAGATTGCTCTTGAGTTCAAGTCATCTATCATCATTAAGTTTTCTTTAACTACACTTCTGTCGTTCAGATGGGTCCCCTTCATTTTGGGGAGTTTAGATGGATTTCTCCTTGTTTTTCTTATCAATTTCGGAATGATCTGGATTTACCAAAACTGTTTACATCACAATTGAATTTCTTGTTGTATCAATATACCGCAGAATATATCAATGCTAGTTCGTACTAGTTTATTTCGGAATACATTTAACGAGACAGAAGAAAATAATTAGCTATTAATGCTTCAATACAGTAATCACTAGTAGATGGAATCAACCGCTTATTGTCAACAAATGCCCAAGAACGGAATCATTTATGTATGATAACATTAATGTTTCTTCGGCCATTAGCTTCACGATCGCTAGTTATCAGAATCAAATTTACTCGGTAGCTCATCGAAATTTAAGATAAATTAAAGCTTTTGAGTTGAAGAGTATATATTATATTGTAGAGTATATAATCATCGTTGAACAGCCAACCCAATTTAGGGTTTACGGCTACTAATGTTCAACTCCTTACCCTAGTAATTTTGAACCCAATCCAGAAGACAAGGGAATTCCTGGATGAAGTATTGGAAGAAATTTGCCTTCGTGGCGGACTTTTTGATGAAACTAACCCGCATTTGCTATACAAGGAGAGGAAAAACATGAAAACCTTCCGCGGTTAGTCGGACGACAAGGGGGCCCATTGTAGTGCAGTGCTAAGGAAATAAACAGACCACCTTGAATAACCTTTGAACTAATGATCGAATCTTCACGCTCTAGGACTCGAATCTTAATGGTTCAAAGGGGCAACCTCAAATATATTAATTAATTACTGCAGACGATACTTTAAGTTACGAAATCAGGCACAAAAACGTACTTTTTCTAAATAAACATACCTTTATTTCGACAGATTCAGATTTTTGATCCCAAAAATATAGGGGATAGTCGCAATAATAGTCTAAAAAATTTTAAATCCTAAGGTATACATTCTTTTCATTATTTTAAAGAATGTAGTTTTCTATGGCAAAATACAAAATTTGAGATAAAGCGGTCAAATTTTTCCTGAAAAATTAAATTTTAAAAATATGACTTTAATGAAATAATAAAAAATAGAAATACTTAATAAAAAAAATTTTTGCATGGAATTATCTTTGGAAAAATGAATTTTATAATAGTGTGCAAAAAAATTTCATTTCGCTTAAGAAGTTCTCTAGATATGAGGAAATACGTAAAAAGTAAAATTAACATTAAGGGGTCCAAATTTGGACCGCTCTCCTGTCCAAACTATTGGGACCATATTTCCCAGATTGTGGCTATCCCCTATAATTTGGGGTTCAGAAATCCGAATCAGTCAACAAAAAAAAAGCTATGTTTATTCAGAGAAAGTACGTTTTAGTGTCTGATTTCTTAATTTAAAATATCGCCTGCTGTAATTAATTAGAATATTTGAGGTCACCCCCTTGGAGCATTCAGGTGGAGTCCCACAACGTGAAGATACGATCTTTAAATGAAAAACTATTCAGGGTGATTCGTTTATTTTTTTGTGTACTCGACATTTGTTTTTTAAGAAAACGTACGTTCTCAGGTGACGAAAATATTTTTTCTTTTCTTTTAAATCTGTTTTTGTTTTCTTTTCGCGAACAAAAAGCCTCAAAACACAGTTACTCAACCAAGAAAACGTAAACCATTAAAGTGTATTTTTGAAATTACTTCAACCGTTCACAGTTTTGTTATGATTCGGTTATGAGTTTAGTATACAATATACATTTGGAAGAATATGACTCGTTATGTATATTTTAACTCTTTTATTGAAATGATATACCGTATGACTAAGCATAGTAAGTGTTATTATTATAAAATAATAATAAACTATACAACGTAACTGCAGCCTTGAATGTTTTGATTTTTATAAGGATGGTTGCACAAGTGATTTCCAATTCTAAATATTTATCTTACTATAGTGTTTTTCCGGTTTTAAAATTTTTGAAGTACACAGCGTTTGCTTGTGTGCAACAATTGCATGCGTCAGAAGTTATAATGAGTTTCCGCATTTTTTTCCCCTCTACTTTTTTAAGCTTAAATTTATTGCAAGAAAATTATACATTATATTTACTGAAGACAACTTACTGATCTTAAGTTAAGAACAAAAATCTATTTTTATTTCTTTCAAGCATATTTCCACTGTTTTTAAAGGCCAATTACTTTATGCTTTAAAATCATATTGAATATCCATGTTACAAACAACTGAGTTTTGCACATTACTTAAATAAATGAGAATAATTACTAATTCATAATCAATATTACTCTTAATAAAATAGAACCAACGATTGGCTTAATTCTGCTGTACCTTGATTCATAATATTTTGCAAGCTTGCTACATCTATAATAAAGAAATATATTGCACCATGATCTCACTAATAATATTGCTCTAGTTGGCTGAAACTTTAATAATGAGTTATTGAACCATTATTTCTCTCAGTTTGAACCACAATATTGTGCAACCTACCTGGAACTTTTTATAAGGTGTTTCATTGAACTATGATTTCTCTTTTTTTTAACCATAATATTGTAATCAAATTTAAAAAGGATTAATTTTCACAACACTAATAGTAAAAATTCGTACTGTATTAAGTTTGCATTATTACCATATTACGCTGCTCCCATAATATCGCATATTGTGGTTTAATATAGCTATCTCAAATCCTTTCCACAATATCAGCATTCGCCTGTTTATCCCCTTTGATAACTCTAAATACTTTTTCTCTATTTTTAAGGCAATTTCTCGTTTCTTACATTTTTCTGATTCAAATTATTTTTACTTTTCGCATTGCACAGTATCTATTTGAAATTGTAGTGTAATAATAAAAGTAAAGCGGTATAATAAATCATACTTTTGAAAAGTTGAATGGTATTGATATTTCTTATAGAATCAATGAATAAAGAATCGCATTTTCCAATGAAAAGCAGCTGCAATTTTATTTCCTCTACTGAAGAAACTCAGAGCATGGAAATTTTTCTCTCGTAATTTTCTTTGAAAATCAAAGCTAAGAATAAAGGAAAGGGGGGAACCTTCTAAAATTGATGCTCTTTTGATTGCCCCAAACTCAGACATCTGCTTTTTGATTAATTCTGCACTCTTGGAGAAAAGCCAAAAATACTAACTTTGTGATTTGTATCCCATTGTTAGCGCTATCGAAGGTAATGTTTAACGGAATAAAAAGGAAATTAATCTCATTCATCAACTCTTGTTAGAGGGGCTATATCTTTAAACTTCCATAGCCACTTTTGAAGTAGACCTTTAATTCACGACGGATTGTTTCAATTATCCACATGAAGATGATTTTCGGAAATAAGTAAAAAGTTAGTCATAATATATAGAGGAATTGATTAAAACTTTTCAGCATGTGAAAAATATTTTGATGGATTTAGGAAAATTCGGCTTCTGACTAGAAGTAATTTGTAAAAACTACTTATTTTTTAAGAACGTCTTTACTTGTAAAAAAATACTCTCAATTTTTTTTCACTCGAGAAATATTTTTTTTCTTTGCAGATTAATTTGTATAAATCAGTCTAACATCAACTTATTTAGAATTTTTTTTTTTCCTTTGAAGATTAATTTGTATGAAACAGTCCAACTTCAACTTATTTAGAATTTGTTTTTTCCTTTGAAGATTAATTTGCATAAAACAGTCCAACATCAACTTATTTAGAATTTTTTTTTCTTTGAAGATTAATTTGTATAAAACAGTCCAACATCAACTTATTCAGAATTTTTTTTCTTTGCAGATTAATTTGTATAAAACAGTCAGTCTAATATCAACTTATTTAGAAATCTTTTTTTTCCCTTGAAGATTAATTTTTATAAAACTGTCAAAGATCAACTTGTTTAGAAATATTTTTTTCCTTTGTAGATAAATTTGTATAAGACATGTTCAACACCAGCTTATACTTTTAAAATTAATCTTAACTACATTTTATACAAATCTTTGGTACTGTTTAAGTGAGTGGTTTTTATGAATGTCTTCACAAACGTTTGCTCTTTAAAATAAATGTTCGTTAAAAACTGGAAAACTATTAATATTTTTTAGATAAATCTTAAGCACATTTTTATTTATGGAATCATTATTTTAATCATGAATTTACAGCAACGGAAAAGTTTGTTTATTTACATATGCACAAAAGTTTCTTTAAAGTTTCATTTGTGAGTTAAAGCTATAAAACTACACACTACACATATTCTTAAGACGAATCTTTTTCCGATTTTCGTTAATTCAAAGCACGTTAAAAATAGATTTATTTGTTAAAAATTATAAGATATGTTCTTTAAAATTTTGTTCGTCGGAACCTATTTATGAAAAACTTGAAAACTAGTAAAAATAATTTTTACCTCTAAAAATTCTCCTGAATTATTAATTCAGTAGTTGGAATCCAATTAATCTAAAGTTATCAATATATACTATCTTTATATTTTTATTTATACTTTTATTTATACTTTCCTTATAGAACTTATACTTTTCCAGTATATTGCGAATGTTTTTAAAGGCCAATTACTTTATGCTTTAAAATATTATAAAATAGAACACAAAATATATTTCGTAACTAGAAATAATCATATTAAAAAACTTAACAGTTTATGGTGTTAAGTATTTTTATGTAAACTAATAATTAGTGTAATCGTTAATGTCATTTTCTTTATAATAATTACAATTTATAAAAGAATAATTATTTTTAGGTAAAATGAGCATCTGTCTTTCGAATGGGCCCATATGTCAAAGTTCATATAAATTTTTTCTTTAATTCCTTACGTTTAATCTGTCCTTTTTTGTATTATTTATATTTTTACGTCACGTGTATATACATTTTGTTTTTAGTTACTATTTACAGGGTGCGTAGCGTTTTTAAAAAGTGCTTAAGGGTGCTTATTTTCGATTTTCTTTTTTAAAAGCCCTTAAAGGTGCTTTTTTCATTGGGCGTTTTTAAAAAGTGCTTAATTTTCCCTTTTTCAAAATGAGATTTTTCCTTTACTATGTTGATTTTCGCTTCGAATTATGCAAAAAGACACAGTTCAAATTGTTCTATTCAATGTTTTCACAATTAATTCAACCACAATCTATTTCGGCGTATTGTAAGTCCGTAGCGTATGAAAACGCCATTCGTTTTACACAATTCAAAATTTCATGATTTTTGACAATTGTCAAAAACAATGCCAAAAGGCTTTTTTTTTTTGACGTGACGGTTAAAACAAGGTAAAACAGTCAATTATCAGAAACTTTCCAACCCTGCCTAATTAATGATATTTTTTTAAGGTGCTTTAAAATATTTTTTGAGTGCTTAAAAGGTGCTTATTTTTTGTTGAATAATTTGGCTACGCACCCTGATTCAGTGTTGTACAGAAACTTAAAACTGAAAAAAAGGGAAACTTTACACATTAATTGACTATCCAGTAAAGAAACATAATTTCTAAGCAAACATCTATGTTCAAATCTTCATTTGCCACTAGCAACATCAACAAAATTCGTAATTAAGTACATAATGCAAAAAATAATTACTGTCTTCTCATTTACTATATTAAACAAGACTATCTGAAAATTTTGTGAGCATGTTTTCTTATTATTGTTAATTGTTTTTCTTTTCATAAACTTCTTTGTGGTATTCAATAAGTTACAGAAACATTTCTATATTTCGATTTGGCTGAGTGCCTGCGCACACATCCATGTAGTACATAAAAAAAATACTTTTGAATATGCCTTAAGTAAGGAATACGCTTGACGAAGTATGGTGTATGTATGTGCTTAGAACTAGTTTCTACAGAAAAAATCTAAAACTGCTATTGGCGATATCTCTTGAGGCTATTATTAAGACTTACATTTGCCGACGTTATTTTCCGGTTTTAACTTCAAAGGGTTGGCTTGAGTCTCTAAAGAAGTCCGCCAGTGGGCGTTATCTTGTTGTGTCAGTTATCGCCACTAAGCTATCGGAGTGGAAATTTCATGCTTACCGGATGCCTTGATATCCGCCCATTATTTTATATCATGGATGAAAAAAAAAATCTTTTCTTTTCTCTGAATAATTGTCTAAAAGTTATTAGATCTTATTTGAAAACATGCACCGTATTAATATTATCCTTTTGTTTTATGTCATTTTTTGAATGCAATAAAATTAGTTTTTCATTGGTTTTCACCATCAAAATAATGTAACGCAATTGATTTATTTTTATTAATATCTGTTATCATTCACGATGGTATGGTTTTGTTTTTTTTACGTATTTATTTAATCTTACAAAATCAAAAATTTAGTTAAAAACGAGAACTTTTCAAAGCGTCTATACACAAAGAATAATGGTCATTTTTGTTATACAGACACTAAAGAAGGTTACCTTTATCGAACTGTAACACTATAGTATGTCTATTTCTGTACTTTATGTATGTTTTTTTTTCACGTTGTATTTTGTTTTATTCAATCAAATATATTCACCAACTTGCTAAAAAAAATTATCGCAAGAAGTTTATTTTTTAATTATAATTGTTATATTTTCCGATGGGATGGTTGTTTTTTACCTATTGATTTACGGCTAATTATGTAAATCTTTAATTATTATTTACCATAGCAATAGTATGTTATTAAAATGTCTATCAAGATCCTTAGTAGTTCTTAATAATCCTCCAAATTTTTACAGTTGACATTTCCATCTTCCGTAGTTCATATTTCCATGATGAATTTCATTAAAAATTAATGTCTGTTTGGATTTTATTTAATATAACTATGAACGGTTGTTCGTAAAACTTTTAATTTTTTTCGACTTTAAATATCCTTATATTTTCTTCGAAAAACATTTTCTTTCATTCGAGATAAGCATTCTTAACGAAATTATTTATCTAATTCCTAAATGAATTGTAATTTTACCTAAAACTTATTAAATATAACTGATAAGGTGAGATCTCTATTTCAACTACAGCTCTGTAAATTTGCTTAAGCTCACCGTTAACTTGTTAATTATCAATCGAAACAGTTTCTTCATTTCTGTTTTTTTCTGAAAATGTTTTTTTTTTTTTCATTTCTTTTACGATATCAAAAATAAGCTGACACTAACTTTTATTGTCTAATTGCTTTTACACTCTCAGAATGAAACTCTCACTTCTGACGATTCAACAATCACTGAGCAGTATTTCGTTAATTTTGATAATAATTTTGCCACGAAATTGAGTGAATTGTGACGAAACGTGAATTCTCAAATATATGGCGAAAATGTTTTCTCAACTCTAAACCTAATCATAGTGTATTATGGGATATAGTTAACTGGAATGACGAAACTAGAATAAAGACTATACTATCGAAAATAAAGTGAGGACATACAGTTAACTTGATGATGGTCAAGGAGTTGGTCTCATACCAGAAAAATCTAGGGCCCAAATCCCACTTCGGGCATGGGTGTGAATTATCTCTCTGTTCTATTCATCCATGTGTTATGTCACATGCATGACGCCCGCGTAAAAGTGATAATTAAAAACGTTAGGAATTTTTTTTTCTTGGAAAAGCATAGAATTACGAAATATTTCCTACATTTTGGCGGATTTCATTTCCTCGAAGAAGTGATGACAATTATTTCGTCACTGGCGAAACTTTTTCTCGGAGTTATATATCAGGAAACGGTTTCGTCAAAAACGAAGAAAGTTTCATGGTATTTGAGCATCCATTTTTGACAGCGTACTTTTATTATTTGAGATTATTTTATTCGTTTAAATATTTTTAATAAAAATAATTTTTTGGATGCAGTATTTCTTACGTATCAATTTCAGAGCTTTGTTGGCGAGTTTAAGTTGTAAAGAAAATTGCTAAAATCTGTTTTCGTGGTAAATTATTTCTACTTGAAATAAATTCTGTATCTTATCAAGATTTTATTATTAAATTTTTTTAAACTATATTTAAATTATATTCATACATTTCTTTAGAACACTTTGCTTATCCTGACTAGTAGCTTTGTAAAATTTCAGTTTTTACTTTCATCTGAGTGTAAACAGAATAATTAAAAATTATATTGAATTATAAAATGTTTTAATTTCAAGAAAGTTGTTTTGTAGTTTAAATTTTCTAGTAAATGTATTTTGCATCTCTTCATATGCTTAATTTTTCTACACATCTGTAAAAACCTGTTGAACCGAACTTTAATAGGGGATAAATTTTCCATAAACTTCACTGAAGTTTGAAAGTGAACTATATTTCCATTCAAATTGAACCACAGTATTGTAAAAACAAGTTAATTTTGCGTAATAATGATGTTTCAACTTGGTATTGCTATTAAACTTCCTACAAATTTGTGCGTAATAATTATGGTTCAACTTTGCATTGTTATTAAACTTCCTAAATATTTGTGCGTAATAATAATGATTCAACTTGGTATTGTTATTAAATTTCTTACAAATTGTTATTAAATTTCTTACAAATTTTAACAATATCTAAACACTCTAAAATTTCTTACTATGTATGAGAACCTTAATGCAGTAAAATGAACTACTGTATTTGGTGATAATGAAATTAAGAAAATACTCCATGATTTTATGACTTTAAGTATTTTTTTCTCAAGCTAATGATTTTTGCATGATATTTATTAATATTTTATAACGTATGCTGTAATGAATATATATGTATATAATTTTATTTGTTTTCGATCTTCATTTATTGTATAAAAATATATGATTTTTAACTTTTGAACTATTTTTTTCCAGAGTAAAATGAACACTTTCGATCCTCTAAATGCATCTTCGATGCACAAAGGTAAGTATTTTTATTTATTCTCAGTGTTTGTGATTTATTGGTTGTTGAGTGGCGGGAGCAAAGATCCTGTGGCATATTTTTTAAACGAGACCCTACTAATTTTAATGTTCATTATCACTTTATATATTGTTGATGATTCAAAGAACTGCAGAATAATGAATCAAAAAACAAACTAGTAAATTTATTTTTACTCATATTTGCCTTGTGGCTTATTGAAGAATGTAATGATATTACTTTAAAGTATGTGTTATATTATTATTATTATTTTTTTTTGCATATTTTTATAAGATACGACTATGTGTTGTATAATGTTGTGAACTGTGCGAATTTTATTGAACTTCTTTACCCGTCGACTTTCACAACCAATAAATGATACACTACTGGGTGGAACCTGTTGGCAAGTAGCGTTTTACGAATATGCCCATACATTTATGGGAACCTGTTGGCAAGTAGCGTTTTATAAATATGCCCATACAATTATGATTTTTTTTTTTATCTTCTCAAAGTTGTTGCTGCGTTTTAAAAAAAAAAGCCTTGGGGTCTATTGCTACGCCACTTTTCAACATCTTTTGTCATTTTTTCTTCTCTTTTATTGTTTAGGCTTGCAACAAATGCTTTTTTCTTATTAAATTCTTTGAAAGACATAATTTAAATATATATTCTTTTCACCCAAGGCATTTATTGCAGCAACACTAATCTTAATTTGATACATGAAGCCTTTTTTCAAGCCTTTACATTAAATTGTTTATCAAATATTATAAATAAATAGCTTTCATAACATTGTAACTGCTAATGATAAATATAAATACGTATTTCATTGCATCTTTAAATATATCCGGTATAACAGCTCAAATATTTGTACCGAAGACATATTTTAGTCCACTTTTCTCGAAATTGGTTAAAGGTAAGTATTAAGTTAAGTCTTATTTGATGTGACACGATAAAGTAAGTAAAAGGTGAGTATTTACATTTAAGACGCTGTTGCCGGATATTCGAATTGAATTTAGTTTATCTTATAAATATTTTGATTATTTTAAAGATTTACAGGAAGATCTTATGAAGAAACTATCTTTTCTTTTGAAACTACTCTAGGCTCTATTTTTATTTAAAAAGAAAACACAAACTGTAAGCACTCCTTGAAGAAAGTTAGATATAACTATGCTATTAGAAAATCCACCCAAAATATGAGCTATTGTTGTGTATGTAACTAAATATTTGGAGGAAAAAAAATAATGACTGTTTGTCCTATTAGTAACTGTTTTTATTATTTTAGATGAAAAATTTGTAAAATTTTGATTTATTTCGAAAAAAGATGCTAAGAAGAAATTATCTGTTTTTCTAAAACGAATTTAAGTTTTGTTCAGTGAAATTAGTTAAGTGAAATAAAAAGAAAACGTAAACACTGCGATTAAATATTAGACAGTGTTCAGCTATTACAGATGTATCTAAACTGAATTACACTAAACCTTAAAAAATATTATAATTGTTTTAAATATATTTGACGGTTCATCTGATGTTGGATCTGTTTTTATTTTTTTTAAAAAATAGACCATTCTAAGCATAGGAATTGAAAGAAAAAAAAGAAAAAAAAAACAGTATTAAAATTGTCGAGAAATTTAACCCTATCGTGTATCTCAACCACAATTATAAGGTGTTAGCTAAATCTTTAAAAAAAATCTTACGACTGACCGTTTTAATTATTTTTGACAATTAACTGTAGAAGCCCTCAAGGAAGCTATTTATTCTTCAGAAATTATTCTAGATTCTGTTTCTATTTAAAAAGAACGCAAAATTAGGTTATTTGTCTAAGACTATATCTTAAATTTAAGCTAAAATTTTATGTAACTAAGTCTTTAAATCTTAAACGTTTCAGATATTTAAAAAACAAAAATGTATTAAGAGGTTATACTTTGAACCTAAATCAAGTTATAAAACTTATTTAGATTAAATGGTATTCGTCGGTACTTAAGTTATAACTTCAAAATAGTACATACAGCAAACAGCAAAATAGTATATGCATACGCAGTAATTTTTTAAAATTATTTTTAATGGTAATGAGGCAATACTAACACGATTGTCTTATCACGGAATGAAGGATGATATTTTATATCATGAAGATATTAGACATAATTAGAGTTGTTAGAAATCATAATTTTGTTTTGCTCATTAATCTTATAAATGTATAAAAAAAAAGAATAGTTCTCTCTGTATGAGATTTTATTTTTTGTATATGCAGTTACCAAATCTAAGATGAAATGAAAAAAAAAATTGATTAATAAGGCTTCAAAAGAAAGCAAGAACAACAAACATTGTTAAATTTCCATGATTCCAAATAAACAACTTTAATCATTTATTTCTCTATAAGAGTTTACCAAAGCTCGTCACAAACGAATTCTTCAAAATATTTTTAGAATGGAACACTTATTACACTTATTATTTCAATTCTTAAAATTTAAATTAGTTTTTGTAAAACGTAATAGGTTTTAAATAAAAAATATTTATTTATTGACTATTTTTTTAACTACGCTATTTTCTTGATTTTATTATACTTTTTTTTAAAAATAATCTTTTAATGTTTCTTAAACGTTAAAATGAAAAATTTCAAAATATTATAATGCTACAAAAACCAAAATGATGTAAAATTGCTCAATAGATTAAAAAAACTTTCAACTTTTATACATAGTATTCATATACATAAAGTAGCAAAGTTTCATGAATTCTATCAAAAGGCATTAAAACTTTAATAAACATACAAAACAGTTTTTTAGTCAACAAAAGCATTCCACTGTAGGCAAGTTCAAATAAACTCTTGAAAAAATAGTTCAAACGTATTTTCCTAGTCTTAAAATTTAAATAGTTTTTCTTTTCTATAATGAGTTTGAAATCCAAGAAAACATAAGAAAAAAAAAAGTTTTAAAAAATAAACACAGCGTCACTAAAAACATTTTACTTCGTTTCGCAAAACCCCTTTAGACGTTTTAAAAAACTACTTTTATTGGAGGTGGTTTCGGTAAAGTGTTTATTCTAGCTACGGCAGCAGTGTTCAATCTCTTTTTAAGTCATATATTTTCTTCTTTTTATTGGATGCTAACTGCCGTTTTATTGGATACCAAAAGATCTTTTACCCCATCCCTTCTAATTCACTTAATCAAGCAACAAAATGAGACTCTAAAATGGTAGACACTTTGAGAAATGGACACCCAAAAAGGAACGAACGAAAAGAAGAAAAAATAAACTTACACATAAGGATGAAGAAGCCAAAAAAAAAAGGGGAAAAGATTAAAAAAATATATCAGAAGCTTTAGCCATTGAATTGAAACGGAGCATGGGGTGGGGAGAAAAAAAAATGATAAAAAACGGGACGAGATAAATAATGAAATAATAAAAGGAAGAAAAAAAAAACTAAATTTTCTCCGCAATCGTAAAACGATTTGTTCCCCACCCCCTTCTATCCAATCGATGGGACACCACATTCCTTTAAGAGAAACGTCACCGTCTCTCCTCTTCTTTTTCTCTCTCCCCGCGAAAGAGCAGGAATCGTCTGTTGTTTGCAAACACTGTGTTTCGTCATCGCTTTGCAACCACGTGACCCGAGCCGATTTATTGGAGGGCTTGTGACGTCACACTAGGAAGTGATGCTCCTAACTTTTAGAGATTCTTTTTCTTTCTTGTGGCTACCCCTGGCGCTTTTGTTTTCCATTTTCACTTTTGTTTCCGTGAGGGGTGCGCCCGCTTTTATTTGTTTTAACTTATTATTTTATTTTTTTACTGCTTTTTTCCCCCTGGGACTTCATTTGACTGTCTATTACGCTATAATAATCCTACCGTTTGTTATTAAATGTCTCTAAGAGGCTTTCTTTTTATTTTTTGTAATTTAACTTTTTCGCGTCTTTTATGTTTTGGAGCGTGATTAATATTAATTTTTGTTTTTAAATTGATTTTAAAAAGAGCTTTTCAAGAAGTGTCGATTTTCTGAAAATTATTTACAAAATTATTATTAAGATTACGCGTATAATTAACGATTGTTGTTAATAAAATTTGTTGGCGTTGTGTTTAATTAACGATGAAGGCGATATTTTTTTGAAATACGAACATTTTTTCGAAAAAAATCATTACATTAATTTTTTTAGCAGACTTTTTTCGACACTTCTTTAATTTTTCCCTCTAATTTTAGGAAAGAATAGAGTTTTAAAATAATAATAATATATCTAAAGCAAATAATTTTGTTTATTTAGCACACTAATTTTAGAATAATTTTTATCACGTGTTTGTTGCTAATGGTTAGTTAATTCTTAATAACTGTGTATTTAATTTAATCTTTGAATTCGATTAAAATTATCTGCATATTTAAAATGCCTTATAGAAAAATCAACTCAAAACATTTTTTTTAGGCTCATTTAAAGCTAAAAATAAACTCAAATGAAATAGTAAAATTCGTTACACCTTTTTTCTTAAAACATTTTTTTTTTGTCAATGAAAAAAGTTACCATGAAGAAAAAGAAAAAAAATCTTATCAAATTTATAAGGCGTGTGTTTTTTGTGTAAATTAAATTTTTATGGATAGATATGAAATTTTTATTTATATATGTTTCAAATAAATATTTAGATTCCTTTTTGTTTTATTACATTTCCAAAATAGTTGAGATGATATTTATTTTTTTTTATGAAAATCTAATTAAGTTTAATGATATCATTTTCAGAAATAAATACTTATGACTTTTTAAGGATGCTTCTTATGAATTCCATATGAATAGTATCTATATAGATTTAATTATTTATCTTCTAAAGTTTTGAATGTTAATTCGTTGATTTATTTCGAAAATGTTACAAAATTAACAATTGCAAGGAGACAAATGAGTGACCTCCATAGGTGGCGCCATCTTGCGAACAGATATATGCTTTAATAAGTAACCAAAGGGTTAAGTGCGGAAAACTTAAGTTTTGGCTTACGTTTTTTAATATTTTTCTTTTGATGTTTTTAAACTTTCTTTCACTAAACAATTTAAATTATAAAATATTACAGATTTCTTGTTGATTTTCTTGAAATTTATTTATTCATTAATTTTTTTAATAAAACAAATGGAAATATTTTCTTTTATTTTTTTTTTAATTCAGTATATAGCGAAAACAAATTAATCGTTTCGGTAATTAATAAAATTTTATTTAAAGAAAAACTTTTTTATTAAAATGTATGCAACAGTGTATACATTTTTATAGCAATTCTATTATAGGTTACTTACATATTTTATTGTAAAAACGCTTTTTAACTGCCTTATTTTGAATAGAAAAATAAATATCATGAATTCTCAAAATTAAAAATTCTGTTCTTTACAGAGCTTGTTTAAATTTACTAGAATTATGGAAGAAGTTCCAGCTGTCGTCTTGGAAAATAATTATTAAATTTTTAATACGCTTATTTAAATATTTTTACACGTTATTCGCTCAATTTATGGTTAACTTTTTAACAAGCTGTAGTTTTGATTGTAAAACTAGTTAACAAAGAGCAAACCATTGTTGTCTATACAAACAGAGAGCATATTTACAGCTGGTTTTAAACTGTTACTTGGAAACACCTTTTTTACGATTACCATTTCTGCTTTTTACTGCAAAATTTTAATGCTAGCAAAATACTTATTGCTGATACTTATTTTCACGCATTGTATAGAAGACAAATTATAACTAAGCCTAACTTTGAGGAGTCTTTAATAATAGAAATCAGCTGAAAACTTCCAACCAGCTATGAAATCGATAGTAAAATCATATTTTTAATGTTTTATATTCAGATTATATGAGTTTTAAAGTAATTACTTGATTAAATTTGTAGATTACAATCAACGAAACTTTTTCATACAATATTTTTTATTAAATTCAATTCCTTTTATAAAATTATGTACAGTAAACTATTATTAATAATAATATGACAAATAATTCCACTTACGTCATTGACATAAAATTAGATTACAATTTTTTCAAAACATTTTTACATTTTTTCAAAACATTTTTACATTTTTGATTACATTTTTTCAGTTCAAAATGTTAAATTTTTGATGAAATTGAATTGAGGTAAAAATTTCAAAGAAAAAGTTTAATAAATGAATAATGATAATAAATGATCTTGCTTAAACGTTTTTATATTTTTATCATTATTTTGGTTATCAGAAACTTTTTTCTGTAATTAATCAACTGTCATGTATTTAATATTAAGAAAAAATAATGATAATGAACTAGGAAATAAAACAAATAAAAATACCAGTTTAAAATTTTTAAACGTATTCATTTAAATATCAGTCCAACTCAAGAGAAATATTTTATAAAATATGTATTTGTTTCATGATAAGTTGTGTTTTTATAAAATAACTAATGAAAATTATTGTAGTATTTTATCCAATTATGTTGTTGTTTCCTAAACTTTTACTTTATAGGCTTGATAGTACTAAGAAATAATAAATAGATACTAGCGCTTCTAAAATTTTAAAACATTTCGAAAACATATTAATTAGTCATAAATTATGAAAGTTTTTAACATGTGCTTTATCTCACGAAACTCTTCAGCAGTCAAATATTTCTTTGAATTTGTTTAAAAATTGAAAACTAAATAATTTCATCAAACATATCTTGTTATCATCGATTCATAAAAATAAAAACAAAAAACGATACATAATAATAATTTACATCTTGTTTTCTTTAATGAATATTTGAAATTATCAAACATCAAATACTCAAAACACCATTCTACACGAAATTTAATAATACTAAATCATTATTTTTTAAAACATCACACTTCAATTTAATTTTTTTTAATTCTCATACTACGATGAAACGCAAAATTGATTGAATAATTTAAATAATTAAAAACGTGTTTACACAGAAACATTAATTTACGTTTTCGAAAGGAATCTGTTTCTAATTTTTCGAATTAATTATTTATTTTCGCATACGATTCTCCATCATCAAACGATTTTCAAGATCAGCCTATCTACTATTTAGACACATTTTTTAGAATAATCACTGAATCTCATTGAAGCATGAAAATGATTTGGTTCGTATCTTCGCTCGCAATTTCGGAGTATCACATACCCCTTAAAATTAAAAAGTAATTATTTAGAGGGGGGCGGAATAATAAAACTGCTACCTTTTTTCCCTCCTGCCTTTATACTTCATTCAAAGTAGGAAATCTTCAGCCGCAATTATATCTATTTGCTTTGATTTCTTCGTTTTAATTACAAACATAAAAGAATTCCCTTTAGGTTATAACTATAAGCTTCTATAGGAACACAAACAGAGCCGATAAATAGGGAAGAGCGCAATTAAAAGAAATAAGCGCCTAGCTTCTATATTCAAATAAGCATTCATAAGTGAACATTATTAAAAAAATAAAAAACAGAAGCTTTGCTTGTTTTCCATTTGCCTATTGAATAATACAACCATACACACACACGTGTATACTGGGGAAAATTAAAATCTTCCTAAAGAAGAGGTCCCGCTGTATTTGCTCTTAATTCGCAAGAAAAATTTCTTCGCTCTTTCTACAGAAGTTGGGATAGCAGTAATTGGGGAGTTAATTAAAATTGTCGAATATTTCTTCCCTCCTTCCCCCCTTCTTTGCAAGAAGCTACGGGCACACTATCTCGATTATCAAAAAGGGGCTGCTTCCTAATTACGTTACACGTGGAACGTAAATACTGTCTGCCTTCTCTTTTTTTTCTATTCCTTCGAGGAAAAAAAAAGAATTATAATAATAAAAAAGACCGTCCGTTAATAACGGGAGTTGGGAATTATATCATTACGGGGACAAGTTTGCGAAGAAGGGGGAAGAAAAAAAGAGAATTGGGTTGAAAAAATAGAAATTGTTGAAAAAATTGAATACGCGAATGACAGTGCTTAAAAGTTGTTAAATTTACCTAAATAATGATTTTGTTACTGTGGAAGAGAGTAAAGAGGGTAGTGTAATAAAAATATAAAAGGTATAATTAAATTAATAAGAATAACTAAACCTAACCGAGTGAATAAATTGGGAAGTATTTAAAAAAATATCATTACGGGTATCTTTAAAGATCTGTTTCAGGCTTAATTTATTTAAATGAGAAATTAAAACTATGCAACATTCCATATTCACTTTTCTTAACGTTTCTATGAAAAAAATTGTGTATTAAACTCATAAGTGATTTAATATAGTTGCTTTTTTTATTTATAAGTGTTTTGTTTAAAGAAGTTTTCCAGACCATTGCATGGAACCAAGCAATAGTTTTCAGTGATAAAGGATTTTTTTTAAACTAAAATTGCAATAAAGCTTTAACCATATAATAGGCAAAGAATACCTTTTTTTTCGAAAGCATAAAAACTGAACTCAGTTAATTTTTTCTTCGTTTTTATTTTTGAAGAACAGTGAAATATTAGTAATATAAGGCTTCTACTTTCAATTAGCGGTAGACAATGTAAGAAAATACTCGCCTATTTATAACATTTATGAACCGCTACCCCTATTATGATAGAACTTTTCACATCATTATAATATAGAAAGTCCGTTGTAAATTTGCTAAATACAAGTTCGCAACCTTTATAATCAATTAATTCCGTTTTGATCTTCGTTTGCATAAATTTATCTATTTAAATAAAAAAGATAAGTGATTTATTTATTTTATTATTTGCAAAATATTTTTGAGTCCTAATACAATTTGTTAGCCTAAGTTTAAAAAAATTATAAAGCATAATTGAGACTATGACTTACATTTTTTAAGATTGTGTAATTGAAAAAGATGCACATAGTTATTGACCAGATATTTTTTATTTTAATTTTTGTTTGTTGAGAAGCTGACAACCTATAAATTAAAATATTTATCACAGTTTGCTTAATATTTAAAATAAACTTAAGATTCCGACCATGAAAATGAAATAACGTTTATCCTCTCATCCTTACATCACTTTTCAACTACTAAAGAATGAATGGTTAATCTTTTAATAATACACCCACCTAATTTATCCCATGTGATTACTATATCTATCTAATGATCATAAAGCTAATGTAAACAAAAGGCTCATTTCATTGCATTGTATTCAAATAATAAGAGAACAGCAATGGATTTGTGAATAATTAAAATCAATGTCGGAATGGACCCCTGATGATGGACATGAGTGCTGCCTCCCTTATTTTACCCCCAACCTCCTCCGATGCGGAAGAAGAAGGGGAGTTTTGGAGGGGTAAGCCGGTGGTTACCTTGGCAACTGCATGACCCTTGTTAGAGTTGGTTGGGAGGGTTCCTAAAGTCCAGCAGGAAAGATGCGTCCCTTACTTCTGGCTCCCTCTGTATTAGATTTTTCGTTAGATATCGGCTCTTCATGGACAGTTTTAAAATGACCACTGCTACACTTTTAAATATTCAACATAAATAATATTCAACATAATTATTCAACATTTTAAAAGCGTTTTTTTCTTCTTACTTTTTTACGAGAGATTATATGTTGTTGTTTTTGCACTTTTAATTAATAAAAAAAAAAAAAAAAAAAAAAAAAATTGAGTTTTTTTTAAAAAAAAAAAATTCTTACGTTTTTTCAGTTTAAATTTTTTATAAACTATTTTTTATGTTTTTTCGTTTTTTTTTAAAAAAACTTCTTTATGAATATTTATGTACGTTATTTTGATTACGTCCTATGGAAAAGTAATAATTTGTCTAAATTATTATGATTCTTTTTCAATAGTAACTTAAATGAAACAGCTATTTTTACACAAATTACCTAACGTATGTTAAAACTTCACTTTCTTTTTTTCAACTTTGTGTTGAACGAAAATTAAAAATTTTATCTTAAGAACAAATTTTTTTTCTTTAATTATAGTTTTCACGCTAAATTATTATGAATAACAATGTATCTTTTACAAAATATTCAGCTCTAGATAAAAAGAAACGAATAATGCTTTTACAAAAGTATATTTTAAATTCTCATTTGCTACTAAAAAGGATTTAACCTATTATAGGAACTAATGAAATTTGAATTTTGAATTGAAATTTTTAATTCATATACAACTAGATCTTAAACTCAGAATTGGCTATAACATAGTCATCAATTCCCTGCGTGTTTGCTTTTTATGGCAGACACATTTAGGGCAATTCTTTTTCTTTTCTTGCGATTTCATTATTACTTAAAACACCTGCTAACACCAATTTTATTACTAGTGTTATAATTTTTTATACACAAATCTCTAAGCTTCGAATCAGACGAAGCTAAAGAGCGCGTGATCAATAAAATATCACTGTTTTACATAAAAATATCATTTTCCATGCGCTTCTACGCTTTTATTTTCTTCATAAAATTTGATAATAAATTTTTTGTGTCTTTTTTTTTTTTTTTTTTTTTTTTTTTTTTTNTTTTTTTTTTTTTTTTTTTTTTTTTTTTTTTTTTTTTTTTTTTTGAAAAAAAAGTTCGAATCCAATTCGGTTTTTAGTAGTTTTAAATGCAGTATTTGCGAAACTCAATGGAGTTTTTGTTAATACAACATTTTGTTTATTGACAAATCTCGAAAAGAAACAAGTTTGTTATATCTGAAATCTACTAAGAATTAAGCTTTGATACGAACGTTAACTCGAAAGAACTTATAATTTTAAATACTTCAGTAGCATTTCTTGTTGTTCCTCTGCGCCGATCAATATAAATATTGCATCGTTTTATACGGGGAAAAATAAGTATGAAGCATTGTATTTTACAATTTATTAAATAACCAATAGTTGTAATGATAAAGTTTCTTTCCAACTTAAGTAAGCCATATTGATTGCAAACATTTATTCCATTAACAAAAGAAGAAAGAAATGACTTAAATACAATTTTCAGATGAATTTTTTTAATTGCAAGCAATCATTATTACTTTAAATTCCTAATAATATTTTTTTTTATGAAAACATTGTCTACAAATTTAGTAATCGCCCAAAATGTGTACTTAAAATAACCTAGTACATTCACTAATTTTAGTTTCAATTTAGCTCGTTTATCGTCAACGAAATAAAAATTATTGTTAAACTATAGTTTCATGTCCCATACTGAGATTTCTTTCACAATTGGAGGAAAAATCTGTGCTTAATTGCCTCAAAAACTTTTTTTTTTGTTCAATAAAATAATAAACATAAAACTAATTGCTTTTTTTTCAAAAGCATTCCCTTATGTGTATTAAAATTATGTTTTTTCATGAATCTATTTATTTATTTTTTTTTTACTAATTTTTTACAGCCCCCAAATGATCTTTAACATTTATTTATTTTACGTTTACTAATCTTGATTAGTTTAAGGTCGTTCAAAATTTAATCCAACCTTAATACCTTTCGATGTTGAACCATATTATTGTGTTTCTTAAACTCGAATCTACCTCATTGGTTCGTATTGAGTGGAAAAATAGTTCAATTTAGCAACTTTATTAAGTAATAGAAATTTTATTCCCTATCATGTCATAAGATACCAATATTGATTAATGTTCAACCAATTTTTCTGAGAAAGTAAAGTTTTTGGTGAAAATTTATTTAATGAATTTTAATACTGGTCGAAAGATTGTATTACGTATTGAATGTGAATAAAAAAACTAAAATTTACGTTAATGATTCAGTGAGAAAAAAAAGTATGGTCAAAACTACCAGAATACGGTAAAATTTACCGTGTTTCTGACTCTATGGGAACACCAAATATATCGGTAATTTTTACTAAGGTACTTTGGAAATGATTTTGGTAAAATCAGCAATAAAATATGGTTTTATAATCAATGATAAAATTTGGTACATATGGTGAAATTTGGTAATTTTACAATAAAACCGTAGAACATGGCATAAAAACTAATTATTCGGTTAAATTTACTTTTCAGTTTTGTATTTTTTACTGAAAAAAAGTCACTAAACATTACGGTAATTTCACTAAAAAAATTTTTTATTCGTGTTTAGTTTATAGATTTCAGGCATATTAAAAACCTTTCGATAAAGAATTTTATTACAAAAGTTGCTGAATGTTACTTTTCTCTAGTTAATACTCAAATTAGAGAAAAGATATTAAAAGTTGCATCTCTTGTAAGGTAGAAGTAACGGATTCAAATCCCATCGTGTACAGGATGTATCTTGCTGATACCTTCCTCTATCTTGTGTTATCTGTATTCCGACTTGACCTGGGAATGAAAATCGAGCTTTGTAATGAGCCCACAAGCCTGCGCGAGTCTGAAAAACAATAAAAAATACATATAAATTAATGCCAAACATAAATATAAATAAATAAAAGCGTCCAGGGTTACGGTGTCATTCGAACCCGCTACCTCTAAGCTTACATTATAAAATGTTGGAACAGCTCTGATGTGTATGAGTTAAGCTACCAAATTATTTTAGCCTTTTCCAGGTATTTGTACCTTTACAAATGCGAATTTTTTATAGTTTTAAAAATTTTGGTTGATGTTAACTTATAACTTACATTGAAATAAAGTCGGCGAGAAACAAAGTTAAGAAATACTTACTTTGATTTAAAAAAAAAAAAAAAAACGTGTTTTTTGGTGTTTCCATAAAGCAAGAAACACTGCAAGTTTTACCATATTCTGTTAGTTTTGACCATACTTTTTTGATCAGATCTTCATTTTTTCATAAAGCAAGAAACATTGCAAGTTTAAACATATTCTGTTAGTTTTGACCATACATTTTTGCTCAGATCTTCATTTTTTCATAAAGCAAGAAACATTGCAAGTTTTAACATATTAGTTTTGACCATACTTTTTTGCTCAGATCTTCATTTTTTCATAAAGCAAGAAACATTGTAAGTTTTACCATATTCTGTTAGTTTTGACCATACTTTTTTGCTCAGATTTTCATTTTTTCATAAAGCAAGAAACATTGTAAGTTTTACCATATTCTGTTAATTTTGACCATACTTTTTTGCTCCGATCTTCATTTTTCTGGTGGTAAGGTATTAAAAGCTCTGCTCATAAATTATTCTTGAAATATGTTTTGAGATTAACTTCTTTCTTGCAATTTAACTTACAGAAAAATTGTATAGAGTGCTGGAGTAGAAAAAACTTACAAATTGTATTAAGCCTCTTAATCATTTAGCAATTTCTTTAAAATAATCTATTCTAATTAATAGCTTTTAATTTTAATCTCAACTTATAATGGTAGTTTTGGAAGATTCAATTTTAATTATGAACAGTATCAGTTTTCCCTTGTGATACCTTAAATGTTCAAATTCAATACATCGTTTGTTTCTCTTCAACTCCCATTTGTTTTCTAAGCGAAAATGTTTTATTGAAAAGGCATAGCAACATACTTTTTATTTTACTTTCATATCTTGCGAGTTAAATAAATGAATTTATTTCAAATCAATTTAAAATATTTTTTGGATTAATATAAGTTTGAAAGATTATTTTAAAAAAATTCGTTCAAATTGTTATATTTGTTATTAAAATTACCCCAAATGGAAACAAATTTCTCATATTTTTCAATAAATGATTTTATTTTTCCCGAAGGAAATTTCACATGACACATTATAATTACGCAAACGTATTTATTTCTCTTATATTTTTAATGAAAAGCTTACCATCCACAAGTATTTTTAATCTAGTTATGCTTCATTTAATTATTTGAATTGAAACGAGTTATATTTATTAAATCTTATCGAATTAAAATATTTACTCTGTGTATCAATAAAAATATATTACTTAAAATATTTAAATGATAGGTAAATTGAATGGAAAAAAAATTATGATAAATTCATTTAAAAGTGAGCATTCCAATTTAATTGTATTAACCTCTTATAAAATTTTAAATAGGTAATAATTTAATTAAAGCAGTATTTCCTATCTTCGCTTTATTGATAATAATAACTTGATGTATTTATTTAATAAAAAATCCATTGGAGACTACTGTTATGTTACCGTAATTCCAACATTATTTTACCCGATATTCCTTTGTAAATGCGCAAATTATTTTATTTACAAAGCCACTGATGCCAAAATAAGAAATCTGAATATCAATTGGCGTAGTTAAGAGACCATTATGCGAATATTAAACACACCGTAAAAAAAAAAAATCATTTATAGAGTTGAACTTTTTTTTATTCCCTTTTTAAATTCGCTCGAAATTTTCGCCGAGCTTAGAAACAGCAATAAAAAAGTGAACAAAAAAAGAATTGATCAAAAAAAAAAAAAAAAACTAGTAGAAAAAAGTTATTCTGTAAAAAATAAACGTTACTCGCGCGGAAAATAATAAAATAAAAAAGTAAGAGGTATTAAATTTTTTTTTCTACGTGGTTTTTATTTATTAATTTTTTATGCACTTTTTTTTCTTTCTACCGTTTTGTTGATATTTCTTCCGCCCCGTGCTGTGCGTGCAGACGACAATCATAGCTATCTCTATCGTTTGAGCGTGTGGAGTTATCGCTATGTGACTTGATCCGTTCTCAGAAGGAAGGTGCTTCATTTAGCGCGCTTATTTTACTAGTGGAAATAAAAAGAAAATAAAAAAATAAAACAATGAAAGTTTCGTATACTGGCGTCTGGCATTTTCATACATTGTTAAAGATTAGTTGGTAAAATGTCGCTGAAGCAAGTGACTTTCTTTCACAAAAGAGTGTTTGTTTTAGCGACATAGCAGAATATTATTTTATTGCATATTATTTAAAAAGAACCTTTTACTTAAATGAATTAGCATTTTTGTATAGCATAAAAAGAATTAGATAAAATTTTATTTCTTCAAGATTGGAAATAATATTCGTAATTTTTAGTTTATTTTGTTATGGTATTCCTTTTGACGATAGTTTTTTTCACCGAATAAAATATATATAGATAAAATTCATGATTATTCAAATAATTTATAGGTGTAAATTGATCGTTAATCGATATGTATTAATTGTTTGTAAATCCTTTTTTTAAATAATAATGATAAAGAATCTTTTACTTAGATGAATTAACATTTTTGTATAAAAATGGAGGAATTAAATAAAATTTCATCTTATTAATATTGGACGCTATTTTTGTAATTTTCATGTTATTTAATTGTATATTATTGATATTTTTCCTCACCTAAAATAAATGCGGAAAAATTCATGACCATTTAAATATATTTTTTTTAATACTCAAATGTTATTTGAAGAGGGGGAGATAAAACAAGTTTTCTAGAACAAATGATTGAACTTTTCAGTCCTTTGGAATTTATCGCTAAGAAATATCGTTTTTGAGTTTTTTCGTCATGAATAGTTCAATGGAATTTACTTCTTTAACGGTAAAGTTTAGTAAACTATTCACCTTACAATTTAAAATAAACGTACTTGTCCAAGCTATTTATTTTATATTTAAGTTGTACGCATGAATTTATTTATACTAAATTAAATAACTTATATCTCGTAACTGTTGCATTAATTTAATTAACAATATGCAAAACAAAGATCATGAATTCTGTTTTTTTTTCCTTCAAATAATTGTTTGTTTGATTTTTCTCGAAGCAAATCAATTAAATAAATATGACTGAAATAAGTTTTTTTAATATCTATTCACGCGTACGTTAAATAGGTTTAGTGATACAACAGTAGTTCAAATTTTTTTTTTTTACTTAAATATTAATCAAACAGTTAAATCAATTCGGATTAATGTCGGACTTTTTTGATTTTCATTTTTTAAAAAAAAAAATCCCTTGACTGTCTTGTTCATAAATGCTGACATCTTTGTCAGCTAAGAAATTGCTCTTTGCATTATGTTACAATTATGTCATAATATATGTTAATTTTTTCCATATCAGTATTGTGAACATTTTTAAAGTAATTTAGTTTTTAAAGTAATAATATACTTATTATTCACTCCATTTTATATATTGAACTTTTGCAAAAAATTTAGAACTGCAAAATATGATGTACGTGACATACATTTTTTAAAAATAATGATTCCAATTATATACTTATAAAGCAATAGTATTTCTTATTTTTATTTTTTTTAAAAAACTATATTCCAAATTTTATTTTTGTCTTTTTAGTTTTACCAGAGTTTAAGTATTATTAGAGAGGGGAAGAGATCAAATTTTTCGTTCATAGATTGATAAGAGATCGAATTTATCTAGTGATTCAACTCATTACTTTTGCAAATTTTTCGTTCATTGATTGATATGAGATTGAATTTGCCTAGTGATTCAACTCATTACTTTTGCAAATATTTCGTTCATTGATTGATATGACATTGAATTTGTCTAGTGATTCAACTCATTACCTTTGTAAATTTTTCGTTCATTGATTCATATGAGATTGAATTTGTCTAGTGATTCAACTCATTACTTTTGCAAATTTTTCATTCATTGATTAGTATGAGATTGAATTTGTTTAGCAATTCAACTCATTACCTTGCTACTCTTTGAATTCTTAATGCAATCAAAGTACGTTCTTAAAAATTCTTGCATAGCTGTTTCTTGGTGAAACTTCCAAATAATCCACGCTGACTAAACTCTTGGCTTCATCTCATTTTCGTTCAATATCTAGCACACCGTTCTTTTGAGAGGATGACGTAGGTATCGGTCATTTCAACCATTTTTCGACCATGCTTTCCCTCATCCCCTTCTTCGTTCGATACCACCCCATTTCTTCCCCCCGTTGTCCGAAAGCGAAACGAAGTGGTCAAGATTTTACTCCCGGTTCTCATTTGCGCAGGTCTATCCCATCCTTTGCTTAAAACTGCATCTTTCCTACTTAAAGCTTCATAATTTATTCTGGTCCAACTGTCATGGCGGACAGGGGGGGAAGGAACCCTTTGATCACTCGGTATGGTCCATTTCCCATAGGAGGGTGCAGTACTGCTCAGTTGGGCTTAGCAGCGAGCCACTATCTACTCTCTCCCCACCCCCTTCATTTTTCCCCTTAGGCGTAGGTTTTAGGGTTCCCCTCCTTTTAGATCGATATTTGAAAATTGGCAGCGGAGTTTAGAATGGCCGTGCGTTCACCCCCCTCCCCTCTTTACTTTCATGCGTGCTTGAAAACAGTGTGGCCCCCACTGAGTTGCACGCGCAGCTGCCCAGTGGCGTAGCGCGGGCTATCTCCTCTTCAACCCTGCTCGCCCCCACCACCCACTCACCTTCGACCTTCCTACGCGTGCTGTGAATAGGTTGGTTGATGGTCAATGCCTCTTCTGCATGTTTTCTGAGGGACTTACGACCAATGGCGGCTTTTAAGAACTATCCCCTCAACAGCCATTTTCACTGTTCAAGATTTGCTGATTCTCATCAGATCTTTCCTTCTAAAATTTAGAGAATCGTCTTGACTTCCCGGGTTTTACGAGGACTTAAAAGAGGAATAGAAACTTGTATTGGCCCATGTTAATTTTTCGTTACTTTTGAAAAATAGTGTTTGCTAGAATTCATTGCATTTAATGTCAGTTGCTCAGATGATAAGGATGAAGTTATTTGAAATCCAAAACAAAATCATTCTTGTATACTATTAATTGCATTACTATTTTTTTTTTTTAATTTCATTTAGAAAGATAACCCATATAAACTAGTTATAACTAGGTTGAAGATTACCTGATAATCGGGTTGTTGTTTATTGCAGTTAAGAAAAATATCCTGATCTTGACATCAATAACATTGTTTGAAATAAAATAGAAGAAAAAAAACTTTCTTTTTTTTAACGAATTAAATTTCAGGATCATAAATATATTATCGTGTTTTAGTGCTTGAAACTTATGAATATTAATCCAACTCGTAATCAGTCGTAGTTATATATTCTCAAAATTAAATAAATACATTATCGATTGTGGAAGAAATTTGTAACGCAAATTGAATAGTATAAAAGTTATTTTTTTACAAATTTTTACGGATTTTCACAAAAGCATGCAGTTGAGTGGGATGCAACATAAATTATTTTTAAAACCATTTATAATTTATGTTGCATCCCACTCAATAAAATTTTAATATAGAAAAAAAAATAGTTATTATTTTTTTTTTTAAAGAAAAGTGTTAGACAAGAAATTTAAAATTTCTTATTTCATTTATTTAACTTAGCATTTTATTAAAAAAAGTCTGAAAGACAGTAAGTTTTTGTATATATTTTTATAAAATTTAAAACTATGTTGTAATGATTCTAATTAAATTTTTCATTTATAAGTTGTAATTTTAAACTATGTAATGTATGAATTCATATAAAAAATATTAAAGCGCCTTTAAACATTGATTTCACACTGGTCACCATTAATGCAAATACATTTTTTATTGGCATTTTTTAAAAAAAAAGGTTTCTTTAATTTGATTGAATGTTAAAACATTAATTTTAATTCTCGTGAAAAACTTATTTGTCTTTGCATCAAAACTAACGAAAAAAAAAGTATTCGGTTGATATTTGTTTTTTTTTACTCCACTCTTCTAATGCATAAAAAATGTTTAGCATTGGTGGGAATAAAGTTTTTTTCCTTCTCATTAAATCCATCCTCTACTTAGCTGCGTATTCTGTTAATGACTTATTTTACAAAATTTAGAAAGTTTGTGTTGGCCTTTTCTTGAGATTAATTCTCGCATTGAGCTTACATTCGCTTTCAGTTTTGATCTAAAATGTATGCATTAGGACTTATTTTGCTTAATGTAGAAAACATTAATATTAACGTTAATGAATAATTATAAATTTTAGCATTCATTTTAATTCTTCGATTTGTGAAGCTTTAAGAAATCTGTTTGTATAAAATGCAGGAGATAAAGAAAAATAGTGTTAAAAATGTTTTTGGTGCTTTTAGTTTTTTTAATTTAAATTTTGAAAAAAGATTTTTTGTTTTTCATTTTTGCTTGAATTAAATTTTTTATAATGGAATTTATGCGCTTTTTCAAATTAAAAATTTTTTTTCACTGACAGCAAGAAATAATAATAATAAATAAATAAATTAAAAATAAAAAAAAAATAATGAAAAATTAACACTAATTAATTTTCATTCTCAATATATTGCATTTAATGAACTTTTCATATTTTCATATAAAAGGGAAAAAAATTTCGATCATTATTCAATAATATTTATTTCAAAGTCTGCATTTACAAGCAAATTTATTGTTACAAAAACTTTTAATAACATTTAAAGATTTTATTAAATTATAAATATCGTTATTAGAATGTAGAACACTTTTTTTAATATTAATTGAAATTATATAATGAATTTTTTTTTATTTAGTGATATCTTTTAATAGTTTAATTGTGTAAATGATCCCGTCTTCTTCAATAATTACTTAATTTATTAATTAATATTATAAAATTTTCACCTCCATAAGCGCAACTAACTTAGCAATTTAAATATGCATTTGTAATTGCTTGTTTTTTATTTTAAATTTTTGTTTTAATACGAACTTCTGTTTCAATTAATTTGAAATATCCAGATCGTATAATGTATGAAATTAATAAATATATTTATTTCAAGTTGTTATTGAGTAGGCATTACATAAGTTAATTGTGCTGTACTGTTATCACTCTATATGCCTTTTTAACGATGCAAATTTTGACGTATTGTTTTATTATGTTAAAAATAAAACAAATATGCTCGCAAAATAATTAAAATATTCATTTTAATGTAGTAGAAAGCGTAGTTATGATTTTTTATTTTATTTTATAGCTGCGTATAGGCACACCAGTCGTTTTCATCATCGTTCTTACCACCAATCATGAGTTTCGCACAATGATAAAAATTTGCGTTCATTTTATTTAAACAGTTAATAAACAACAACATTTTTTTAAAGTTATTTTACATTGTCGAGTTACATTTTTAATTATTTGCAAGGACGAGTTATAACAAAATTGATGAAACTTATAATTGACCGTTGATTTATACAATATTAACTTTTCAAAATTTAAACTCATTAAATTTTCACTTTCTCAAAGACTAATAATCGTTGACAACATCTGAAAAACATTTAAAATGATTTTTAAAAGTGTAATTCACAATTTTAATTAGCTAATTAGTTTTAACAATTAACCCTACTATCGCAGAGAACCGCTATTCCCGTATGGTCATTTTATTTCTTTCATGATTCAGAGGATGATAAAGGAGGGAGGGAGGGAAAAAAAATTTTAAAACTCGAAAATAAGTGAAACGAAAAATATGCACGAATTTGTATTTAAATGGAAAGGGAATGGGCAAGGGCTTACGAAAATGAAACTGATCGATAGGGGGGTGTGAGCGAGGGTGTTGTGAATGTAGAGTGGGAAGGAAGCAAAAATACCGTTACTATGGCAGTGGTTGTAACAGTGAGTGCGTTTGCCACGTGGGTTTATAGTCGAGGCAGTTGTAGTAAGTGGCGGAGAAGCAGTAAAGGAGCGGACGGTGAGAGAAAAAAAATCCATCATTGGCTCAACCCTTTAACACCAGCAGGCAGTAGCGTCGGACAAAAGGGCCTTCTCCATCCCCTTGTCCCTCCCTCCCTGTGCGGAGAGCGGTGGCTACCAGAGAATTCATCTCTACATCCACACACACACTCTCAGCAGCCTCTTTTGAATGCACGACGCCGGCTGAAAGCGGACGAATGCTGAGTTCTCCCTCTCGCCATGACAGCACTACTCCCGAATTTCCTACTCATCTTGCGTTTCTTAGTACGTCCACGGCTATGGAAAGAACTAGTATTGCATGTGCCACGCCTGTTATATCATTACAAAAATTGAAGAACTTCCTGAGACAACCCACCAACTTCCTAACTCAACCCCGATTCAGGTTTCCTCATCATGGTAAGTACCCCTTTTTACATCCACACAACAACAACACAAACACGCGGACTTCTTTTTCTTCTAGTCCACGTTTTCTCTGGATGCGCGAGCATTGCAATGGGCCCAAAGGGTTAAGCAACAACAATGGCGGGAGTATGAACGGGATTCTCCCTAGCTTTCTTCTTTTCCGAGCTTCCTCCCCCGCAATCACGGACACTGACCACTTTTATGCACCTGACCACTACTAGTCTCCATCTTCTTTTCCCTCCTCTCTTATTGCCACCCACTAAAAAAATAATTTTCTTTTCATCATTGTTTACGTCGATTAAAATGCTTAACGCAATTTTTCGGAATTAAGAGCACACTTTATTGTATGTAAATTTCTCTGAAGAAAAAAAGTTAACATTTCTATTATCACACAACCCCCAAATTGTCATGAAAATGCATTTTGTCATATGTTTTAAATCACGATACTTTATACAATATATAATATACATTATTTACATTCTTAATATTTATAAAATATTAATATACATTATAAAATCGTACATTATAAATAATATATAATTTATAAAAACAATGTATCACAAAGCATCATTATAATTTAATCTAATTGAAGTAGTGAAATGGGCAATTTTGTGTTATTTTTCTTTTAAATAAAATTACATTTTAATCATTTAAAAGTCCAATTTATAATTATTTTTAATCTGTAAACGTATTATCAAAAATAGTTATTTCTTTTAATTTTTAGTTTACATTTGTCTGATTTGATGATATTGAATAAAATTAGCTATTGTAATTTTTATTTTTTTAAGTCGCAAAATAGTCTACTATGAAATAATCTCGAGCTATGTTTTTTAGGTTTCCTGAAACTTTATGGGTTTAATTCTTGTTTATTTCCAAGCAGCTGTAATATTTAGCTAACTTCTACTCCGTGTTTTCTAAAAACCCGTAGTCACGTTTCTTTTTGCATAAAATTCGAAAAAGTATTAAATTCGGATTCATGATTGAAATCGTGTCTTATCTTGGATCAGTTATTTCAGCATTAAGATGATTTCAATTTCCTTATATTTCACCTACTGAAAACGTCTTATTTCTTTACATCATTCTTTCTATCATATGTATGAGTAAAAATTTATAAGAATTTAATCAAATTACATTTCTCCTGCCCCTTTTTGTGTTATCAATTACTATTATTTGATCTATTGATCTTCAATTTTAAATTATTTGATTTCTTTCCCTTTTATTGTAACATTTTAAAATTTATGCAAGAATAAACTTGAAAGTATACCATAAAAATGCTTTGTTCTAAGTTTTTGTATACCATGAGTTTCGTTTTAAAAGTTTTTTTTTTTCATTGTCACTTCAAGATTATTCTTTACTAAAAGTTCATTAACTATTTTATTTTTATCAAATTCTATTTCTTTAATCATATTGATCTTAATTCCAATTTTTTTTATTCCAAATCAAATTCAAAACTATTCTGTTTTTTGTGATAGTTTCAAGAAATTGTTGTTTTCTTTCACTTAGTTTTACTACTTCAAGGAAATGTCAAATTGATTTCTTACTCTTAAGCCACTTTGAATGGTTCAGGAATCTGTTTTTATTTTTTTTTATTGTATTTGTTTCTACTACTTCTATAGTCAAACTAAGCTTCCCTTCAATAATTTTATGTTCCAAAATCATTTTGAAAATATTTATTTTTTCTGATTATTCTATGAATTATTTTTAAATTATAATTGCTTCTACTACTTCAAAGAATAGTCAAATTGAGTTTTATTTCAAGAAGTTTTTATTTAAGCACTCTAAAACTATTCACTTATCTTCTGATAGTTTTTCTGAAAATTTTTTGTGTTCATCATATTCGTTTTTACTACTTCAAAGAATAGTGAAATTGAGCTTTATATCAAGAAGTTTTTTCTTTAAGCACTTTAAAACTATTCACTTATTTTCTGATGGTTTTTCTGAAAATTTGTTGTTTTCATCATATCGTTTTTACTACTTCAAAGAATAGTCAAATTGAACTTTATTTCAAGAAGTTTTTCATTTAAGCACTTTAAAACTATTCACTTATTTTCTGATAGTTTTTCTGAAAATTCGTTGTTTTCATCATATTCGTTTTTACTGCTTCAAAGAATAGTCAAATTGAGCTTTATTTCAAGAAGTTTTTCATTTAAACACTTTAAAACTATTCACTTATTTTCCGATAGTTTTTCTGAAAATTTGCTGTTTTCATCATTTTCGTTTTTACTACTTCAAAGAATAGTCAAATTGAGCTTAATATCAAGAAGTTTTTTCTTTAAGCACTTTAAAACTATTCACTTATTTTCTGATGGTTTTTCTGAAAATTTGTTGTTTTCATCATATTCGTTTTTACTACTTCAAAGAATAGTCAAATTGAGCTTTATTTCAAGAAGTTTTTCATTTAAGCACTTTAAAACTATTCACTTATTTTCTGATAGTTTTTCTGAAATTTTGTTGTTTTCATCATATTCCTTTTTACTACTTCAAAGAATAGTCAAATTGAGCTTTATTTCAATAATTTCTTATTCTCAAACAACTTTAAAATCATTCATTTTTTCTGATAGTACTAAGAATTTGTTATTTTTCTTAGATTTCGTTTTACTATTTCAAAGAATAGTCAAATTGAGCTTCCTTTGAATAATTTCTTATCTCCAAACCGTTTTGAAATTATTCGTTTTTTCTGATGATTCTAAGATCTTGCAGTTTAAATTATATATGTTTCTAGTATAGTTCTTCTTCAAAGAACAATTAAATTAAGCTTCGTTTCAAAAATTTATTATTCTCAAACCACTTTGAAATCATCCGCTTTTACTAATAGTTCTAAGAATTTATTTTCGTTATATTTCTTTCTACTTCGTCATATTTGTTTAAAAATATAGTCAAATTGAACATCCTTTCAATAATTTCTTATTCTTTAAACAATTTCAACTTGTTAATTTCTTCTGATAGTTCTAGGAATTTATTGTTTTACTTATTTATTTATTTTATTTTATTTATTTGTTTTTTGCGTTTGTTTCTACTACTTCAGAAAATTGTCAAATTTAGCTTCATTTCAAAAATTTCATATTATTAAACCACTTTGAAATCATCCGTTTTTTCTGATAGTTCTAAGAACTTATTTTCATCATACTTGTTTCGACTACTTTAAAAATATAGTCAAATTGAACTTCCTTTCAATAATTTCTCTTTCTTAAAACAATTTCAAATTGTAATTTTCTCTGATAGTTCTAGGAATTTATTCTTTTAATTATTTATTTTTTACATTTGTTTCTTCTACTCATTCGTTTTTTTCTCATGGTTCTAAGATCTTGTAGTTTTAGTTATATATGTCTCTAGTATGGATCTTCTTCAAAGAACAGTAAAATTAAGCTTCCTTTCAGCAATTTCTTCTTCTCAAACCATTTTGAAACCATCCTCTTTTTCTGATAGTTCTAAGAACTTAATTACATTATACTTGTTTCTACTACTTTTAAAATATAGTCAAATTAAACCTCCCTTCAATAATTTCTCTTTCTTAGAACAATTTAAAATTGTTAATTTTCTCTGATAGTTCTAGGAACTTGATCTTTCATTTATTTATTTTTTACATTTGTATCTACTACTCCAAAGAATGGTCAAATTTAGCTTCTTTTCAAAACCATTTCGAAATTATTCGATTTTTTCTGTCAGTTCTAAAATTTTATGCTTTTATTTTACTCTTTTCAACTACTTCAAAAAAATAATCAAATTCTTAGTCATTCTCAGACAAACATGTCATTCTTTCAATAATCTCTTATTTTTTAACCAGTTTTGTCTAACGTCTTTTGTCCTGTTTTGGAAATTATTGCGTTTATTATATTTGTTTAATTATATTTACTGTTTTATAATATTTGTTGTCTTATTAGTTTCTTCGTCTTAAATTAAGTGATAACTTAATTAAGGCTATATTTTTCCAATTAAAACGTTTCTATTTGTTCAAATTTTTAGATTTAATCATCATTAATGTTTGATATTGAATATCTATTACTATTTGGCTAAGTTCCAATAATTTTTCCAGCTTTCTATATTGCTTATTTAAAACTTTTTAGCGTAAAAATTTATCATTATTTCGCAAATATATTTTTTGTTAATTTTCTTCCATTTCAAATAAGTAACTGGACAATTTTTGTATCAAAATTTCTTGTTGCGCTATTTTTTTTCAACTAAATTATTTTTAGTAATTTTCTTTCTTTTTTTTAATTTGATCATCTATTTAATTTGTATGTCATTAGAGTGTGTATTTTGCTTAGCTTAAAAAAAATCATTTTCAGCTATCAAGCATTTTTAATGATTCCGGTTTAAAACCTCTTTAAATCGAAAATTTTCATTTTTTATTCGAAAATTATTTATTTATTATGTTCAACTTCCGTAAATAATTGAAAATTAAAAGGTTTTTGTTTTTAAGTTCTTGTTGCATCATTGCATAAAATTTTTTCAAAACATGATTGAATTGAAATGTCAACTCTATGATGTATAATACTTTTATACAAACAACTCGTTACTTTTTATGTATAATTTATTATCGAAAATAAGTTTGAATGGTGCACTGTTGTATACCCAGTTGTTTGGTATGTATTTTTTAATGGCAGTAAAATATGACTATCATAAGAAACTGTTTACTGTTTCACATTAAGTCTGATACAAACTATTTTTCCATTATACTCTTTTTATGCTCGTTCAATAAAGGTTAAATTTACTTAGGGATATTTCAAATATGGCTGCACCAATTGCTAAGACTACAAAGTTGTAAAAAAATTGGAAATGGTTACACGTATCCTACTGCAAATATTTTTTGATAAATACCAGCAAAAATATAGTCTTACTATATTTTGATATTTAGCAGTAAGATAAGTTTTGGATTGAATGTCGCGACAAATTGAGAAATTAATAAATAATATAAATATTTTTGCATGCTGCTTATAAAAATGTAGACAAAGAACATACCATTATCATCTATTTTATGTCTTTTTTTTTCATTTGAATCGACATTTCTGACAAACGCAACTAAATGTACTATGAATAAAAATCAAAGAAACAATGTCAAAAACATATGCACTTTATGAATAGAATTTTAGAGCTGATAGATTTCTTCTAAATTTGTAAGATAAAACACTTGCATAAGTGTCACCAAAAAAGGCATCTATTTAACAGCATTTGATAAAATATGAATACAACATTTTGAGAGTAAAAATTCTTGATTGCATTCATATTAAAACAATTGTGTTTTCTTTTTGTTAAATAGTTACTTTCAGATGAAGTTTCTCTCAAAACGTATATACAGTTTGTTTTTAATATTTATCACAGATCACATCATATACCCTTAAAATAAATATGAACTTCATTCTTTTTTAAATTTTCTTTTTTGTAGGATAAAACACTACTTTGAGTGTCATCGTATTTTCACCTAACAAACTCTCTTAAGACAGTTATTTTTTCACAGTTTTTAATGCATTTCACATGCTTTTGGATATGTATTTTCCGCTGGTCGTTTTTCTGTATTTAAATTTTTCGTTGAATGTTGTGACATCAGTAAACTAGAGCTTAGTTTCAAACACACAATTTGCATTCTTTATACGTAAAATATGTATTTAGTATTTGCTGGAAAATTTAGTCTTGAGTCGTCGTCTTATACTCTAACAAACTTTGTTATGTCAGTTATTTTTTCACCGTTCTTAATGCAATTCATATGCATATGGATATGCATTTTCAATCCATTATTTTTCTGTATTTAAAATCTTCTCTCACTGTCATGGCATCAGTAAATTTTGACTCATTTTTAAATGCGAAATTTACATTTATTGTACACGAATCTTTATTTAGTGTTTACTATAAAATTAAGCTTCGATTTGTCATATTTTAACTTAGTAAAATTATCGTATTCTATCTTACATCAGTTATTTTTACTGAGGGTTTTGATACATTTCATATGGGACCTGGATATATATCGCACCCCGGCAAGAAAAGTGTCATAACTCTAAAATGCAGCATTTAAGAAAAATCAACTTAAAGAATACGAGTAATATTCTGAATTAGACACAAAACTGACGCAATTGCCCTCAGCTGGATAAATTGCGAGTAAGAGATGTGACATTTTTTGAGCTTCATGGGGCACTTCATACATATTTTTTATTGACACAACCTCAAAATTGCTATTTTTTGTCTTGTATCACTTTTCTTGCCGGGGTGCGATGTGTCTATTGGTTAATTTTCCGTATTTTAATTCCTTGGCCCTAGTGCTGTGGTGCAAGTAGATGCAAAATATGTATTGATTACGCATGAATATGTGTTTTGTATATATTAGAAAAAGGATTTTAATTTGCTATAGGTTTTATCTCACAAGTTTTCTTATGTACTCTTAATCCGTAATTTCTGATTATTTTCTTCTGCATTAAAATTAATTTCTGTATAATTTTAAAACCGGCTAGATGCATTTAAAATGCACTGAGAAATATTGTTTTCTTTTGATTATACTATCTTTCTTTCAATTTTTCTTAACCATTAATACATCAAAAAGTTCCACACTCGATAAAAAATATTTTGCATGCACTATTGGATTCCAAATTTGGTTCTATGTTAAAATTATTTCTCAGGATGATATAATATCAATAGTATTAAGGGGTAAATTTTTAAGGGATTTAATATGCTATGGATTCATCATATCTTTTCTAAATAAAAGTTTCGATTATTAAACCTTATCAAGGGATCTCAACGAACTCAAATTCTGTATTTTCGATAAAAATCTCATTATTCCACTGCTTTGCTTCAAATGATTCCATCTGTTAGTAATTCAAAACAGTATTTGAAAATTTTATGGAACATAAGTATTATTATAAATTTTGATAATACTTCTCTAGAACCTTTTTAGACCTAAAATTAAATGAACTTTTTATTAAATTTCTTATTTAATATATATTTGAACTAAATGTATTTTTTACTTAATTATTTGATCTGAATATTAACAGTGCCCGATTTTTTCTATGCTAAATTGCCGACATATTGATGATAATTTATTTTTTGGAAATACGGTAGGCATTTATTGGGTTTATTTAGGATTGGCATTTATTGGGTTTATTTATTATTTATTTAGGTTTTGAAGAATTAAAATAGAAATTAATCTTGAAATAGAAGCTTTTTCTTTACTTACTAAAAGTATTTATTCAAATAAGTGTTTTTTAAACAAATTTAATCATTTTTACAAAAAATTAGTCATTCAATTTTAAATTAAAGATCGTATTTGATGTGTCCATTATATATTTTGATTCATTTATTTCCGATTTCTCCTCTATGCCTGGTAAATCTCAAATTTCAAGCTCCCTTGAATCATATCGTACATCAATGTCTCTAACATTCCCTATAAACAACATGTTGTATGAGTCAGGTGTACTAATGAGGCGGAAGTGTGAGGTGATTTTGCCCGAATCTACCCCTTTTCTTTACCCCTTTTCGTGGTTTATATCATACCGATGACGTGACAAAAGAAAAGGCAGGGAAAATTGGGGGCCGTATTACAAGTGAAATCTGTTCCATATTGAACAACAGAATTACTTATGAATTAGATTATTTTTCGTTAAGTGCACTGTGTTTTACTTGAAACAAATTTGTCTAAAGTAACAGTTCTCTTATAACCATTCAAATATGAACAGATTCATACACGACAATATCATATGAGGATATTTTTATAAAACTTTTACATTATGGCAACTACGCTTCTCTCTATAGCGTTTTAATCTATAATTTCTTTCTGGCACTTTCAAACAGAGCATTTTTATATAAAAATAAATTGATAAGTAGCTCGCTTGAAGTGTTAGTTTTGAGTTGGGAAAAGAGAAAATTGTCGAACATTATGCGAAATCTATCTCTATAATTTTATGCTCTTTTAGTTTTATTTGCTGTTATTAACAATAATTAGACTAAGGTTATTTTTTGTAATTATCTTGCTTATATAACGAACATAAAATGCAAGTTTCTCGGTGTTTATTAAACTATTTGCGAAGTAGTTAAAATATATATGATTACTATAACTAATAAATTTCGTCCCAAAAGTTTCTGATTGTTTACAATAGTTTCTTTTAAAGAATTATTTTTAGTTCTTTTTCTACAATGGTCTTTTTTCTTCGTGATACTCTCACTTTCTGTCTCTCTCTCGCTTTTGCAGTAATCTTTTTTTTCTTCTCAATTTGCATTGATATTTGCCTTTTTTATGCAATTAATTTTTTTTTCTCTTTTTGTATGCGATTTTTTGTACATTGATATTTTTTTTATATAGAATTTTTACTCATATAAAAAATCATATTAGATGGATCGTTTAATTACATGACTTCAAGTTTAAATAGGAAATGACTCAAAAACTGAAATCCACTCTACTGCATTTAGTAGAATTTGTGAACGCACCATCATCTAGGACATGAAGTAGATAAGTGTTACTATTTATTCTTGGGTGGGATATCGAATGAATCACAACCCTCTGTTAAGTTTTTTTTTTCTTCTTTTTTTATCAGAAAAGAGTTGAATAGGAAAAGGGAGCAAAATAGGGGAGGGATGAGATTTCAACTGCATGCCTGGTCAAACCTCCACTATTATCAATCCTTCGTAGACAGAAAAGATGATACACAGTGTTATACAATAGGACCAGCCATGTACAGCACCCTTCTCATTGTTTGTTGGAAATAACACTCCGTTATATCATAAGGGATGCTCATGTGTAATGAGCAATGAGTAGTCGTGCCTTTTGGCAATGGTTACCCAGCATCGGTTCCGGTTGTGAAGAGATAAATTGCCTTAAACTTTGACGTTTAGAATATGGAAAAGAAGCTATTCTCTTTTACTTTGGCTTTTCAATCTGTTTTACCCTCTTCCACTTATTCTTAACTTCATATAGAATGTTTTCTTTTTATTTAGCACTTTTCAACTGATTAATTATTAACAATTGGGAAGAGTTGCCATTAGTTTAGGTTGTTGAATCAGTAAAGAAAGGGTTAGGTGAAAAATTGTTCTCTGGCTTTGTTTGGAGACTGCAAATAATTGTCTCGAATTGTGCATTGTATTTTTTCCCCAGAGAAATTTATTAATTTAACTTAAGTGAAAATAGAATTAAGGTTTTTTATATACAATAAGCTACGTAATAAAATAATTACATTAATATTAATTTGTGTAAATTCTGTTATAAAATAAACAAATGTGGATTATTGTTTGGTGGTAACTATATAGAATTTTAACAATGTCTCAGCTATTAATATAAGACGATCGTCGTGAAATTTATCCCAAAATGATTCTACTAGTTTCGTGTCAAATTATTTGTGCTTTAAAATGTTAATACTTTAAGTATTAAAGTTGTTTGGAAAATTCATTGACAGATTGAAAAATTCATTTTCATTAATAAGTTTAAATTTTGATTCGATCTAACATTTTGCACAAAGCTTTAGGTTAAGGAAATTTCAATTATTTCACCTTTCAAACTATTAAATTGTAATTACATATTAGAGTAAAAAGTATGTAAACAAAAGAAACGGTAAAAAAATAATTTAGGTTTATATTGCGTTTGAAATGGAATTCTCTAAAATATTGAATTTCTTAATTTTAATTTAAATGAAAGAAATTAACACTTTTTGATGTTTGATGCATATTAATTTTACTAATTCAACACGTCGAATTGTATAGATTTTGTTTTATTTTTTGTATGGTTTTGTGCAATATAAATATTGTGTTTTTTTTTATTTAGTTTACCTTTTACGGTTTAGTGTATTTTGTCAATGAAAATGTAATATTGTTATACTACCTGCCTTGCAGAATATGAGCATACATCAATTAAAATCGAATAATAGATATGAGGATAATTCATTTGATAAATAAATAAAAATAGAAAGTTAATCGTAATTTATGTATCTCAATAAATTCTTATTCTTTTTGGGGAAAAAATTCTAATGAAGTAAATTTCTTTAATTTTAATTTGTGTCCCATTATCACTAATAGCTTCTAATTAAATAGGTTTTAAGAAAACTGCCGATCATATTATCAAATAAAAATATATATTTTATTTCCCGAGATTTTCGTTCACTTTTCATATCCTACAAATCAATATCTACCTAGCCATTAAATCCACGTAAGTAAAAATCACTACCATAAATGAGGCACTTAAATTCTTTTTTCTTGGAAGCCATGCAACCGAAACTATTCATTCATTCATTTTGTAAGCACAGGATTACAATTTAAATAATATGTAGCTAATTTATTAGTTGAGTAACCTCAGATGAAAAACACCTTAGTGTAAAATGAATAAGTATAGTATAAAAGATCGTGTGTTTAAAGCTTCAGTATCTACCAAGCTTTGTTGAGTACTGTCGTTTCTTTTCAAAAACTGTTTGGCATTGTTATACACCCCTGGTGTCCATTGTAAGAAGATGCCTATACAAATGCTTTTGCATAATAGATATCGTTTGAAAGAACAGGCTTGAGTTACTAATGCACCCGGTAGGGAGGCCTGTTTTCTTACAAATCAAAGATGTCTGATTTTGATTCTCGTATATTTATTATATACTTTGATATTTTTATTTATACTCCGATATTTATGAGTACGTTCACTTTTCTCAAAATATATTGATATTTTCCATTCCGTATTTAAGACTTGAAAGGTTAATGCTTCGAATTTTTTTATTATTTTATCAGGGAATGCTCAACGAGCGCTTATTTATATAAAAACTGATTCAAAAAACATATTACAAATAAATGAAATAGGACTTCCGTTGTTAGACAACATTGTAAATAAATGAAGAAGAAAAATTAGCTCCTTAATATATATTTTTAAGCGTAATAATAAAACTCAACTCTAAATATACTGTGATGTTTTTTGTGAAATTAAGTTAATTGTTAACGCATTTTACTTTGAATAAAAAGAAAAATCTTTTATATAATTTCAAAGCTTTCAAAGTAGGTATTAAAGTTATTATACATTTATGTGTACAATATATTAAATATACTCTTATGCAAAATCTATCCAGTTTTTACGTGCTTTTGTATCACTAATTATGAAACTTTAACTATGAGTAAATAATTTTAAAATAATTTCTCAAAGCTACAACTTTAAAGTTTAACTAACTTATTAACTTTAAAATAATAGCTTGTTTTACTAATAATATGCTTCATTTTTTTATATTTGACACCGACTACATGAATTCGCTTCTGTTTCAAGTGAAATTACAAATGTGAAATAGTGTATTAACTAATATATTCTAATAGTTAGCGTTAAATAAATATTAATTATTATTTGACACATTAAATTTTATTAAGCGCTTCATTGAGTGGCTGAAACATTAAAAAGTTTTTTTTTTTCTTTTGCTACTGTTTCTTAAAACAATTTTAAACTTTGTAGTAAAAAAAAGTCAATAAAAAGTTGCTTTTTTAATAACGCATCAAAGTAGAATGAATTCAACCTTATTAATGCATGCAAGTTTTATCATTTCTTTTCTTTTTATATCATATTTTGCGAGTCGTTTATTTTTAGGAGCATAATCCTGTCTGGAAATATATTTACCTTGGGTAACGTTTACTCACCAATAACGAAAAAATAAAAAAAAATCGAATCTAAAAGATGGCACTCGTGATATTCTACAATTGGAAGAGATACATGATAACTAGAAGTCTACTTGATGTAAGAACACCTGGCATTTTTTATGACGTCATACAACTGAACTAATATTCAACTCTATCCCTCATGTGGTAAACGACACTTAAAAGCAGACATAATAACTTTTTATGTATAAGTATTTCGGAGTTTTTAAGTCTACATAAAACTAAAACCTTCAGAATATCCTTAGTCTGGCTTTTTTTTCCCTTTTTTTTTTTCCTTCTTACATATTCGACTGTCTTTTAAATTACTTAGAAAAGCATAATTATTATTAGAAAAAATATACAATATTAATGATTTTTATTATATTTAAAGTTAATTCCTTTTAAAATAATTCATTATAAAATCTTAAATGCATTTTATTAATGATTCCTTTAACGTTGCTTTATTTAATTCTATACTGTAAGTAAATCTGGAAAATTTATGATAGGAAAGAAAAAGTTTTTAAAAAAACCACTTTAGCCCTCAAGATTCGAAACCAGGAAATATTTATTTGCAAGCTAACACCTGCCTAAGTACCGTGCTGCAGACAAATTAAAAACCAAAAAAATTTTTTTCTAGAAACTCGGCCGTGCTGTCGTAGTGGATGAAATAAAAGACATCGTAGGTCCTGATAAACATTTATCTAGACAACTTCCACCATACAATATACTGTAAAGTTTGAGAATTTACATTTTACAGTAATATTTATCTCAAGATTTTTCTAATTTCTTTTTTTTTTTTACTGCGTAGGATTACGTGAAAATGTCAGCATTGCTAGGATAGACTAATGTTTAAAATCTGTTGACTATACGATCAATTTTTCACTTAAAGTATGTCCATATAAGCTTTTGTAAATCTAAACTTTTGTTAAATATAAACGGACTTAATGTAAAAAAGTTGTTTTACACTTTTTATACAATCAGAATAAGATTTATTACAAAACTGGCTTGCAAATCTAATACTTTATTAGTTTCACTTCATGCAGATGTTGCAAAGATAATCTTTTTTCTGTTTTGAATAATTTATTTACGTTAGAATATGTTTTAATAATTTAAGTAAATATAAGGTTAATATATAAAGGAAAAAAAATTCATCTCCAATATTAATCTTTCTTTTTGAGTTACAAATAGCAATAATGAAATTGTTGGTACCTGATGGAAAAGTTATTTATATTTGCTTTTTACGAAAAAAAGGAAAGAGAAAAAAATTATCTGTCGATTTTTTTCGTGAACAAAAAAAACTACTTTGACTATTTTATTAGCACTTTTCTGTATAAGTTTTATTGTTAACCGCTGAAGATTTGTAACTTTAAAAATGCAAAAAAAGGAGGAGGGAAAAAAAATTTTACGAAAAGAAAACAAAATTGCTATAAAGTGATGAAGCAAATTAGATTGTTTTTTTTTTCGCTCTTAATCTTTTGAGTCATTACTATCAGAACAAAAACACGTTAATGAATAAAAAAAAACTATTGTTCTTAGAGAAGAATTGCAGCGGTTGTTAGGCATATTTAAAGTTAATACGTTTTGTGCATAGTTCTTATAGCCCGAGGCCTTCGTCGTTTGCTTTTGTATCTTCCATCTTTTTGGGCTTCCCGAAAATTGTCGTCGCTTCTTCTAATGAAATAAATACTAATTTAGCTAATTTTTGTCGCTGGCTAAGCAATCAGGCAAAGCGACTAAATATTTGTTTTCCTTGATTAAAATATAACGCAAACAAGCTGAATGTATTTATATGCTTTAGGGTATACGTACAAATAAAAAGAACCGCTTGGATGGTAAATTTTTTATGCAGTCCATTGCGAAACATGGTTTTTAGATTTTTTTTTATAATTATCTTCCAGCTCCCTTTTCTTTTCTTCTTCCTTCTCATCTTCACTTTTCAACTCTTCCTATTGGTTCATATGCAAGGTAGATTCAAGGAATGTGCTGACTATTTTCCTAAGCCTGATATAGGAAAGAAAATTGATGCCGACTACCATGCATAATTAACGGCTAATTAATTCTCTTTATTTCTTGAGTTGTTAGAGAGAGGTACTGCTTAAAAAACCTGGAAATAAGCGCCACAGCTAGAAAAAATAATGCACTTACTGCCGTAATTTTACTTTCGCAGATAAAATCTAACCAGACATCTTTTAATATCGCTAATGTGCATAATTTGAGAATTCAATGCGCTTTGACAGGGCGTGAAATTCAGTTATGTCTGATTGCTCTGACACTTTTATTTTTGTTCCTTTTCTCCTGAAAAAACTATCGACATTTTTTCTTTATTTTTTATCCCCATCTTTTCTCGACTTATAACATTCGTAATCAAAAACCGGAATGGTTTTGAATTTACTTTCCGAATTAATTCTTCAAATAAATGAGATTTAGATTAGAGACATTTCGGAAGAAAAATAGCAAACATTGTATTGTTTTTCTTTTTCATATATACCAGTGTTTGTTCTTTCGAGGGCTGTTTGCAAGTCAATTTTTGAACACACCCAATTAGCTTAATAAAAAATATATTGAATACAACCTTCCAATTTTTCTACTTATTAAATATCTGTTTCACATTAAAAAATATATTAAATTAGATATTTGCTTTATAGATATTAATACAAATATTCCGTACAAGTATGGTAAAAAATTGTTTGAACTGAGCAATAATTTGTGAGCTAAGAAAGTTTTTTGAAATAATCTGAACATATTCGCGTAAGAGTTTTGGTAAATAATACATGTATAGTTTACATTTGATATTTAGTTCCTTATTAAGAAAAATTAAGGGTTTTAGACCAAAATCATACAATGCATAAACTTATTTTCAAACTAATTTTTAAACATTTTTGATTAAATGTTCAGAGTTGATTTCTTGTTTAAAATAATTTATGTGTGTTTCTTCTATTTGATTAGCTTCTAAAATAACTTGATCTTAGACCCTTGTTAACATGTGTAGGCCACAGTTAGTTCTAAGTAATATTATTTAATACTGAAACTTATATATAAATAAATAAATAAAACATTTATAAATAAAGCATTGATGCTATTATTATTTTTGACTTAAAGTGAATTGGTTCTATTCAACAAGATATTTATTCAAAGTAACAACGAGCCATATTCCAACAGTAATGTTTAAAATTATTAGAAACTATATTTAAATTTATTAGAAACTCTATTTAAGTAATAAATGAAGTTATAAATTATATTTATAAACCGAAGGCGGTAGTGTCAAAATGTATATTTTGAGCAACTGTTAAATTATTTCGATAGAAAAAAATAAATTTTTAAAAATTGCCTAAACTTTTAATTTTTTTAAAATGTAATATGATAAAAATTTCATTATTCTGACGGAATTACTTTTCATATTTTGGGTGTACCTTTTTTGCATTTATAAACATTGAATGCCAGATAATAAAATTTGTTCTGAAGAGAATTATGGAAAAATTTTTAAATGTTCATTGAATTTTGAAAAGTTTACTAATTCTCATAGACTCGTTTCAAAAACTACATTCTTTTATTAAAAACTTGAAACTAATTTTCAAATGATTTATTAAATATTTAAAGTTTTTGACAAGTTCATAGTTTTCGACAAGTATATATTTTCCCTCTTAAGCCACTTTTCAAATTTAATTTAGATTAAATAAATCTTTGATACTAAAAATATTACCTTTTGAACGGTTTTTTTTTCCAACTAAGGTCTTTTAAAAACCATTACTTTTCAAGACTGGTTGAAAAAAAAGGGATCGTTAATTACCGTTTTATCATTACATCGGTGTTTTTATCCCAATAATTATATAACGATATTAGTTCAGTGGGTGAGAAAAGATATCGTTAAAATACAGATTTAGAATATTGATTCCAACCTTCTTCATTGATTAAACATTAACTTTTCTTAAGCAATAGGAAAAGGAAAATAAGCTTTTGATATCGAAAGTTTTCTATTATAGACACGCTTTTCAAGTTATTAGAAGTAAATGAATTATTGACTTCTCTGAAAATATGTGAAGAGTTGATGTTATCTTCTTCAATACTACTTTTTCTTAATGGATATCTTATATAGGTTAGGGATGTAAAATTATGGAACGTAGCTTTTTTCTATAAGTCTTCAATATCTATGAGATTTATAACATTTACTTTATTGATCGTCTTAAGTTAAACTTTATTGTGTTGCATGTTGCAAAAGTGATTTATCGCACCTTTTTCTTCCCTATCAATTATGACTTTTAACCTTGCGTCCTTTCTGATTCCATTTGAGTTTTACCTGCCCAAAAAAGAATTTATAAAATATTGTTCTTTCAAAAAAAAATTTTTTTTTAAAAGTTGAAGATATTTTGATAAAAAATTTAATTATTATTCTAATTTACTTTATTATTAAATGCTCCGTTAAAGTATATTTGACATTTCTGCACAGAATATATGTATTTAATTTTTCTGTTAAACTTTAAATGTAAAATATCGAAATTTAGTGCCGAAATAATAGGCACATTTTTTTAAATTAAAATAATACATAATATAATTGACGTTGTTTGTATACTTTAATGTTTTTGTTATAAAATATTTTTATGTCCAAATTATTGATTGTTTATTTAAGAATTTTAAATTAAATTAGTGAAATAAATTAAACGTATTACTGAAGTCTGTTTCAAATATATTTATAGTAAGATAAAAATTATATTGCACTGAGATTTCAGTTTGCTGAATTTCAATGATAGAAATATTTTTTTGTATTATATTTGAACTAAAAATATCGTTACGTGTTTCTAAGATATCTTAAAAGTAGAACTAAAAATATCGTTACGTGTTTCTAAGATATCTTAAAAGTATCAAGAGCCAATGGATGCAAAAGTAAAGGAAAGGGAATAAAAATAAAAGTAATATGAATGTACATATTTCGTTTTCCAGTGAATCAGCTCTCGTATTACTAAATTGCATTTTTAAGGTATTTTAAAAACTTCCAGTATACATTATTGTTAATCTTAAAAAAAAGCGAGATGGGGTATAATTTACAAGCGTTGTAAAATGAGCTAAAACAAATGCGCAATAAGTTTAATCATTTTTGGTTTTTATTAACATCTTAAGTAATTTTTCTGTATAAATTGCTTAAGTTATGCTATCTAATTTTCATTTTTATACTGCGTCATTATGAAAGTAAATCTCTCTTAAGATGTAGTCCTTAATTAAAGATGAAGCCGGGTTGAATTGAGTAAGAGAATTTTCTGATCCCCATTTATACTATAAATTATTCAAATCTCGGCGAATAGTTGAAGCAATATTCCATAAACACATTAACATAGTCCTTCTCTGCTTGCAAGAGGCCTCTGTAGATTGGCTTATCGTTATATTCTCTATACGAGAAATAGCATTTACGCCATATACTAAACAGATCTAAATTTGGCGCGCTTCTATGTTAACCTACTCCCCGCTATTCTTGCTTTAGCAGCCTAAGTGTGGTATTGACAGATGCACAGCCTCTTATGTTCGGGTTGATTAACACAGAGAAATTATGTCACTAAAGGAAATTGAGAGATACAATAGCAGTTGCCTCGTTGTTGATATAAGCGCATTTGTTTGTGCTTTTTCAACAGAATTGAACTGGAAACGAATTAGTTTGGAAATGTGAAAGAAAAAGTTTATATTTAAATTCGTTTAACTTTCTCTTAAATTTTTATGATGAACTCATTGTAATTAAGTTTATCTATTTAAAAAAATATAAAGTACGAATATATTTGATGAAATTATGCTCCTGAAGAAAGAACTACAATAGCAGTTGTTTCGTTTGTTTTTTTTCATCAGCACTGGATTGGACAGTTCTTAGAACAGTTAGAAAGTGCGAAATAACAATGTTTTGTCTAAATTTTTTACGGTGTAACTTTTAGGAAATCGGTGTAAGTCAGTTTAAAAAATACCTTCTAAGAGTAGATTGGAGGAAATAAAGACTAGATTTCATCTAATTTTGGTACTGATGTTTAACATCGACTCTGCTTATTCTAATATTGATAGACACTCTAGTATTCAAAACTTTCAAACCATACTTTTTATTTAAGTATTGAGATATACTCACACTTTATAACTTTCTCAACATTCATTTATACTCCTTTTTAATATTTTTAAATACTAATTTCTATGCTTCTTCAAGTTTTAAAGTCTTTTGATTGGAAAAAATAAATACTGCATCTCTTATTTATGTATTAAAATGTGCACATTTTTATTCTTATTCATAAATCATCTTATCCTTTCTTAAGATGGTCGATTCTAACTCTTATTTAATTTTCATCACTTAAAATTGCTTGAACTAGTAATAAGTTAAAGTTAGAGATAAAGTGCTTACTTGTAGTATTTCTTTTGTAAAAAGTTATAGCAGCTAACAAAATTGCAACTACCTCAGTAAAATTACTGACAAAAACATACGAAAAACTCTTTACAATGATGATCATTTAAATATTGTTACCCCAAATACTGTCAATTTGATTTACTTTGAATTCTAACCAAAACGCTTAATATCGTGAGTATCTTAAGTTTAAATGTTTTCCACGATTAATGAAATAAATGTAGACACATCACTTCGGTGAATAAATCATGCACAAGAAATGCTTTTCATAAGAAAAAAAGAAAAGTTTTAAAGTAAGAGAAATATATTTTTTTTCCAAACTTGATGTAACTGTCTCTATATATTCTTGCAGTTGCGATTAAACAAGGGAAAATAACACGCCTTTCTCTTTTTAGCCCCCATGACCAAATCATTTAATTTTCTTTTGGCTCGCTTACGTTTCCAGTAAACTTTGTATTAATGAACAAATGCCTTGTCCTAAGTTTTCTGACTCTTTTTTTATATATATAATGTCTCTATTCCATTTTAATGCTCCTTTTCCCCCCATTTTACTTTTTTTTTATTCTTTTCTCAAATTCTATCTTGATTTTTAAAAGAAAAAGCGAAAGGAATACAGGTAGGAGGTTACTTTTAACAACGCTTTCATTTTTCAGTTCTGCCATTTACCAGGTTACAAGAAAAGCGGAAAAAAAAACGAAAAAAAAAAAAAAGATGACTAGGAGGGGTTGATGAAAGCGGAGACGGATAAAAAAAGGAAGAATCCCCCCTTTTTTGTGGCAGAAATGCAAATAAGGTGGATTTGACCTTAATAACAATTTGTTATATAGTATCACGAGAACGGGAAGAAATATTCTGGAACAATGTTCTGTTAAGTGTGTTGAATGAAAAAAAAATAACACAAATAAATATCTCATAAAGGAAAAAAGGGTAAATATCTTGCGAAAAGGGAAGGTTAAAGGGTTGTGATGTATAACAGACAATCTGATGTCTTTAAAATTGAAAGCCATGTTAAATTTAGAAACAAAATTTATTATGCTTCATTTTCCAAATTCTATAATTCCCAGGATTGTTAATTATGTTATAGAAGACGAATATTTTATTGAGGGTGTGGTTTTAAAAAAATAGGGGATGGATGTGTAGATATTTTTTTACAAATTTATGAAAAATCTTTAGTAAATGTAATTTTTAATATATTAAATATTTTTTTAACAAAAATTTGGACGTGTTATTAAATTCTGGTTTATATCTGGACTTATAAAATTGTTTATTTTTTTCCATAAGGCTTTTATTTTTTAAAAGTTTGTTTTCGTTGACATTACGAAACTTAAAAGTTTCTTAAGTAATCATTTACTACAATTCAGAAAGGAATATATAAAGATAGAATTAAATTATTTTAATTTTATGCATTTTTTGGAGAAAATTTTTTTTGTATTAAAATACTAATTTCGGACAAAATTGGAGTGTTTCACTATACTATATTCAGAAAAATATTTCGTACTCTAATAATGCATTTGAAAACCATTATTTATTTGATAAATGTCTTGAAATTAATTTTACTATTTTATCAAAACATGTGACATTTCAATTTTAAATGTGTATTGAAATGCAGTCCTGATAATTCTAGAAGTTGCTGGTAATGGAGGTTTGGTGATTATTTCTTCTCTCGATATTTGAGAAAAACTTTTTTTTTACTCGAAAAAAAGAAAGATTAAGTTTTTGATTATAGATTTTATTGTAAGGATACTTAGACTGAAATTTGATCCTACTTTCAATTTTTTAAAATTTGATCGAGTTTAATTAAGTTTTATTCCAGTCAAAGTTTCATTTTTACAAATTCTGTCATTCAATTTGTTTAGCTGTTTTGAAGCATTTTAAAAATTTTTATTTTTCGAGAAATTAATTATAAGCTGTTAAATAAGGTATTTCAACTTACCATTTATATATATTTAGAACATCTGAGTACTTGCAATTAAAAAAAGAAAGAAATGCACCATTAGTTATAATTTTTTTTCAAATGAAATCATAATCGGTAATGATTTGTGTAAAATTCAAAAATATTTAATAACATTTTGAAGTTCTTAAATCAGCTTCATATTTTAATCACCCTTACTCTACAAATAACTTATAAATAGTTTTAATTTATTGAATACTTTTAACAAATAATTCCATAGCTGAGTTAATTATGTGCTATTATAATGATTTATCTTAAAAGCATATCATATGCGATTTATATCATCTATTATCTGTTGAAATGTAAAACTCTCGAGTACTTTTTAATTTAAAAATGCAGCAAATAGTACAAATGTTTTTCAAATGAAATCATAATCGGTAATGATTTCTGTAAAATTCAAAAATATTTAATAACATTTTAAAGTTCCTTCATCATTTTCTTGCTTTAACAGCCTCCCCTCTACAAATGACTTATTAGTTTTAATTTATTGAATACTCTTGACAAATAATTCCATAGCTGAGTTAATTACGTTCCGCTATAAATATTTGTCTCAGAAGTACTACGCGATTCCAAATATGCGGCGAACTGTCGTTCTTTAATTGTGTACGCCGGCATTCACACGTTTCTAAATTCCCCCATCTTTTTTTTTCTTTTTGTCTTTTTTCCCTTTTCATTCCCTACAAAAATCATGAAAAGCTTTTAATTTATTTCTCGAATATTTGTTTTATTTATTAAAACTCGTCATACTACATCCTTGGGGCCAATTACCTACTCGACAAGGAATCTTTATGTTATGGCATTTACGCCCATACAGAAGGAGAAAATTAAAGAATAGGAAGAAGCCCCAACTTTTCAAGAAAAGTACACTTCTTACTCATTCAGATTGCAAAAGATGGCAGGAGGTAAAGAGGAGTGTTCAAAAAGGGGTCTTGTTGGAACTTCTTCCATTATTACATCTTCAGGGCAAGCTTTAATTAGACGACGAATTCACAGCCCGTTTGCCTTAATTTTTTTTCTTTCACTTTTTAAGAATTTTTTTTTTATCTATCCATCTATAGCTTGTGGTTTCTTTCCCATTCAAGCCTCCTTCTGCTATTTTTTTTTCTTTGTTCATATACATTTCTTTATATTCCATTGTTTTCATTTAGTGCTTGTTAAAAAGAGAAAAACTTTCAAACTTTAATATTTTCTCAACTTACGTCCGATGAAGTTTTGGAGAAGAGGCAAAAAAAAAGGCAGAAAAAAGAATAAAACAAGTTTGCTTTGAATTACATCTACAAACGCACACTTGCCGAATGTTTTATCCTTGATGTAAAAATTCGAATTGTTGTCCAATTCGAATTTTTTTCATTCGATTCAGTTCTCAATGCTCTATTTTTTCTGTTCTCCTTAAAGACTCCTGCTTTTTTTTTCCTCTTTTTTTTTTCCAAATAAGAATGATCGGAATTATTTAACAAACAGTTTTTTATGATTTTGATATTTTGCCAAAAACGTGCGAAACTGTAAATAAATTCTGTTCGTTCTTTTTTATCTCGTTGCGAAAAAAAGTACGAAATTAAATTACTTTCGCAGTGTTTTCGATCAACTTGAGTTGAAGAAAGAAGAAAAAAAACTATGTTCATTTCTGAGGTTTAAGTGATAGCAATGTTATTTCTATTTTTCCCCTTTTGCATGCAATATGCTTCATTTACATTTATTTTAATAAAATATTTTTATATTTATTCTACCTTTTCCTCGCTATTCTATATTTTAAGATGCTGTCTTAAGGTGTTTCTTTGTTTAAGATTTTTTTGTTTAAATTTAATATCATTGACTAATTATTGAACCAGCAAGAAAAAAATACTAATGAAAGTTTTGCTTAAAATTTGTTTTCTGGTATATCTCAAATGTTTTTTAGTAGTAAATGAAATATACATGATAAATAATTCCTAAATTTGAATAATTTCTGATCTTATATTTTTGGAGATATATCCTATTTTAAAAATAAAATATAGCATTAGTGGTAAAAATGATGTAAAACAAAATTAAATAAGTAGTAAAGTAAAACTAATAGTTTCAAAGCTGCTTCTTCATCTCTATATCAATAAAATTAGATATTATTTCATATTTATTGGTTTTTCAAGTATAATACACTTGCAAATATAAAATTTAAATTTAAGTAACAATTCGCTCGACAAATTATTACTTCATAATTATAAATGATGCATGTATAACTAATAATTCATATTTAAACTAAAGATTCTTTAGATTCTTTTCATAGATTTATATTTGTTAGATTCTTAGATACTTTAGATTCTTTCCATGGTCTTGCTTATACGAAAAAAATGAGGCAAGAAAAGGCATCAAGAAAGTAAATAAAAGTAAAGCCAAAAGCAATAACAACAATAAAGTCGGCCTCTTAAACTAAAAAGTTTTCAAATATTTATAAGCAATGTTTTGTTTAAAAAAGAAACAGTTTTTATGAAATAAAACAGGAAATATTATTCGTATACCATCAGTCAATGTCAATTCTTAAAGTCTGAAATCTATTTAAATTCAAACGGTGTGAAATATAAATAATATTTTGGAAAACATTTTTAAGCTTTATGAATTCTATGTTTTAGTTTAGAAATAAATATGTACATTAATCATCATTAAGTCTTTTTGTGAAATCAATGAAAAAAAATTTAAATAAATAACTATACATGAACTAAACTATAGCAAGTTTGCAAACATATGTAAACACAAATATTTTGCTTGAAAACAGCAAATATTCAACATTATTAACAAATATCCCTCAAAGAAATATTGTTTCTTTTTCATATTCATTTTTATTAAGCAAAATAAGTGTACCGTTGAAATCGACATAATTTTGATTATTTATTGTTCTAAAACAGAATAAATAATTTATTTTTAGAGCAGTACAGAAACTCATAGAAGGTAATTTTAAAAGAATGTGATAATAGTATTTTATAATAACCTATTAATTTAACTAATTATGACCATCTGTAACGTAAAGTTATATGTTCAAATATAGATTTTTCAATTCATTTTCATCTGTTTCTTGGTGAATTTTCATAGCATAGTTATCATTTTTATTTCATCATTTTTTTATGATTTTCATGTGTTGTTTCTTCATAAAACTTCACTTGGTATTTTTACAGATAAGTGCTGCGTAGTTTAGAAATTTTTTTTAAGCCTATCAATGTTGGCCAGATTCATTTCGCATAATACTGTCGCATCAATATTTCTTTTATATTCTTTACAATTCCATGCTTTTTACGTTTATAAACTTATTAAACTCATTCTCTCTTTTGTTTCACGAATATTATTTTTCAATGCAGAACTCGGGATTAAATTTGTTTGCTAGTTTTCATGTTATATTAATTACAAAAGACAAATAAAAGCTAGGTAGCTGAAAAAGATTAGCTTCATGTTAGCTATTTTTTCCCTCACTTTTTCGAACAAACCAAATTTTAAACTTTTTTTTCTTCCCCTTTTTACATCTTCCTCACCCTACCCCAACCTCAAATCTCTTCTTTTTATCATTCCACACCGCATTCGAATTCTTGGCCGAGGTTCCTCGCATGTCCGATTTCCTAAGCTCGAGCGTTGAGCTTAATTCCTCAGATTTTGTCTAATTAGTGAATATTTGAAGGGATTTCTGTGGGGATTAAAGGCAGAGAAGATCTCCGTACTGTTCCGTAATTAAGAACTATGGCGCGCATTCAAATTGGAGATAATGATAAATAAAATAACGACGAACCAAAGTACAGCTTCGTTGTTTTATCCCATGTGTATATGGAGAATTTGGGGGTTCCCTAGTGGTTGCGTCTCTTTTTATTCCTGGGATGCTGGAAGAGGAGAAGAAAATGAAGAAAAATGTCTTTACCCACAGCACTCACAGCTTAATTTAGCTCCAGGATAATCTAATGAGATATTCAAAAAACCTTCTGCTTTTGTTTATTCAAAGCCTAATTTTATATGAAAAGGATCCAGCACGATGAGTTTTGAATGCGCAATTTTGTTTTTGTTTTAGTAGCATTTTTTTTTTCTTTCTTACTTAACTTGTTTTGTTACTGCTCCCTAGCATAAAAATTGCCTGGAAAGTATTTTTGAAAGAAATTTCGATCAGTATGTATAAATCTGTTTTTCCATGTTGCTTAAACGCCATGTGGTAACATTTAGTCTTTTTTTTCTTCTTCTTTTTTTTAAAGATGCTTGTTTTTTTTTCCTTTCTCATAGAAGAGAAGGCATTGTTTTCTTACTTCGTAAATTTTAGCTCCAAATTCCAGATTTTTCTCCTTCTGAAATTTTTTTGTAAATTCTTTTTATTCTTTTTGATCCATATTCATTTGAAAACTCGCAAAAATCAAATCAATTTTTAATAAAATCTTTTTCTAAAGTAAATCAAATTATCTTTTTTAGGGTCTTTGAAATGTGTTTATGATGAAGAATTTAGTTCAAAATAAATAATTGTTTTACGTTAATTTGATTTCCAACAAAAAGAACTAGAATTTTGATTTGTACTGGTAATTAAAAAATAAAAAAGTATGGTGTATTATGTTTTTCTATCTCTTTCAAAAAAACTTTACACTGAGTCATATTGAAGTCATACATTGAAATGAATAATTTTTATTCAAAAATTCAATACAGAATTTGAGTTTTAAGTGTGGGCATGATTGAAAGAATTCTTATTATATTTAATTTAATGCAAAACAAAAACATTGCTTTTTTTATATTTTTGAGTCTGTTAAATTTAAATTTGGAGAGTTAATGATAATTTTGTATATTGCTAACTATTTGTAACTAATAATTACTTAAAAAAATTCTTGCTAATAAACTATAAAGAGTAGAAGATTTATTAATATGAAATAATATATAATCATTGTAGTTTAAGACTTTATAATAAAAAGTCAATTAGGTTTAAAACAAAATCAAATATTCAAATATTATCAAAATGGCATCAAATCTTCTTGTTAATAAATTTATTCAATCATAATTTTGATTGTAAATATGCATTTATTTTAGGATATTAGTATAAAATATGTCACATGTTACTGCCTCTGGCTTCTTTGAAAAATGAAGAAAAAAGAGCTTTATATGTTTAAGTATAAATAAAAAAACGATGAAAACTTTTAAAAATTTAAAAACCGATCATCATTTCTAACATTTTTTTCCCATAACTGTAAATTAGTTTTCCCCGCAACTAAATGTCAAAACGTGACGCGACATGTTTTCTGTGTCAATATAAAGTAATAAACGATATTTCAATCTAGCCCGTCTTGTCAACACTGGGAAAAGGAAAAAGAAATCGAGGGAAGATGAAGAGCAGGATGAAAAAAAAAATCCTCTTCATCCACTTGAAGGAGTGAGAGAATGTTTTATTTCGAGAGGATGCTGCAAGAAACAAACGTATTTGTTGGCGTCAAGGAGGGGGGGAGTGCAACGATATTTTGTGCTCATGTCATCATCCCAGGTTGAAGGAGATGGCCCCGAGACATTATTTGTGTTGTCATGAAGTGGCCTTGTCGCCTTTCTTCTTCTCAAAGAAATGCTCTTTGTCTTCAAGCTTTGAGAAGGGATGTTGACGTCTTGTACCTTAAGGGGAAAATGTCACTCTGTATAGGTGGGGACGAGACCGTAAATGCTTCTTAATGATGATAGTTGAAACGACGCCGCAATATACCACTATATCGCACCATTTTTTTTATCTCATCAAATCACACCCACCTAATATAAATTTTGTTTTAAACATTTGGTTCCTTGGGGGAAATTAAAAAGATTTTTATTGCTTTTTTTTTATCTTTGTAATATGTATATTTGTTTTTATTTTTAATTCTCAATCATTAGATATTTTTATCTTTCATCATTAAAAACATTTATCCAGAACTTGAAAAAAAATATATTGTATGGCTTTCGATATGCTTGAAAGAACAAAAAACATTTAACAGATTAACATCAGAACATTTATTTAATATTGCGCACGCTGTTAGAATACTCATATTAATGTGAGTTTTTTGGATCTTAAGTTTAATATTGCTTTAATGATTGTCTTTGCTACGTTATAAAACAATACACATTTTGTCCTTTTTTACTTATCTCTGCCTCATTTATAAACAGTAAATATTTTATAAAACTTGAAGGATGATTTCAAAACCTAACTTGTTGATATCCAAGTAGAAGTTTTTATGAATGTCTTATTTGAACTTAACAATAATGTTATAAATAAAAATTCCTTATAAACGTTTTGCATATTTTAGTTTCGTTATAAGACTAAATGATGTAATTTTTTAATCAAAAATAGTCTGCTTTTAATTTGAAAGATTAAAAATTGCTTCCTTTTCATTGAGGCGCCAAACTTTTTCCTTTGCGTGAAATATAATACAAGAAATAATAACATAAAATGTGTATTAAGTTTTTTTACATACATCTTTAAACTATATAATCACTATTAAATTCCTAAAAAGAGCAGTAAAAGAAAATAGTGATAATGTATGCTTTAATATTGAGGAAAAAGATATTGAAATAAAAAAGTTCACTTTTGCTTTATAACTTGTCCTTTTTATTTCCCTTCTCGGCACCTCTTTCGAACAATGGTAACAAGGATTATGGATAAAAAAAATTACTGATTTGTTTTTGAAATTTTTTAAGTCATAATTTTTTGTCAGAAACTAAATCTTACAATAATATAAATACGAACCCTTATAATCAAATAAATTTTCTTAAAAATCAAAATTTATAATGATCTTAAATTTAATCTAACTTAACTTACAGTAGAAAATGAGGAGAGCAATTAATGCCAATACAAGTACCGAAAATATATATCTCAATGTATTCCTTCTAATATTTGCACGAGGTTAAAAAATTTTAGTTTGAAGAATGATAGAATCTTCCCCGTTATCTTTTTTTTTTTCAACCAAGTAGCCGCGAAAGTAAAACAACAATGAAGAGCTTTTCTGTTCCTTCAATTGACCAAACAGCGATGGAAGAGTAATGAAATAGGCAGAAGAAGGGGGAAAAAAAATGAGGGACTTCGGTATCTCCTGTCGTTCTATCTTCTCCTGAAGAAGAGGAGAAAGATTGGAGCTCTAAGGTTGGAATTCTGTCGCTGACAATTATCAAGAAACTTAAAATAACAGAAGTGGGAGATAAAGGAAAGCGAAAAAAGAGGGCAACCTGATTAGCAAAAGCGGGAGAGTCTGTGATAGTGTTTTCTCAAGCAGCTAGCCAAGACAAGGCAAACTAAAACGAAGGCCACCCGCTCGTCTGTATGTATGTACAAGCAGGCAAATGAAATTAGATTCTGGTCATAACATGAGTCTGTAAAAACACTGCAGGCGTTCCCTTCTGTCACTGAGATGCAAAACCTTAATTTGTCAGTTTTGTCCCTCCTTCATCTCTAGACAAGAAAATTTTTCTTTTTTTTCTCCCCTCTTCAAAAACTACCATACTTCTCCCTTTGCTGCAGATTTGGTCTTAATTATTCCCTTCGAAGGGGGAATGAAGGCGTGAAATGTGTCTTTGAGGGAAAAATCTTTGTTGTATCTTACGAGAGAATATAGGCAATCTGACTTGAATGATATCACTTTAATTGGTTGAAAATTCCTTCTGTAACCCATAAAGGGTACATTCTTCAGCTGATTCATTTTCTTTTTGATTTAGACGCAGATACATATTCAATCACAGGATTGTGTCATTTATCTTACTTACCCATGCTATGTAGCATTTCTTCGATCCATTAAAATAAGTCGAGTCTCAAAATCTTTGGAGTATGCAAAACTTATGTTGCACATCATTTTCCCCAATTAAGCATTTTTCTGCTGCATAAGCCGTATCCCACTAAATATTAGTTCGAAATTCATTTGGAATCCGTTGAATTAAATTACTTTCAAATGACTTTGGTTGTTGTATGGTCAATTAATCCATTATACTTTTGTATCACGAGTCTTATAGATAGCTTTTTATATCATCTTAGTTCAATTTATTTGCCCTGGATACAATTTATTCAAGTTCCATACTGTTTTTATACAATCTCTCTATTCAATGCATTGGAACTACTTTGTTTCAATTTGATAATTTTTTAATGTGTTTTCTAGTGATGTGTTATCCGTAAGTTTTGGGAGAAAAAAATTTAAAATTCCATTACTTTGAAAAGGTACCTCGAATTGGAAAAACGAGTTCTTTATCAAGATGTATATATCAATGTATTTATCAATATTTATCGAAATGCATAGTTAAAAAAAAAGTTTTTTTTTTCAATATGAGATTTTATTTGCTTAATTTTCAAGTATTTAAAATGTATCTAAAATTAATCACATTCTAAACTTTTATTACCGACGTTGAACAGCTGACCTAATTATGAGCTTACGACTGATAATGCTTATCTCCATAAACTTATATATTTGAACCAAAGCCGTAAGACAAGGAAACTCTTGAATCAAGCATAGGGACAAACTAACCTTCCTGGAGGATTTTTAATTAAACTAACTCGTATTTGCGTTGCATGGGATGGAAAATCTCCCATGGTTAATTCAACGACTAGAGAATTCTAACCGACGGGAATAGAAATTTTATCAACCAGCCTCCACTGGGATTCGAACCTGGGTTACCTCATTCGTATGTGAACGCTGTAGTCCCTGATCCACCTCGGCTCAACATTCTAAACATGTCATCGGACAAAATCTTTTTTTTCCTTTCTATGAAATTAGTGAAATTTCTTATTTAATGTGCATTATATTTTTAAAACATCCACTCAACACATGCAAACGCTTACGAAGTAATGTTTTCAGCTTATTTATGTACTAATAATACTTATTTATTTACTTGTAAGTTATACCATTTTCCTTGTATTTCGTTCTTTAAATAGCTGGTGTGAAATTGAACATTAAACAATAACAAGCAATTGGAATGACCTCAAACGAAAATGCTCCAAAAATCCTTACAACAAATCCTCCTCCATGTCATCGTAGCCATTTGGGGATACTATGTATTTATGTATGAAAATGGAAAAGCAGTTTATCCTATGCATAGAGAAAGTGTTGGATTGACGTGGATTAAGTGCGGGGCTTCCACTTTTCCTAATGATTTATATGTTTATAATTAGTGGTCGCCGCGCGTTTTAAATGAATTATGATCTATTGATTTTGCTGCGCTCTTTCTGTAGTGGCGCATCTCGGCTTGTTCGAAGCCCGTTCAATTACAGTAATCTACAAGATAAATTATCGCCTAGTACACCTAGACCTAAACTGTAATTACACTGACATTCTCTCAGCCTCTAGTATTTTCCTTCTTTACGAACATCAAGCTGAATTAACTTTATTTATTTCCTGGATTTGAGACGGATTTTTTTAACCATCTCCCCTCCCTAGATTTTTTTTTCAACCCTTCATCGTCTTCCGTTACTTTAATTACTTTTAATTTTGCAAATCCATGTTTTAAATCTGGTCTCTTACCTTAGGGTGCTTTTTGAGCCACATGCTTAACGGAAAGGGATTTGAATAAGTGTCTTCCTCTTTTTAATCACCCGAAGAAAGTTTTGAAGGTATCGGGGAAAGGGATTCTTAAAGAGAAAAAAGAAAAAAAACATTTGTTAAATAAAAATGAAATGAACTAAAAAATGCTGCAGATTGCAGAAATTTTCGGTTGCATTAGCTTTCAGACATAAGATATCACCCGACAAAAAAAATTTAATGTTTTTTTTTTCGATGTTTAAATGTTGTGTAAAATAACTTTAACTTATTTTGCTAATCGATTGTGATTAAAAAGCAAAATTCTTCGCGATTTCAAACTCGATGTCATATTAATCATTAATTTTTCATCAAATATTTTAAGTTTCAAATATTTTTGATTAAAGTTTCTCATTTCTATTGACCAATTATGTTTATTGTTTTCTGTTATAAAAGCATTAATTCAGCCAAATTAACTTTAACTTTTACAAGATAATTCCATTAAGTATGAAAAATTTTAATGATATATGTTAGAGTTTATTTAACTAATTTACTAGTGGATTAACTGAGTTTCTAATACATAATTTTGAGCTCTAACTATCGTGATATCATTGTATATTTATTTCTTACAAAAGGAGTTTTCTTTGTTTTTATTGAAAGCAAAGAAATAATAAAGCTAATTTACAATTATGAATTGTTATAAGGAATACTTTTATAAGAAACAAATTCCTAAGGCCATAGATTTGTTAATTTATTTATTCCTCCTCACTTTTTAAAATTTTATTTTGACATCACATTCTATGTATATTATTTTACTTAAAATCCATGAACTTAAAAAGTGTTAAATTTTTTATTGGATATTTATTTATACAAGTTGTATTCAGAAAAAAATATGCTAATGAAGGTTGTCAGGGGAAAATAAAGTTGTATCGATTCGTTACGATGGTAATTGTTTTTAAAATTTATAATGTGTATCTATAATTAAAAGTAGACGTCCGGTAGTAGAGGTCCCGGGTTCATTCCTCGGGCCGAACAAGGTTGTCTCAGTGGGTCTATAAAATGAGTACCAAACATGCTTGGGGACTAAACACTGGGGGTTCCGGCTGACTACCTAACCGGAACATTTGCTTCTGCATCCCAGAGCCATAAGTCAAGAAAACATAGATGGACACAGTAGGCCTTGGCCCTCTATGAACTGTTGCGCCACTGAGTTTAGTTTATAATTAAAAGTAATGCTTGAATATTTACGTTAAATTACATTAAGTTGGAAATTTTGCTTTTAATATGTACTATGAAAAATTAATTCTACAGTAAAAATTCATAAAAACACGTCCTATTTGGTTTTAAGTGCATATTTTATTTGTAATGTATCAAAATTAAAAACTTATTTTGATCGATTTTCTAAAGGAACTAGTTTTAAGCTTTAAAATAAAAACAATAATAATAATTTTTAATCATGTAATAATTTTCAGTGAAACACTTAATTAAAAACGATTCGGTTAAAAGCTTGATTGATATCCTATTGGAAAAATATATAAAATAAGTTTTAAATTTCAACTTGTTTGAAAGATTATTTTAAGTTATTAATTATATTAAAAATATTTTTTTAGCTTGCTTTTTCTATAGTCTTATGCATATACAAAGTTTCCCAAAAGCCTTGTATAAAGTTTTTTTTCAAACAATAAAAGGAATGAATAATATCCCCAAGCAATAGCAAGCACATAAATGAATGCGCAGCTAAGCTCTATCATAATACAATTATCTATATGTGAATGAGTATTACAATAATATGAAAATTATTTATTAAAGCCTTGTATTTGGGGTAATATGAAATATTCACGTAACTGAAAAAGAAAATTTATACTTGATAAATTTAAAATGATTCTTTCCCTTTAATATTCCTTGGTAAAACATCTTCAATTACAGTAAGTAAGCCTAGTAGAAGTCTTAATATCACCCAATCCATTTCGGGTATTAAAACACATTTAAAAAGAAATTGCCTTCAGTAAAGAGTTGTTTAACCCTTACAATATCGACTTTCCAGTAAACACGAATTCTTTTAGCGTAAGAACTTATCCTACGGCAGAAAGAATCGACTTAAAGTGAAATAAATATTGACAAGTTTAAAATGCGATGTAAGAAAGCTGACGGGGAAAGATTCTTCATCTGGTACTCAATGATGCATGAAACAAGAAAAGCATCGCTTCTTCAAATTTAAACGACCCCGCGAGTTGAATTGTTATCCTATTGAGCAAATTTAATAGAAGGGATCTTAACATTTCTTCTTTTATTTTTATCCCTTTCTCTTTTTATTTATTTTGTTTGGTTTTTTGGTAGAGTAGGGGAGATTCAATTGCCACTATGACGGAATCTCAGCGGTTGGTCTTTTTTGCATCGTCGGATCTAAAGGATAGGGGATGTTCGTCAGAGAAAACGGAATAAAGAGGCTCCGTGGTTCTTAATGGGGTGTAAATATGGTGCAAATGAAATTGGTTATTGTTTCTCCTGAGGACGATTTTTCTTTTTTTCCTATTTAAAGAACATCATTTTTTTCTGTTTTACAATTTTTTTAAAAGATGAATAATCGTTTAGTTTTGATTTTTGTCGCTTTGAAATTATGCATTTGTATCTTTTTATATTCAGTTCTGATTAGTTTTAACAAATTAAGATTAAATAAATATTGACAGGTCTAGGTCTAATTATTTTGACCTTGGTTTAATAAATAGTTTGTAAACATATAGTAACAACCGCTTTATTTTAAAATACATTATGTTATGATTTTATACTACACTAAAACATATTGTAAGAATTGACTTGCAAATGTTATTTAAATTATTATTCGGAATAGGAGCAAAATAATTAAGTGATATAATTATCATTTAATTATAATACTCTTATTCTGGTTTAATATTTAGTTATACTTATGCCTGAAGCATTTTCACATTAACTTTAATTACTCTTATTTTATTAATTTAAATCAACCATCACTTTTGTTTGAAGTACAATACATAATATACATTTAATTTTATGGATAAAAATATATCGTAAAAAAGCTGTGTACTTAAGTTTATTTTTAAAACGTTATAAATATTAATTATTTATATTATTTTTACTAATAATGAAAATTTGAAAAATAATCTAATTTTAATAACGTGCATTTCATAAATTAACCTCAATGGTTTCTTTTGTTTCAAGTGCAGTGTATATTTTTCCCTTTATGAACTTATAAATAGTAAAAATGTCGAAATAATAGATACTAAAAATATTTTTCGTTAAATTGATTTTCACGATATTGTTAATTTGATTAGAAGCTTAATAATGATTTTTACGTTATTTTAACATAGCATTTCATAAACTTGATGGTGTAATTTCGTTAACATTTTGATAACAAAAATTCGTTTTGTGAATTCCCTTTAAACATAAGAATTGTTGATCTAGACTAAGGTCACTTTCCCTGCAGCTTCATTTATAAACCCTGAAATACCGCTTGCCTGCTTCACCCATGAGTGATCTTTTCCCCCGCGCACCGTTTTTTCTTTGACTTGTAAAGGTGGAAACCAGTTTACGCTGGGAAACCATGTCTCAGTAAAAGATTTAAACGTTGTTTATCCTTCAATAAAACTGCAATATTCATTTCTTTATTTTAGATTTTCCACTTTTTTTTAAAATTTAAAAGCAGTTGTCTGTTTAATTTTAATTGGTTTGCGTTATCTTTATTTTATTACTGCTTATTTACTAGAGCGAGCAAACTGCTCAAGTTTATGCATATAATTTAAAAAATATACACAAATCTTTCTAAAGATTCCTATAAAAATAGTTTTATACAGAAAATGTACGACTGTTTTCAAAGACAAATAATTTTCTCTCTTTCTTTCTTTATTATTATTAGTTTTCTGTAACATAATTAAAATAGCAATATACTGGTTGGAAACTTATGCACTCTCCACTATAAATTCCTTGAATAATGTAATTTTTTTTAAAAATATCATTACTATTAATCGTTTTGACGAATATTTAATCTCAATCATTATAGTTTCTTTAATAACAAAATTTGAGATAAATGCATTCTTACAAACTGCAAAACTAAATACTTAAAGGCTATAACCCTTGTCTCACTTTACCTAACGCGGTAAATTTCATTGCCAATTATGTTTCACCTAGGCAGCCACCGCAATTAAATTGATCCTTTCAACAAGACTAATTGATAATTTTGACTTGTTGACAAATGTAATAATTGTCTGTTTATGTGCTTTTAGGCCCTGGCGGCAGCCTGGAGGAAGGTCGAGGAGGTGGAGGAATGGACTCCTCGCAAATGCACAGTCTCTATGGTACCCACGGAAATAGGGCGAACAGTACCAGTAGTGGGAGCCCACCAGTGTCCACCCCAAGCTCCAGCGGATCTATGCTAGTGGTGCCTCAACCCATTAGCGCCGCTACCAAGGGTCCTGGAGCACCATCAGGGGTGGCCACCAATGGCACTGGCAGGAAGTACCAGTGCAAAATGTGCCCTCAGGTAAGTTTCCTTTTATATGGTCTTACCAAGTGACAAATCAACGCATAAAATTTAACTATTCAAGTAAAATGTGTTGATTGAACTTATTTGCTTGTATGTCTAATACATTTATTATATCGACTGTTTATCCTTTCCAAATGAACTGATGTCAAACTTTGCGAAGCTTTAAATTGTTATTCTGTCGGTATATTTATTTGATACTGATTTAAATTTATGCTAAAAATAGCTCGAATATTGTCGGTAACTGTTGATTTTCGTTACCGTTAAATTCATTAGTTAAAGGTTATATACACTAATTTATATAAGTCGAACGTTAAATGAAACGTATTGATTCATTTTTATTCAATACGATACTTTCGTTTCAAAACCTTTTGTATTTTACGTAATTGTTGTTTAAAAAGAAACTTCTTCAAAAGGATATTTTTACTTAAATGCTAATAAAACGGGATTTGCCCTCTGAACTTAGGCAAAAACTTCTTTTGTATGCATTGTCTTTCGATTTGTGAATTTAAAAAAATGGGCACTAAAAGAAGAAAAAAAAAGATATACTTTGTGGCAATTGAGACAAGAAGGGACAGCCACCTTTTCTATCTGAGTTGTTATCTTATTCTATCCCCCGGTGGTAGCGGACCTTTATTAAATTTAGCGGTCATAATATTGAGCTGTTCAATGCAGTCCGCGCTCTCTTGTTAATGTTCTCTTATTGCTGCTACAAGGGGATCGTATACCTTTTGAAAAATGTCTGAACTATTTTTTTCTTAATACGTTGATTGGATGTGTCTAGTATAGGCTTATTGTGACTGTTTAAGCTTAGACGACTCTTGAAAATAGTATTATAACCATTTCTTTTCCGTTTCAACTATAGTAAAAATATGTCATTGATTTTAAATAATAAAATGGTTAATATTATTGTTTAATAAGGCAAAAAAGGGTACCTAGGGTAGAAATTAAAAGTTGCTCTATGTGTTTGCAGTCAGTCATATGATTAGTCCGACGTTTGATGGAATTTCTGATCTTCTAAAACTTAGAAAAAATTAATTTTCTAAACTTTTTTTATTATTTTATTCATCATTAATCATGATTTAGAGATAAAATTTAACAGTTTGTTGGACTGACAATGCACACATGTAGTAAAATAAATAAATAAATAAGTATGTAAGTAATGTAGTGTTTTCTTTTTGTGCTGAAAAGTTTCTCTTGCTGTTTTTATTTATTTTTTCATGATTTGAGTTTTTCCTGCTCTCATGCCTGAATAGTAGTTGTTCATAAAAATAAAAGCACAAAATCGCCCTAATCATAGCAGATGTCTTATTTAAAAATTTTAAGGAACCACCATTTCTCTGGTGTCTTTTGATAAATACACGCAATGACAAATTCGCTTTTCTGTGCGCTATCATTAAACATTGTTATGAAAATCCACATGGTTAGAACTGGCCACTTGGGGGTTACGATGGAATCTCATGAGTTCATTCTCAGTGATGAGACAAGTGTCTTCGGATTTCTACAATAAATTTGATGTCGTTCCCTGATTCCATGCATAGTGATGCTCCAAAATCGTTGTTCAACGAAGTCATGTTTCCTGTATGACGTCACTCGAAAATCACCATGGCAACACCCCACTCCCTTGACTATGCAATACATGGTCTTCCCTGAACACTATGGACAGTAGTCATCCCCTTAACAAAAAAAAAAAAAAAAAAAAAAAAAAAAAAAAANAAAAAGTGCTATGCTCCCCCATTTACCATCAGGAAAAGTTCTTTTCTTCAGCTGTGCCCATGGCTCTTCTGTCCTGATTGCATATATTGGACACATTTCTGTAGTTCCATTTGTGTTACAATTCCTCTGGATGATATTTTGTCGAGATTTACAATAAACCGGGTGGAAACTTTATCATTCTGTTAAATCCATTCTTTTTGGTACATTTCAACGGTCTTTTTTGTAATACTGTAAATTTTTCTTTTACCAAATGAGTTCATGAAATATTCAACACTCAATTTATTGATTCCGTTTTTTCAGGTTTTGTATCCAATGTATTCACCTGAATAATTTGTTGGTAAATTATTTGCTAAATTTTTTGAAGGAAACTCTACAGTCCTATTTTAGTGATTTTACTATCTAACCGAAATTTCATTTAAAAAAAAAATCACCCTTTAAGAAGCAGAGGGGAAACTGTCATATTTATTTTAGAACAGTAATTCTTTAAAAAAATCACTCATTAAAGTCTAAAATTTCGATGAAGTTCGTATTAAGAAACATATTATTTTATGCCAATTTCAGTCAATTAAGAACTTTTCTTAAATTTTCTAATTACAAAATAAAATCTCCGAAAATCTTCGTAGCAATTTTCCAAATTTCAATTTTCAAAATTCTAAATTTTCCAAAATTGACATTCTATCTTACGCTCCATGATGAATCTCTTTACCTTTAATAGTGCAACGCATTTATTTTATGAATTTAATACCCAATCCCAGTTTCCCCAGCCTCATGCTGTTATATTTCATATAAACGAAATTTGACTTTAACGTTATTATAAAAACAGGATTGGCAACGAGTTAATGTAAAATACTCCAAGATTATTTACTGCTTCTTTTAAAATTATTTTAAAAATCTCATTGAATATTTTCTCTTTGATCTTTTATGTAGATTTCAAATAGAAAACTTAGGGTTACATTTTCCTAACAAAATCAACAGTGAGGCTTTCGAAATTTTTCTGAAATTCATCTTTTAAAGTTTCGTTTTAACAACATTCCCACGAAACGGTAACTTACAAGTTTTTTTTCTTTTTTTTCCCAAAGAGGGTTTTTCTGTTTTCTGAATCACTGCGACCATAAAAAATATATCCACTTGTTCAATTTTGTTTAATTTCGCTACTGATTTCCTTTTAAACTATTCAATTGCTTTTCGTTTACTTATGAAGTGAGAGGGCAAAATAGCCTCAAGCTAAATTCTTCTACAAACTTAAAAAATATCATTTTTCTAAGAATAGATAATACCAGTTTTTTTCCCCCAAAGTCGTTTATTGAAAAAAAATTTTTTCTTTCCATTTTGCTTCCCACATCTTTTAATCTTTAAGGATAACTCTTGAAAGACGATGTTGTAAGACAATTACAGAAGAAGAAATTTTTCATAGCATTTCCTTTAAGTCTTCGTAGACAGTTTAAAAATACCGACTTCATGCATCATTATTGTATATGTTTATGAAATAAATGATACAAATAACATAAAGAAAAAAAATCAAGAAAATCCTAAAATTCATTTAGCAACGTCTTTTGCATAGGTTAAAAAAATAAAACTTTTTTTTTTTGCATTTTTCAAATGGGTATTACCTTTTTTTTCCCAACGCTTTTGACGTTTATTTTTTATTTATTTATTTTTCAAATAGGCACAAATATATTTGTTTTATAAATTTTACTTCATATTTTCGAGTGATAAATTTTTTTTTTTTGAAAATACAAGAAAAACTCGGCACCATTTTGTTTTAGTCATTTTTACATATATTTATTACTTTTCTACACAATAATAATTTCCTATGTTTTTATTATTTGCATTTATATATTCCGACAACAAGCTAATAATTGCGAAAACACAAACAAACTTAGTTATGATATCACATTTTACTACATTTGCATTAATGCTATTGACTACAGTTTCTAATTTTTTCATGTTTGTTGATTCCGCTTTAAAATCATACATTTCCTATTCCGGATTTTATTGTTACTTAACGTTATTATTTTTTAATTTGTAATAGATTTACTTTTAAATGATACATTTGAAAAAGCAATTTTTATCCGGAATAAAATATTTTAAACAGATGACTGCAAAATTCATTTAAATTACTTAACTTCGTATGTCATAAATATTTCATTTCTTATTTAAATAAGAATTATTAAGAGCGGCGCAAAAGTAATTAACATATCAATAAACAATGTATTCTAATTATGCTTATGTGTGATTCCCACTACACTAACTTTTAAGACTAAAGGAATTTGTGTTTTATTCAATGTTTAACTTCAATTTTATTCTTAAATTATGAGTAATTATGTTAATGAATGGAATATACGATTTAGTGGGAAAATTTTACTTTTTCGTGGTGCTTTACTTTTTTAAGAACGGCAGAGGAACAAACTTTGTTAAAATTGAATACTCTTCGCAATAAATGTATTTATGTTCGAAAATTATAGTGAAAAGAACTGAATGAAGACAAAAAACAAATTGAAATAATGAAGGAGTTAAATCAACACTTTTTAATAGAAATCCTTATTTACACGATTATGTTGCGTGTTTCATTAGAATAGCATCAAAAGCAAATATTTGATTAAAAATACAAAAATTATTATTTTCCTTTTAAAATTATTAAAAATCAATAAATATTTCAATTTATGCATTAACTTAGTGCATATGTTTCCTATCATAAATTAAACAAAATTCTTTGAAGTTTTAAGATTGAAAAAAAATTTACTTTGCATGTATCTTAATACTATTTTCAAAATTAAATAAAATCATCTATGACATTACATTTTTTTTATTATTATAAAATTTAAAAATAGATTAAATTTATACATGGAATTTCTAATTACAAAACTTTTTAAATAATTGAAGTTATGCATTAAAATGAATATAATTAAATTTTTCTTTTTTAAAATAAAGAAAAATATTTCATAAAAATTGAAACCCACTCATATTAAATATACTTCCAGTCAAATGTCAATAGTAATTAATAATTAACTTTTCTTTTTTATAAGAAAAGACAAATAGTCCAACTCTTTATATACCAATGCAAACCTAACGCTGTATAACGTTTAAAAGGCTACCAACCATATATCAATACTAATTTATAAATTTATGCGCTTTAATAAAAGCATCAATCACATTACACTTTCTCCATCGTTATAAAATCAAAAAGAGAATTAAAAACTTAATGACGTTGGTAAAGCAAAAAAAAAAAAAACTGTTTCTAAATTAAGAATAAAAAAAAGAGCTGCGAAAAGATGGAAAAAAAATGACTTGAAGTTGATGTAAGAAAATAGCTTGAAGCACAAAGTGTCACTGGTTCTAGTTACCCTCCTTTGCATAAACGCCAGAATATCATTAGACTCGTTCTCTAATAACATCGCCTGTTCTTTTAAGAAAGAGGCGATTTTTTAAAGTAGCGGTGGTCGCCAGCAAACAAAAGGTTCGGTCATAGCTTAGCTCAAACTAATCATACATAATCACGGGTCCTTGTCAGGACTTGGGATGTTAAGAGTTCACACCATTTATTTAATGATGATGTCTATATCGAAAATGCACTTAACTCAGTGAGCGTTACTTATTCGTTTGCAAAGCAACCTTCTCAACATAACTGCTTCATCAAACATTATTCTTTCTTTTATTGATCACTTTTTGTCTCCTTTTTTTCCAAAGGGATTATCTGAAAATTATCGACTTTTAATTGGCAGTATGAAAAATGCGGTTTAGTCATATCTGTCTTTTTTTTAAAGTGTATCTTAATCCACTACATTTTTATAAAGATTTAAAAGGGTTTTTTTTTAATTAAATTCTCCAAAATTTAAAGTTTTATCAGTAGTTTTGATAAGAAAATGGTTTTTATACCATTTATTTCTATTCTTACGAAAAAAAATCATTCTTAGTTAGGAATTGTTTCACTTTTGCGATCACTTTAATTCTGGTAAAATTTTTATAAAAAAATTTTCCCTCATTTCAAGTTTGCCATTAAATTTTTAGGAAGTAATATTTTGGCTATAAAGGATTCAGGTGCATTGTTTAGAGAATATCTGATTTTGTAACAGAACCTGAAGAATTTTCTGTCTGTAATACTATGTGAGACTTCGATTAAATTTCGATGATGTCTGAATAAGATTTGTTAAGCATTTCTCTGTTCTTGAAAATAAAAGTATATAACGATAGAGAATTTTTAAGTATTCAATATTGAATATTGAATGAAATAAAAATGCAGTTCTCGTGGATAAGTTGCACATAAAGGTAATCAAAGCAGCGTATTTAACCTCGAAAGTTGTGATAAGTTCGCATTACTTATTAGTATTCAATATTTTTTCAAAAATTGCCCTAATGAAAATTACTCTTTATGTAACTTTTAATAGTAGGTACTTTAGTGATTCAATTGAATAAATTATAAGCTTATTTAAAATTTATATTTACATTCAATCAATCCAATCTTTCTTGTTCCACTTGGTATCTAAGCTTAATGATCCATACTGCACCGAAACAAAAAGAGTACTTGATACTTGTAAGACGTAATTTCTCTTTTGAGTTTTTTAAAGTCATTTTTCAAGCATCACAAAATAGAAGTCATTTGCAGAAAGCTACTCAAAAAAAAGAAAAGAAAATTTGGAGCTTTCAATAGTTTTATTTGGTGTCAGAATGTGCTGTTAATCTTCGATGACGGGTAAATTTGATGACTTGCTTGTAATGTCGATGCATCATTTCCCGTTGCATAATAGATGCCTTCCCCTATTCTTAACATGCAAGTTCTTCAGCCCAACGGAATACGTAAACGTGTCGACATTTGAAAAGCAACAAAATAAAATATCATTCTTAAACAATAATTTATTTTCTAAACCAATAAACGTCTACTTGAGATGCTTGAAGAGTGATTCTTAAATTACCATTTCTGGAGTGAATGGTTTGGAAAAGGATATTGTGCGCCCTGATTAAGCCTATCGTTCGTCATGTCTCATTACTCTTTTGTCATCGTACTCGGTCTCTAGGTAGAGCGCTATCTTTTCAAGGGTCTGCTCTACCAAACTCGTTGTGGGCGCTAAGATAGCAAGTCCCTTAGCTGTATTGCTCCTAGAGCTTGCATTGTTGAGGGATTAATCCATCAATGGTTAACTTAAGTTGCTCTCTTACGATGTCTAACTTTTTTATCCTCACCTATTCTTATTTTTTTTTCTTACTCTTTTCCTCGCTTTCCGTGTGCTAAAGCGAGTACCAGGCTTTTCTCTATTCTTCATCTTCCATCCTCTATTTTTTTTTTTTTTTTTGTTCCAAGAGAACTGCTTGAAAGCTGTTTTGATAAGAACTACTTAATGTTGTTCCATCAACATTATGGTAAGCTTGAATTTCGTCGTCCCTATGGCATAAAACGCGTTTAACGCCTCCCTCTGCATTTCAAATTTAAGGAAAACTCTGCAATCTAGTTTCTACATTTAAAAAAATTTTAAGCCATTGTCTTGTGATTTACGGCAATGACCAACCACTTACTTAAGTGTAATTAAGTTTGTTAATCGTTTTAACTGGAAATGTTTTACAAAGCAGATTATAAAGTTTTAAGTTCAGACAATTGTCAATTGCCAAGTTGTACGCATTTTTAAGATTTTTAATAACAAATGCGATGTTATTTTTTTAAAAAAAATAATAGTATTGTTTTTATAACATTTAACTTCAAATTACTTTTACGTTATTTAACACTAAAGCTTAGCTGTTTTAAATTTTATGAATGTTACTTCAAATGCTGCCATAGCTACCGATGTGACAAATATAACCTAGATATAGGCTCAAATGAGTTATTGAGAATGAAAATTAAGTTCAAAATTGCAGACAACTTTAGATACCCATAAATGTAGTAAATACAAAACATAGGTGTGTAAAAATAAACTTAAAGGTAAAATTTTGATTGTGTTGTACAATACAACAAAGCTTTTTGATAGTAGCTACAATGCAACAAAACAAAAAATAAAAATTGTTTGAACTTACTTCTTCAATAAGCGTTTTCCTTAATGCAAAAAAGAAAAAAAAGAAAAAAAAACTCACTGTTTTAAAATAATTATTGGGAAGTATATAAGAAAGAAATTTGGAAAAATAATTATTATGAATTCTCTTATAATATTGGAACTGATACTGATATAAACAGCATTAAAACAGCAACAAGATCTAAAGATTTTAATTTTATGTTCACCTGAACTAACATCCTAATTTTGTGTTGTAATATGTATGTAACAAATGTGCCTTATTTGTTAATAAGTAAAGTATGTTTGTGAATTTGATGCAGTAAAGCAAATCAAACAAAATAAATAAATCGTATTAGCAATCAATTCGTGATTTCTTAATTTCCTTAAGAAATTTCTTGGATTTTGATTGTACCGTTATAAATTTTGTAGTTTATACTTAATATAAATGTAAGAACATCTTTTTAAAATTTATTATTATACAAGAGAAGCAAATTTGCATTGATTCGCTCTGCAGCGTTTTAAAACAACGAACAAAACCAAACGGCAGCTATTTGTTACTTAAATAGCCAAGGATTAAAATTGACTAGTTCAAATAAAAATAACATGACAATTTTACTTTGAAGAAAAGTGTCAGGAAAATATCTGTTATTACAAACCTTAACCTAACTTAAAGTGGTTGTTAATTTCATCATTCATCTTTTCTCTTTCTCTTGACTTGAAAATGTGTAAACACTTTTTAATTTTTCTTTGAAATGAAGTTATAAAGAGCAGACGAAATAATCGCTGGGACTTGAAATATTTTTAAATCCCTCTGGAGGAGAATTTTCTGTCCCTTTAGGGAGGAAGTGGCGTAAAGAATAAACGGTAAATCCCCCTCCCCCGTGTACATATCATATTACGAGGGGCGCGATTTATAACTTGTTTTTTAATGGATAATTTTTTCATAAAATCTATTAGCTAGAGAAGTAAGAAAAAAATTGCCAAAAGAAAACTGTAAGAGAGGGAATAACCAAAAGGAAAAACAATAACATATTATGTATAAAAGGAAATAAAAAAACTATATTTTCTCCTAGTTTTTTGGGGAGAGGGGTGTGAGAAAAGAGAATAACAATTGAAAGCAAATTTTAAAAAAAATATTCGTAATCTTTTGCCTAAATAAATTTCGCTTTGTGTGCTGACATAATTAATCACTGTTCTTGTAATTACGAACATTTAAACTTTTTTTTTCAAAGGCTAATCATATTTTAATAACAAATAGACCCAGCGTAATAAAGAAAGTATGGAGGGTAGTAAGAAAATAAGATTTGTATCCCCATATACAGTTAGGGGAGCTTGAAAAAATGCCCAGGCTAATAATAAAACAAAAGCTTCCGTTCAAAAGCAAAAGCTCGTGTTGGAAATATTAATCTGCCTCTGACTAATTGATATTAGCGCCGACTGAAGTTATTGCCTTCAGGGCGTAGGCAAATTATAATTTACACCAGCGTCTTTACTCTCTCTTCACACTATACCAATAATAGGATGAACTTGCTTAGTATAAAAAAAAAAGTGGGAGGGGATAAAAAAAAATAAAATTCGCAAATAACACTAAAGTAATTAGTTGGGGTCTAGCGAAAGAACAGTGGCGCAGCATTCTCTAAAAAGTTAAACTTGATGCAATAAAGGTGAAAGAAAATAAGTCTGTAATGGGTATCAGTTGAACAAATAACGCGTCCGGAATTTTAAATTTATTTTATTTTAGGTGAAATAATGCAATAATGCTTCTTTTATTTTTATAAACTTTTTTTTTCTGAATAATTCATCTTAAATTTTTTTTTTTTTTTTGCTTTTTTTACATAGATCATAAAAAAAACTAGTATTAATTCTGAACCAAAAATTTTTCTACACCTTCGGTGTTAACTTAAGGGAATTCCTCTGAAAAAAAGCCGGATATAATAAAGCTTAACTTCGACGCCTATTTTATTAATGGATAATTAAAACTGATCAAGCTTCATGTTAAATAAAGTATAAAAAAAAATTTCTATACATAAATATAGATTAGTTTTTTTTTATTAATTTTTCTTATTTTTAATTTTAAACTATTGTTTTTAGATTTAGTACATTTTGAGTAACACGTTTTTGGGCTACAATAATATGGAAGCAATCTCTACAGCTTTTATAATAACAATTTTTTTAATTAAAGTATATAATGTATAATTAAATTAAATCCTTTGGGTCGAAAGCGACATTTTTAAATAGCTTGAGCGAGTAATTTTGATGAATAATATAACTTTCAATGTCGGCAATAAAATGTTTCTATGTATTGCATTGTTATCTACTTTGAATTTCAAAAACTTACATAGGTGGAAAAAATACTGGGGTGCAATTTTCTGTAAAACTTACATAGGAAAAAGAGTGGTTTATTACTATTTTTCCCCTAACCCTTCAATTATTCTTCAACATTAGAAAACAGATGCTTTGCGATTTCAAATTATTCGATTTCCAAATTAATCTATATTGCATTTTCTCATTCAAAAATTTTCAGTAATTTCTACCGGGTGTAAATATTTGGTTAAAAATACATTACTGATATTTTCCCCAATTTTAAGACGAAAATATTTATTTTTCCCATAATTCATCAATACTATTGATTCTAGAGAATTGTTTAAGTAATAAGAAAGCATTGAGTTCGCTAGATGCATGAAATAAAAATGAGTTTGTTATGTATCCTAAATAAAATGAATTAAATTAATTTATCTTATGTGTAAGTATACTTTATCTGTATTAAAGTGTCATTTTTTTTATTATATTCAGATTTGTAAAAATGGATAAATTAAATGACCAGTTTTCTAAAATCTGCTGTATTTGTCTGAGTTACTTTTCTTATTTTTCATTTAAAATTTTACTAGGAATTCTAAAAGATTTGCAGTGGTTTATTTTTATGCACGTATTCTTCGTAAATTCGAATAATTGGTGTTGTTAGGAGAAAATCTGGAGCACGTGGGAATTCTGATGAAAAAGCTTCTCCTTTTCTCGAAATTATTTTCTTTTCTTTTCGAATCTCTCTTTATTTGAAAAAGAGATAAGTACTTGTGGCGGCCTCTATTGGTATTAAGAAACATAATTTTTTAATCCTTAGAATCGGAAAAATATCTTTAGTAATTTCATTTTATCCTTACTCTAATTCGACTGAATAAAACACACTTGTACTAAAATATTTTTTAAATTCTGTATGTAACTTTTAAATACGTGTATTACTCATTTGCTATATTAATTTAAATTGTAACTAAATTAAAATTTGATTATAATATAAATTTTATCATAAACATGATTCGATCTATATATATTATATTATAAATAGATCGGAACACGTTATTATGTGTATAATACTGTGTGTATATATTTTTTTAATATATGACTATAAAAAACAGATTTTGCTACCATATATTATGAATAAACCGATTTATATGTTTTTAACATGATATTTTGCGTATGATGTGTTTTGCTGTCTATTTTAGTGTCCCTGTGTCTTTTAATTCTGTTTCTCCCTTTCCTTTCTTCTTTCTTCCTGCCGTGCACCGGATTGAAGGAATTTCGTGGCCCAGTGCTTCAGGAGTGTGTACCCCTCCAGGCATTACTGTGGCCACGCGAGGCCAATCCGGTTCACGCTCATTGCCACAGCCACACCATGCCCTGTGAGGCCACCTCCAAAGTGTTTAGCTGCTGCCTGCCTTGGCCAACAAAATTCGTGACTTAAAATTGAGCCCATAATATTAAAAATTAAAATATATTTTGCTTAAATTTTAAATCTTGGCGGCCTGTCATGCCGTTTCAAATTTATTCAAATTTTTAAAGAAAAAAAATATTTCGATTTTGCCTTTACATGGTGTGGTAGGCCAGTTTTCCAAAATAAATGATAATTTCTTCAGAAAAGAAAAAAATCACGAAACGTGACTGATCCCTCTCTACTCTTTCCAGATCTTTGGGTCCAAGGCAGATTTGCAGCTACACACTCAAATCCACATGCGTGAGGCCAAACCGTACAAGTGCTCTCAATGCTCCAAGGCGTTCGCCAACTCCTCATACCTGTCTCAGCATACGCGTATCCACCTGGGTATCAAGCCATATCGATGCGAGATCTGCCAGAGGAAGTTCACTCAGCTGTCCCATCTTCAACAACATATCCGGACACATACGGGGGATAAGCCTTACAAGTGTCGGGCTCCTGGCTGCAACAAGGCCTTCTCGCAACTGTCCAATTTACAATCTCACTCTCGTTGTCACCAGACAGATAAACCTTACAAGTGCAACAGCTGCTACAAATGTTTCGCTGATGAAGCGGGTCTATTGGAGCACATCCCAAAGCACAAAGAGTCTAAACATCTCAAAACACATATTTGTCAATTTTGTGGGAAGTCATATACGCAGGAAACTTATCTTGCCAAGCACATGCAGAAGCATGCTGACCGTCTTGAAAAACGTCCGTTGCCACCTTTAACCAACAATAACAACCTCAATATACCTTCCAATCAATCACTTCGTGGGCCAGCGCCCACGGACAATTATTGGACAAAAACTGCCTCCTCGGTATCTTCCGAAACTCATCATGGAATGGGAGATCCTTCTTCAATGGGATCACCCATGTCTCCACCTTCTCATCATCTGCATCCGCATGTCTCAGAAACATGTCTTCAGAATAGCATGAATGACCATCATGCGAGACTCCATATGGATCCTCGCCATCAACAACAGCAACAACAACAACAGCAGCAGATGGTGGCAAATAGTGCCAATCATACAAACGGCAGGGACCACGATTTAGGCTCGCATTTAGGTCAAAACCAATATGATACTTCATCTATGACTCAAGGTCATCATCCACCCACAAGTAAGAACACTTCAGCATTCACTCCCATTCAGTCGGGAATGTTGCCTATTTCTTCAGGACCTCAGCTGTCCATGCCGTCAGCAACACGTACCTCATATTTCCCTTATGAACCCATTAATTTTCCAAAGAGCACAAACCCAATGGGATCAATGGAAGTTAAACAGAGCCATAGTTCTTTCCCCAATCAACTTATTTCTCTTCATCAAATTCGGAACTATGCATCAATGCCAACAATGAGTGGAGGAGAGCATCCAATAACGATGAAAGATAAAAGTCAACAACAATGAAAAACATCAATAGTTCGAGAGGACTGAAATCTTCTTTCACGGGAAGAGCGTTCAAAGTTTGTCTTTTCTTATTCGTAAAATGTTGAATCTGTGAATTTGTTGTATACCATCCAAATACTAATTTACACCAATATCAGTGAACCTTTGAAAGCTCAATTCCTCATTTAAGTCTCGGACTGATGGACTCTTACCTCAGATTTCTTAATTCCCGGTGAATTTTTAGCGTTGTGTTTTACGACAATTTTACATTTTTATGCGATGTTTGCTGAAAGACGTCTCTATGTATATCACTCACATCAACGAGTCACAAGCTCTTGGAGATATATATATATATTACAAACATAATTCAGGTTTAATGAGTTTGAACGTGATGTTAACTTTGCATGCCAAGAAGCTTGAATATGAGGCAAAAGTTAGCCTTTCCACACTTCTTTTTACATAATTAACTTGATCAGATATAAAATGCTGACATTTTAAAATTTAAGTATTGGCAACTGTTTCTTTCCCTCACTCTCTCCATCTCGTGATGAGAAATCATTTGAAAAATTCAAAATATATATCATTGCCATCAAAACAAAAATATTTGTGATTTCGCACCTGTGATTCGGAGGGAAAGTCCATCAGACTCATAATGGTGCCTTGAATCTTAGAGAGTGCGTTCCAGTTTAGCCAATACTTAAACAGTTTATTCATTTCAGTCATTTTTAAATTTGTATCCGTTTATACTGTTAGCAAGTTTCTTATTAAGAGTATTGTCTTTAAGTTTCACTAAATTTGTTATCCAAACTCTCTTAAAAGAATAAGTGGGAATGCTAATTTTAATGTCTCTTGCAATAGTGAGATCTGTGTAGGACATTCTCTTTGTATCCTGTCTTATACCTCATCATATAGACATAGTATTATCATTCAAAACTTAACATTTTACTGTAAGTGCATCAATTCCAACATGCAAAAATATTTTTCATGGCTCAAATGTTTTAAGTAAAGTGTGGTATACAGTTTTCATCATGATTCAGTGCTAAATAAATTATTAATAACAAGAGAAATGCAACAGTTTGCACACGAGACAGTCTTTAACGAAAGAAATCATCAAAGTAATATCATAAAATATATGAAAAAATAAGGTTGTTTATTTCAATGTTTCAGAATAAATCGCTGGAAAACAATAATTTTCTTACTCTGACTGTTTTAAATACATTCATCAGTGATTTCTTTCGTTCAGGCTGCTTAACATCAGCTTCTTACGATTTTTTCTCAGTGGTGCTTATTCCATCAAATGTCATCAGGGATTTTTTTCAAAATATAAGCAAATTGTGAGAATGATAAAGAAAATCAAACTCATTTCACGTGTTAAATCACGTCTGTATTCTTCGATGTCCAAATAACTATAATTTCTGGTAATCCAATCTACTATTTGCTCACACAAAAAAATACACTTTTAAAGACTTCAGATGTTGTAGACTCGTTGATTTTCATTGCAACTAGTAGGTAATAGAGCTAGTTTGGGAAATTTTCTGAATACCTCAAATTTGTATGTTTTTCATCAGAAACAAAATGTTGCTTCATTTTGTTTCGTTCATCATCTGTATATTATTCTAGTGTATTATCTAAATCAATTAATCGTAATCGTTTATCTTTGATGTTAATTTTGTGAGTGTGGTGAAATATTGTTACTTGTTTATTACAGAACTGTTACTCTTAATCGTGTTTCTATTGAGATTTTTCATATTTCTACACGAGAGAATGTTTCTTTTCACTTGTTTTTTTTAAGGCATTTTTTTATCTGTGTCTGACTGAGCATTAAATATGTGGCATTGGATTCTTCTATTTATCTAAATTATGGCCAGTATTAAGGAAGATAAAATCTGGTTCTCGTAGCATAAATATAATTTTGATGGGCTAAACTTTACTTTAAAATGTCACAAATAAAGACGAACAAAGTTTTAACTTCCAGAAAAAAAAGATATATATGTATATATATAAATATCTATACATATATAAATAATATAAATATATAGCATTCTCTGATTGTGTACAAGCTAATATAAAAATATGGCACATTGAAGAATTAAGCCCCCAATGCCTGTGTGTATATGTATTTTGTGTGTGTATGTAATTATCAGAGCTGTAATAATAATTGTAATGTGTTTCGTGTTTCCAGGTAAAACCATTTTAGACAACATATGATTTTTTTTTACCATGTCAATTCACAACAGTTCAAATACCCAGTGTTTACAGTTTTAAATGAGTTATATTTTTGAAAGAAAATTGTTGACCATAGACAAGATTGATACTGTGATTTACGATATTTGAAATACAATTAAAATGGCTCGTGTCATTTTAAATATCATATTGTGCCCCCGAATATATTTGAACTGTTCTCTTTTAATTGAAACAACTTGTGAATTGATACATTCACTTTTAATGGATCTGTTCATCATATATTTGATATCATCAGAAATGTTTGTGTTTGAAATCTGTGTGACTTTTTTTTCGTAGATATAAAAACACTTTCTGATACCAGAAACACTTTTATTAAAGTGTCGTATGCCCAAGGTGATATTTTAAATATAAACCCCTTAATACATTCCTGTAAAAATAGATTTTTTTGGAATATTTTCCTGTCCCTTATTGCAGTGGGAATTATTAAGTTTTGATTTTAGCCTTTAAAAGTCTGACGTGTTGTCTTTTTCACCCCCTTATTTCCATTTTTATTTTAAAAGAAGTAAATTCTCAGGAATATTATTTCAGTATAGAGGTTTTGTTTAATATCATTATAAATAAGTAGTAAATATTATCTCAAACATACTACAGTGCCTTGCTTTTAAAAGTTATCACTTTAAAGCCTATTTTCTCAATGCTTTTTATTTCTTTATAGCTATTAGTGAATTTCAAATAATTTCTTTTGAAGTCGTTTTGTTTAATTGTTTATAAAAGGCGTAGTCTTTTAATTGATCTCATAAACAAAGGGAGTTATATGAAACATCTCTTTTCATAAACCTTTTGAATAATACTTGACTCATTTAGGTTTTATTGTGTCATATCAATGGATTTAGTGACTTTATTATTATTTTTTTATTTATTAAAGAAGTTAGCTTTATGAGGCTTTTAGATTTAAGTTAATTGTTTATTAAATGCTTGTTAACGAGAAAACTCAGTAATTCTTGCAAAGAGGAATAAAGCTTTATTGCTATTCATTTATGAGAAATTATGCTCATAAATTGTACGTGTATTATTTCTGAAATTCAAAATCTATTATTCTAAATTGTACTGATCTGTTTTAGTTGAAACAAAAATTTCTTACTTTTCATATATTTTAATGCAATTAAAATCTCTCCCGTTATAGTTTTAATATAAATTAAATAATATTTAATATAAATAATAAAAATAAATAAATATGTTCTGTTAAATGAATATGAATGTGATAGCTTGTTTAATTATTCTTCAATTGTTAGATTTTATTTCAATAAACTATCAGCTAAAAGGAATTTCTAAATTGGGATATTGGAAGTCATTCTTTTATATTAGATGCTAACGAGCAGATATCTATTCAGCTAAGATGTTAAGTCTTGTTAAACAAGTTTGACCTCTAAGCTAGGACTGTACTTAAGATTCAAGTACTCCATGCATATATACCCTCAAAAACCCCAATCCCTGTACTTGTATCTACAGTGTCAAACACTGTCTAAACAGAAGATGGATTAGGTATGGGCATTTAATGCCAATTTCCCCCTTCCTTGTATGATTGAATGACCATTGAATGACGTGAGTGATTTGTACATAGAATTTTCGTTGAAGCGGGCTTTCATCTGGATTGGATGTATTAGAAGGAATGCAAAATTGTTTGTTTCCTTTTTATAATAATTCCTTAAAAATTTTAGTTATGCCAATTAGCTTCTAACAAAATATTCAAGCTGCCATGTACCTCTCAAGGGAAACTCATAATCTGTTTACTCTTAATAAATTGCTTTTGAATAAAAAAAAAATTACTATGTTATTTAAGGTATAAAATATTCAATTAGCTAAACAAATCTTTAATACCTATTTCGTAGCATGAAATATTGCGAATTGAATAAAAGAGCTTGTTTTTTTTTTCTTCGAATGGCGCTATTTAACTCTTTTAATCTGCAATTCCCCTTCCGATTATCGAATAAAAAGTTAAAGGTTCATTAAAAAGTTTTAATCCTCGATTTCTTTGTTCGCGCTTTTAAACCTAAGAGCTTTTGAGAATTTTGCATCGGTATTAAGTACTCTTAATGCAAAGCTTCTCTAGTTCATTCGACTTGTTCTGAGAGCATTAAAAGTGAAGTTAAAATTGCTTTTTGAGAGTAAGTTATTTGCAGTTTATTCATTTTGGCCAATTAGTTGTAGCTTATCGTACCATAGTTAGATAAAAGTACCATTAGAATAATTAGTACCTTCAAAGTTGAAGAAGGCTGGATTTCAGATATTTTACAAAATAATAAGATTTTGAGGAAAAAATTTCCGCCTAAGAAGGAAAACTTTAAAAACATTTTAAGGAATATTTAATTCGATCATTTTTGTTACTGTTTAAACTTTGTATATCATCTATCAAAACGTTTTACCATGCGTAATAACAGGTTATTGAGGGAAGGCGACTTGCAACTACAAACTTCAAAATTACTGGGTACTGCCACCTTGTGACCAGATAAATTTTGAGAATAACCCATGCATTTTGCAACTATTTGGCCGCTTTAAAAGCATTCCAGAAGCTTTCTTACATCCCCAAATGCGACTATTAATTTCTTCTACATCACGATCCATCTCTCATAATTTTTTTTTTTCTCAAATTCATTCCGTTGCGTTCAATCCAGCTCTTTTAATGCCTTTCGATAAAAATGAGTGTTACTTGACACCGTTTTAAGCTATATCGCTATTTTATTTTATCTATGCAAATTTTGGGGAGAGGTAATATAGTCAGCAGCACAATTTTTTACTTGGAAGAAAAAAAACTTTTTGTTTCCCCACCTCTTCTGTTAGATATGTAATTGATGCGAAGATGGGTTTGGTGTGAACATAACCCCTGTTTATAAAACAAGCGTTCAAAGATTGTCTTAGAAGAAGTTTAGTACAGTGGTGGGTGTGCGAAACGATTAATGCTTAAGGAAAATGTATTTGCTAAACGTGTTAGCAACCATCACGTTCATAATTACTATGCGTGACGAATAGTAAACTTAGCTAGCTATTATGATATAGGATATTAAACGATCTTAAGAAACGTGAGGTTTAAGGTAGAGTGAAACATTAACATTACGTTTCTAAAATATATCTCCCAAGAGATAATAAAGAGTATCCCTTAAAATTAAACTAGGATAGAAGGGGCCACCCCCAAAGTGAGTCCTCATAAATTTTAATTAAAAAATAAAATGATTTTTGAAAATGAATTGTAGGCAATGAAAAAAGATGGCGTCGTTAAAGTGATTTTAATCATCCTTTCCGTCTAGAAATGATTTTTCGTTAAGTAATATGAAAAGAAAAGGTGTTATTAGAAAGCCTTCTTCATTTTCTTTACTTTGATACTTGATCACAACTGGTTAGATGATAAGTGGTGTTCTCATTTTAAAAGGCGCTGTTTCAAAAAGTAAACAAGTTTACCCTGGGAAAAATCCATTGTAATGCAAATTCCACGTTTTCAGACTTTGAGAGTCATTATCTGAAACAAAAGTAGATTTTCTCTTCTCTTGTTACTGTGGCTTGCTTCTAATTTCGTGTTAGTTAGGGACCGAACCAGAGAAGATGTTCTTCATAAAAGGACTTTTCTATTTGGAGCAAATCGAGATGTACTAAGGGATGCGCACAGTCTTTTGTCTTCGTCTTTTCGAATGCAAATCTTTTGATTAATCTTGTCTGTGCAACAGATCACTTCGCTCAGACAACAATTAAATAATTAACTGCTTGTAAGACAGAGGGACATTGTTTCCGCCTTTAGGGAAATAATTTCTTTAGAATGAGTTTTTATAGTTTTCCCTCCAGAGATTCTGCTAAAAATCTGGCTTTTTCCACATTTATTTTGTAGTTAGATTTTCTCATTACTTTTCTTCTTTGTCTCAACTAAAACGAACGTTAAACTAACAAATAGTTTTGAACTTTTCAATTATCTAACGTCAACTTAGGGTTTCAGTTTAATTTTAAAGCAAAATAATTGTTTTACGCTGTTTAGGATTTATTTGAAAATTTTTACTTTCATGGAGTTAGATTGGGATTATTTTTTTTTTCATTCAGTGTTTTGAAATTGAAATTTAGTATATTTTACTTCTTAGTTCAACGATATTTTAATGAAATAATAAATGCATAAAACTGGTTAAAAAGTACAAACGTCACCGATATCAGGTTTTGAAATTTAATCTTAATCAAATATGCATGGCATTTATAAACTTACGAAGTAACTCCACTACCCAGTTCTCAATAACAACTATAGTAACATTAAGATTCATTTTGAAGTTCTGTTTCCCTGTTTACTTAGAGAGGTACATGACAGTGAACTCTTTGTTAAAGCGGTACTATGTCAAAGCTTTTATTGACAATAAATAGCCACCTTATATGTGAAAAGCCAAAAGGGAACCTTCAATCTTGCTAACTTGTTGGCGAAACTGAAGAGATCAGTCAGAAATGGTTTTTCATTTTTGGAGCCATAAAAACCTGCTTATGTATGTTTAAACGTTTAAATACAATATTCGAAACAAGCATATTTTAGTAAATCCTCTTTAAAAAAACACCAGACGTAATATATGTAAAAAAATAAATAAATAAGTATTAAAAATTATAAGATTAATCACCAGATTTTACCTCAAAACTTTTGAATCTAGAAAAAATCATCTTCTCCCAAATTTTATCCATGGCTTTTAATTATATTTTTTTAATATTTTAAACAAAATTTATGTAATTATCACAAGTTTAATAAAATAAAATAACAGAATTTAATTAATATTAACCAGAAATAAATTTTTTAAACACCTTATTTTGTTATGTTTGACCATTTAATAACCATTGTAGAAATTGACAAAATTTCGATTTACTGTTACTTTTATTTTAAATTGCAGTTATTCAGATATTTCCTACAATATTAAAATTTTTAGAGACGATGACAAAATAAATAGTTTACTAATATTTTATCCTCGAACAATGGAGAAATTCTAGGATTCAATATGAAAAAAAAGTATTATGAATTTTAAAAGAAATATTTCATTGTAGAACTGTAAAACATAATATATATGAAGAAAAAAAAAAGAAATAACCTGCATAAAACAGTTAAGACATTTAAAAATATCAAAATAAATGTTGTTAGAAAAAAAGTATAATTTAATGTTTTCCTCTATTTATTTCTCCCTGTAGTCTTAAAGAATAATATTGTTAGACGTTTTCACACATATTTAATAATTAACTCGTGTTTTGTTTCCTCTTCGTTGGTAACCTTAATTATTATTGCAGTATATGTTTGGTCTTTGTTGCACTTTTTAGACTTAATTAATGTTCTAAGGCAAATATGTTTGTGATATTCTAAAGCTTTGCCATACTTCAAGTGTAAAATGAGTTTAATATATTTGTTAATATATACATATATATATTAATTTAATCAACATGTATGACAAATCTTTGTTGATATATTTAAATATATTGAATTAAACCAAATAGAATTCCCCGAATCTGATTTTGTATTTTACATTAATATTCTCTATTTTACTTATTGCATCTTTTCAATAATCAAGTTGTTAAATTTATAAGTTTGAAATAACGATTTTTTTTTTTTTGTTTTAACTGTATTTATGTACATGTACATATTTTTATCCCCAGCTTTAAACCAAACTACCTATTTTTTATTTGCTCAATGATATTTCTGTTTTTGTCTCCTGCATTTTTGTACATGTGAATATTCTACAACTAGTTTTTCTTTCGATGTGATTATTAATACACATATTATTTGTACGCTGTCATATAATATATTCGTACATAAGTGCGCATATATTAAATTGACATTTTTACGCAACTGCATGTTTGTCTGCGTAAATAATGTAATATTTACTGTGTTTTATTAATTCTAGAATTTTTACACTAAATTATTCGACCGTAAATGTCCAAATAGAAAACAAAAACAATATTTTAAAAACAATTCCTTTAAGTTCGTGTGCTATTTTCGGTAAGTAATTTATGAATTAAACTCGTACAAACAACATGGCAGGAATTTGTGACATGTAAAAAGTCCAGTTTGTTAAAACATGTTAATCATCAGCTTTAAGTAGTTTTTGTCATAGATATTTGCACTAGCAATAATGTTGATATTTTATATTAGTGTTTGTGAGTTTCATTATTGGAAGTTTTTGAAAGGAAAGCAATTAATAGGCAGAACAGGAAGAAACATGTTTTGGGGACACTGTGATAATCAGCTTGTTAGTTTAGCTTATCATTTCGTCGTCTATATGAAATGTTTCGATTCATACACGTGTGAACGGCGAACCAAATCATGTGAAATGTGTTTTATAAATGTATAATATTTTTTTTTTTGGTGATGTGTACATGTTAGTACGTTGTTGCTGCATTTGCGCTGTTTTGCGTCATATTTCAAACATTTTATCTCCATAAATACTCAGCTTATATTCCCTTATTACCCATTAACGACTTAATGTTTTTAAAAACATAATAACAGTAGAGGTATTTCGCAAAACTTCCACGGAGTCTTTTAGATTATTTTTTTCTGAAAATCATAAAAAATACAACTCAGGCAGATCAACCTCAATTGTATATGCAATAAATAAAGAAAAGTTTTTACAACATCAAAACCTCAATTATCCTGTTGTAAGCAATCAATTTATTTCCTGCATCTGGCGACAAATAGTTGTCGAATCAACCTCAGTTTTATTTGCCATAAATAAAATATTCAGAGATGTATTTTAAGATGTATCATAACCTCAAGCATCCGGGTGTTAACAGTCATTTAAATTCCATACATTTGGTGAAAAGGGCAGATAAGGCAACCTCAAATTTATATACAATAAATAAAATATTCAAGCAAAGTTCTTACAACAATAGAACCTCAAGCATCCTGTTGTTAGCAATCATTTTATTTCCTACATCTGGTGACAAAATGTAGGAATCACGGTAAATTTCTCTCTTGTCAGGGAAGATTGTGATACATAATTAGTTTCATTAATAATCCATGTGATAGACTTAAAAATGATGGATACACCCTGCAATATAGTTCATTTTTATAAGATTTTAGTAGTTTATTACTTATCCAAATTTATGTTGGCTGTGCTTCAGTCTATTGATTTGTTATTACAGTCAATACGAAGTCAAATTATATTTAAATGTTACTGTTAGAATAAATTATAATGTTAGAAACATTTTGTTAGAAACCTTGTGATTCATAATTTAAAATGATTCCATATTGATTACTTCTAAAACTTTCTCAATCGTGGCCAGTGCAATCTGTTAGTCAATCAGTTGAAGTATATTATTCGTTAAAATTAGCAACTTTTAACTAAGTAATTTTCTGATTTTTCTTTGAAAATTTTAATATGCAGTGATTGTTCTTGTAAACATTTTACCGACGGAGAGAAATTTTTAAACTTGTACATAGCTAAAGAGTTTTAACCTGACTTCATGTATAGTTGAAATTGTCCGTGAAAAGTTGGAATGATGTGAAAGTGTATGGACAGAAAATATTTTAAAGTTGACAACCTGTTTATTTGCTTTTTCCATAATTTTTAAGGGTCGAGAGAAATTATAACTTCTTACCTCATTTCTGCCTTCTTGAAGTTAGAGAGAAAAATGCATTGTATGCAAAAAGAAGTAGGAACATTCTTCATTTGTATAGTTCTATTTTTAATTTAAGTTTGTATGACAAAACGAATGATGTTCAGGGAATACTTCATTGCTCAATTTATTCAAATATAATTTTTTTAGCTGCAAAGAATTTTTAGAAAATTTGTTTATTTTTTAAGATAAAACTATTTTGACTAGGTGGCTTTAAGATCTTTGATGTCAAAGTAGTTTTCACGATTATGCATTCCATATGGTACATTTAATCGTGGCAACGCTAATGTCCACCTCCTTGATCACCTCAATTAGTACTTACGAGAATTACCTCATTTGAGCGGTGCCATCGTGAAAATGTCAGTACCTCTTTGAATCTTGAACGTATGTAACAACTGTGATTGTCGAATTGCGTAGGACCCTTTCTGCTGAGTATTTATGGAGGATCATCCGCAACAATTTTTTTTTCTTTTCAATTGCGCGATCCAAACTGTGTTTAAAAGTATTTATCCAAAGCGCTGCGCTGGATCAATTAATTTGATCCATAGAAACAAACAAAATAATGAGCTATAGAGTGAATTTAAAAAAAAAATCCATTTTGCTCAGCGATGATCGTGATCTTATTGTTCTTAAATATTTAAAATTGATGAATGTATCACAGAAAGAAAAAAAAATATATCTAAATGAATTTTGACACGAGTAGTTAAGCGATTTAATTTTATAAACTTGTACATAGATCATACCCATTGTAGTTTTGAACGTAGTACCCTTCTTTTGCCATGTGTAACCGCAGAACCTCGAAGCTTGAATTTTATGACATGAGAAGTTGTGATGTAAAGGTCTAAAAGCATTGAAGGTCTACTGCCAAAAAACCATTAATACGTAGAGTCCACATCTTATCAATTAAGCACTTGTATGTATATGTAAATACTATTATTATCAAACAAGTTGCAACTCACCAATATCTTTTCACTTATAACCGGGACCTCAGGCTGGGTTGCGTTCTAAATAAATAGTCCAGGAACATTAATTTACTTGATGTCTCTTTCCTATTGTTATATCACGTATTTTCATAGCATCAATTGATAAAGTTGCTGACATTTAATGCCAAACAAACCCCCAAACTCACGAGCTTCAATTAAAGATAAAGATTTGTAGATATCTTTCAATCTCTAATAGTCTGTAAAAAAAATCAACGGGAAAGAGACGTTAAGAGTTAATTGATATTTAAGTATTGATTTGATGGCTACAAATTGATGATATCAATGTCATCTCTTTTCATATAACTTTAAAGTTAACAGGGCTTAGTGATGAGATATTGGAACAGCGATCAAATCAATATTTGCTTTTAATTTGATGCGTATCAACGAAATCATCTACCATGGTGATATTCAGGGAAATGTTATTCTTAAAAATTGTACCTGGCATTCACTTTAAAGTAAAATAAAGAAATTTAATTAACCTCAGTTTATCATTGCCTCTTATACAGCGCACATAACAAAATAAAACCTCATATGCCATTTTTTTAAAAGAAATAAAGCGTTTTATGAATCACATAGCGAGTTGCATAGAGTTTCCATACATCTTGCGCGATCTTTATCATTTCCAATTATCGATATATGGTGTTATTTGGTGTCTTCAATGTAATGCGAAATACTTTAAGTATTTTCAATAATATTAATTTTAAGGCATCGCTAATATATTGACCCTTTATCTCATTCTTTGTTTTAAAACATTATTTCTTGTATATTTTGTCTTAAATTTATGTTACTGACATTCTACAGATTATCACTTTATTGTCCATATCTTTACAATATGTATGTAGACGACTTGAAATAATTTGCATAATCAACTGTATTAATTCATTACCTTTTTATGAATTCTTGTACGAAAGGATAAATTTCAGTTTTCTCTCATTTCTGTATATCCATATACTTCTTTGTGAATAACCTTTGTTTATAATAAATAATTGGTTTGTTGCAACTCATTTTATTTAATTGAACATTTGTGATCTCATTCAACTGCTTTTCCAGAAACAAAAATTTTAATAATTTAATTATTCTTGTATAAACAAAGACACAAAAAGAATAAATAAATAAACTCGTTGTTGATCGCGCACCATGTGTTTGTAGTTCATGGTTTAGGTTCAACTTGTAGTCACTCAAGTGCCCCTTCCTTGTACAACATTGTCTTGTGCTATTTCAATAAAAATCACTTTAAGTCTTTATTTCAAGTGTCTTACGTGTATATGTTTCCGTAACATATTTAACCCACTTATGTGCGTAGTTAATTTTTTATAACGTGCCTAACATTTAAATATGCGAATATAGTACACAGAATAAATAAAGAAATAATTGCTATTCAAATGCATTTTAAAAACATTTGCTGTCACTCTAGTTGTGAGAAATTACGAACGATGGATTTGCTTATACATGTTTGGCACAAAATTTTGAACTAAGGTATTTTCTTAACTCTTTTAACACGTCAAACTTACATTTTCATATTCAAATCATATTTTCTCCATTTTGAAAATTATTCTAATTTTAAGTAACTAAAGAAACGAATTGATACAATTTAAAAAAACAACTATTAAAAACGATCACAGTTTTCAAATCAATTTTTTTTCACTATTAAAAAACTTTTTCAAACACTAATTCTAAGCTAAATTCTTCTTCAAATTTATTTTTTTTATCCAAATCCTATTACATTTAAATATGTGTAGATATAAAATAGATTTATATAACATCAATCTTTAATAATATTTGTGAAAATAAACTGTAGTAGTTTCAGTGCTTATTCAACAAAAAACCTTTAAAAGAAAGGAAAATGTTTAAAGCAAACCGCCAATTCAAAAAACTATAACTCATTGTATTTTACAAATTTTATTTTTAAACGAATCTTATTTTATGATCTGTTGGCACAGATATATTTTAATTGTATTTGCTGCTATTTGAAATCGAAACTACGACACTTTTTCACAAAATTTGTTTTTCGTAAAAAGATGAGGCAATAATTAAAATCTATATTTACTTATAAAATTCTAATTATTTATTTGTTATTAATAAATATTAGAATAATATCCTGTTGACAAGTGATGACTATTATTCGAATTCTTTCCTTAATATTCCATTCATTTAAAATTACAAAAGAAAAAAATATTTTTATATTCCCATACAAGCTTATCATGTCTACCAAATTGTATCTTTCTGTAAATGAAGAAATCAAGATTTTTCTGCTGCCTTTGCAAAGGATGGCTGTCCCCTCTTGTTTATATTCATCGATCGCTAATCTGCAAGAGTGACCAATGGCGACTCATCCTCAAATAGCTAATCATATGCACCCGCACGGTTGCATGTACGTTAGATTTAGAGTGATTCTGTCACTGGAGAAAACAAAATTCTTGAAACTCTTCTTTATTATCTTTAATTTCCGTGAATCAAGTTTATTCAAAATCCTTTATAGTACAATCAAATAAAATTCTATTCATAAAGGTAACTTATGTAAATTTGCAGCTTTTTATTGATATTAAAAGCATATTAAGATGTTACAATAAATTTATGTGATCATTTTTCATTTAAATAGGAAATACGATGATTTTCTGAAGTAAAGATGCATGTTTTTAAGTATACTGTGTTCATCTGTAAATAAATATTTATCCAAATGAGGTACTTGTAATTGTTTAAGCGTTTCATTCGGCTTCTCTTGGTTACAGTACCAGCTTCATTTGTCTTTTAAAAGAAAATTTTTTCTTACTCGTGAGAATTTGAAAATTAGACGGATATGGCTATTATTGAGTCTATTATGGTATTTTTGTTTCTAATTTACATCATAAATTAAGTAATTACCCAAAGTTTGAGACACATTTAATTAGTTTGTTAGTTATTATAAATACCAATAATTCGTTATATACCACGGTAACAAATTAAACTAAATATAAAGCTTTCTGAATATTTAATACTTAATTATAGTAGTACTTTATAAATGTGTAGTAGTTTTGAAAGAATGTTACAAAATATAGTGATTTGCCTAATAAAAAATCCACACATATGAGATAAAAATTTCTTTATCATTTAAAAGTTTTCTCAGGTGTGATTATTTTGTCTCTCAATAAAATCGTGATTTAATTAGAGATTAATAGAGTATTACAATTGCAGTTTGTGAGAATTTTGTTTTTAAAAAATCTTTTGTTTAGTCAAATTGTTGAAAAATATGCTAACAAATAGTTATCGGAATTCATATTATTATTTGTGCAAGCTTAAGAGTACCTAGCTTTTTTTTATATCCGTCGTTGAACAGAAGACTCAATTTTTGGGTTTTCGTCTACTAATGTTCAAATCCGTAGCCTTGTAATTTTGAACCATTCCAGAAGACAAGGAAACGCCTGGATCAGTACCTCCAGAGGTATTGATTTGTTATGGGAACATGGAGGACTTTGCGATTCTACAGATTTTACGTGCATCAGTCACCATTTACTACAAGGGGAGTCTTTGGACTGCGGGGATCGAACCCACAAACTCTTGGACATTGGCCCAGCGCCCTATAGACCAGGCTATCCCGGCCTTAGTACCTAGCTTTTAAAATAATCTCTGGTATCAACTAGTAAAAAATATTAGTTACTGATACTATTTTTTTAGTAATTGAAAACGATACAATTGTTATTTGCCCTAAATACAAATTATTGTTATGCATGTGTCAAATACAACTTATTGTTTCTGCCATTTGAAAGGCTTTGACTGTCATATTAGTTTTCCATTTAAATAGATTTAAGTCTTTTAAAAATTCTTACGAATATTACATTTTAATTGCTACTATTGACTGCTTATTGACAATATATAAATAATATATGCTTTAGTATTTGGCTATAGTAATACATTGAATCAGTACATATTTATTGCTATAGTTTAGTATTAGTTAAATTAATATGATATCACATGAACCTCTCAAATTAATCAATGTCTTAATTGCCGATTAATATTTTTCTTAAAAAAAATAAAACAATAACAGTGTCTTGCAATATTAAAAATTGCATAATATAGTATAGTATAATAAGTAAAGCATTCCTGTCAGTATTATTTCTATAAGTGGTAGCACCTATTTCCATATCATTTAGGAATTTATTTATTGAAAGAAATCTTGACTAAAGATTAGAATGGAAGTTTGCAAAAAGTGAAGGAAAAAAGAGGCGGTTATAAAAAGAATGGGTTCAAATGACCAGTTCGTTTTCTTCTGAAGTGATTCTCTCCCCCTCATCAGGGCGCGCTAATCTCTCCTAATCACACTCGCGAAAAGGCTTTTTCCCGTTTTCTCCAGGAGAATTTCTCCAGTGGATCGGGAGGCAAAACCCTCTCGCTCTATTATGACGTGCTGAAGCGGTAAATATGGACATTAGCTATAAGTACCTGTGCTTCGTTTTTATTATAGTCCGTTTAAGATTAAAGTTGAAACTACTATTCAGGGAAAGGACGGAGATTTGTAAAGAAGAAAAATTAAAAAAAAGAAGAAAAATAAGAACACAAAAATGTGTTAACAAAAAAAGAACCTTTTACTTCTTTTCCAATGTAACAGTTATCGGTGCAAAATTACCCCTCACACAAAAACTGAATCATTTGAATTTCTTAAATATTTTATGGAACCATTAACGAAAAAGAGATGTTAGCAAAAAATTCCGACAAATACTTCCATGATATTTGCTCGCAGAGTTTTCCTTGAGATCTAAATGATTACGCGCTTTATTTTGTTTTCTTGTTATAGACGCTTGTCTTCTAAGTTGAGGCTGTTTAACTTATGCTTTATAAACAATACATTATTTTATTCAATTTCCTCCGTTTATTTTTTCTCGGAGGCAAATTTCAGAGTTATAAAATCGAATTACCTCTTGTTATTCTGAATCTAACCATTCTGTGCCAATAAGTCAGTTGACAACTCCGAGTTGTTTGAAATTGCTTCTCCCTTCAAATTGTTATGGAACTTTTATTGAATTCGTGCCGGTATCAAATGAATCTTTTATGTTATTTCGATTTGTAACAATAAGATCAGCATTAATGTTGTTGTCTTTTTTAAATCTCTAGCAAATATCAGAAAATATATTGCTATTACTGCTGTAAAATTTGATGTTAAAATCATATCTTTGTATCAGAGTAATATTCTTCTAAGTTTCTATTTTAAAAAGGAAAGGAAATAGATCTCTAAAAAATTTGCAGAATTTGATAATGTTTACGAAATTACAATAATTGTGACAATAAGGAAGTAATTTTATTTTTACAAATGATTTATTGTGAAATAAGTGTGGTTTTCTCAATAATCTCTCAGTAAAATTTACTTTACTTAGATCTCCATTGATATTCACTACTTCATTATATTTCATAAATAAGAGAGTTCTTGAGTTTCTTAGAGTGCACATAATGCACAAAACTAGTCTTAAGACATTAATTAAAAGTAATACATTCATTCAAATTAATAGTACCTTTTTATTTAATATTTTATGAGATAATGATACCTGGATTATAAGTTTATTTTTGTTTTATGCGTAAAACCAGAATATTTTTCAATGGTATTACTTATAAATAAGAATAAAAAATAACAATAAAACTGCAAAAATACTGGTATCTTAAACGACTGTACATTTGTCTCCATGCCTCTTAAAAATTAAGATTAAAAATGTGATGATTTCTCTGTGAATGTTCTTTTATCAACATTTCCTGTAAAAGTGTAGTTAAAATTTTGGCAATAAGTACTCACTTTTAAATTTCCTTAGCTTTTACCTTTCTATTTTCCTTTTAAATTTGTAGGGTTTTTTTTTTCCAATTCACTTTTGACGAAGTACATTGTTTGAACCACACGAAAGAGGATGTCCTTAATATCCCACTAAAGAGGAGTCTGTTAAAACTATTTAATAAACTGTTTTAAAACATAATGGTAAAATTTAGTGTTTCATCGTATAGAATAGGAAGAGAGTTATTGTACGCTGGACTACATTTACCTCAGACTAGTGTAAGTATTCGCAACCCCTATAAGTAAAATTCAGCATACAGTATAAGTAGATCGTACCGGTAATAACAGGTACTATGTGTTGTGAACCATAGCAGATTTTACAGTTGCTGAGTAATTTTTTTCATTCAATAATCAAAAGGGGAAAAAATGTGAAGTACTTGCATTTAAAAACAAAATCAAACTGAATAGATATCAAAATGTCAATCACTATTTGCAAAATGGCAATTTTTTGGAAAAATAACTTTTTACTAAGCCTCTTAAAATCAAAAAAAAATTTGTCGTTGACCAGTGTCAGAGTTGTCCCTTAAACCAGTTCAAGGTATGGGAAATAGATGCTTTTGGGCGCCGCATGGCACAAATTTAATTCTTTGTAGAACTTATCGCCCACAACATGGAAATTTTTTTATACTCTTTTTAATACTTTTGAAAGATTTCAATAAAAAATTACTTGGTACTGTGTTCATGATTTACTTAATTAATTTTAGCAAATATAAGCTACTTTAAAACTTAATTAAAAATAAGTTTTCATTGCTTAACTATTCAACTTCAATAAACTAGCAAATTTAAAAGACAAAATAGGCATTTTGCAAGGTGTAGAATCCTATATTCCAAGGTATGGAGGCTCTAAATACAGAGCCATGATCCATGTTTTGGACCAATTTTTCTTACTGTTCAAAATCTCCAGTGTATGATAGAATCGGTTCACAAAAACTGCATCATTAGCAGACATAAGTATTGTATATTTATCATAAAATTTTTCAGTTGTTTTAATCGTTACATTTTGCACCGTGAATTTAAAAGTTAAAATATGTCCGCGGTACAACAAACACCCTCTGTTTATAAAGCTATGCATAAAATCGTTTAAAAACTCCATTTTATATTGATTTCGCCTGAAGGCAGTGTCAATATCTGCAGAATTCTCCATCTAAAATTATGTCTTCTCTAAGCAATACGCACACACATATCCCTTAACTTTATCGGAATGGAAAATAGATTTGAAAAGTAATTAGCAATCGGCCCCGAAGTCTCCCAACTGAAAATGTTAAGAATGTAGGAAAGGGACTGAACTTTATTGATCGTATACCAGCTGACCAGTGCATGTTCAACTTAACTTGTGAGAAACGGTTGTGTCTTTCACATTTACCTGCTTCGAAGATATCGCAGGGACGCCCACATTTTCCATTTTCTTGACATTTGGAAGGTCCATTTCATGTCTTCTTTTACAGACTTCATTAAATGTAAATTCATGCGCTTATCTAAGTTTAAACGAGTTCCTTGTTTCACTATGCAAATACAAAATATAAAAAGTTTAAAATTCAACATAACGATATGATTTCTCTTCCCTGTAGGTATTATCCCAGTTGTTTTATTAGCCATTATAATTAAATACGATTGGACTGATTATTGATAATCTGTTGCTTACGGGATTCTGTTGAATTAATGATCAATAATAACACATGATTTGGAATCTGATCTTTTATTTATTTATTTTTAAACTTATTTACAAAATGAAAACTTTTGTTCCATCACCTTAATGCTTCTTAAAAATCAGCTGAGCTCTTTTAAGAGCCATTAGCTGATTGAGTCGATAACGCTGTATCTTCATAAGTTGAACAGGCATAGAAAAATGCTTTGATTTCTTAAAACAAGAATACCAAACATAGCCAAAATTACTAATTTAAAATTCCATGCGGGAAACAAAACTTTTTAATTTTACTTTCTGAAGCAAAAAAATAAAATTAAAACCAAAACTTCCTATTTGTAAAGAGAAATACTATTTTGAAGAGACAGTTTGGAAAGACCCGCTTCATCTTGTCGAGTTGAAAAGTTGCCGTATAATTGGTCCCAGCATTATGATGCAGCAGTTTGCAAGTTCGCACCATTTTTATTAGCTGTTATTGTTAATTAAGAAACGCATTTAATTCGCGCCTTCTCCCCGTCGAGCATACACATACGTGCATGCATCCAGATCAATCGAAAGTTCTGGTAATTTACTTTGCTGTAGCCGCAACCGGAAAAAATTTAAAAAAAAAAAAATCCATTGAATTTCTATAAGCGAGCTTTTTCTAGCGGCCCTGCTTTTTTTTTAACTACAAATTACGGTGTTTACCCTGCCTTTTATTGACGCAGGGCGAATTCACACAAAAAGAACAATATTTCGTATGACAAGATAATTAGTCGTATTTGAAGATGATCGAAAAAAATGATTTTGTTTGAATGGAAAAGTTTCTGCTTTGAACGCTGTCTAGATGAACCAAAAGAATATAATTAATTGCACTGTTCACAGCTAACTGTATTAGGTCGTTTTTTTTTCTTAAATGGAAGCATTTATTTATTTGTTTTCTTTTAATATAAATTAAGATTTAGTTATACATTTATAGACCAAGAAATTTAAAAGCTTCGCAAATGAGAAATGGATTGGTATTCATTTTGCGGGCGTGATTTTTTTTTCCCTTCGGTTTTTCTTACAATCCTTTCGTTTAATTTAAAAATTTAATTAATTGGCTCGGTAAGAAAAAAAAAAGATTTATTTCTTATTGAAGCGTATCGAATAAAGCCTTGTCGAAGATCGAGTATCTTTTAAAATACGTATATTTGAATCACAAGTGTCGAAAAGAATTAAAATGCAGCTCCATTAGCAAATTAATTACATGAAGAGTAACATTTATTCCGGAGTGAATTAATCAGAAAAAATGCATTTTGATCGTCTCTATCTCGCCAACCTCTCTTAACAATAAAAACTATTTCTTGTTTGATTTCAATGTTCTGTAAAAAAAAAATGCATGAACTGTTGATAATCTTTTAAATTATAATCCAAACCGGCAGTTAAAAGTACTTCTTTAATTAGGAATGAAATTTAATGCATGTATATTTCAACAAAAAAAAAATTTTTCTTTAATATTCCCGTTCTTTATTTTCAGCTTTTATCACGATATTTGATACGACTTGTAGAAGTCCTTTATGAATCCAAAAAATATTTGGGGTTCATATTTTTGTTATTGTTAGTGTGGCTTTTTAGACTCGAACATGATACCTCTATGCTTACCTTTCGTCGAAGCTAGAAAAAGAATTATTAGTCCCGAGTTGAGTTTTTTGAGGATATTGTACTCCATAAATATTTAAAATCAACAAAATGCCTCTCTGAAAATGAGTTTTTTTTTACCATGTAGCTATGAATAATTTTTTAAATCACCCTACAGCACTTTCTCGATAAAATTATTATTTATATTACTCTCTCTTTTAAACAATACACTTTAAAAAACATAAGGTTTAGAAGTGTCTGCCTTAATGTAATTGGACAGGCAAATTAAAATTAATTTTAATATTTTCTTGTTGTTTCTTAAAACTCATATGTGCCACCTCATATCTTGAGGTGTGCCATCTCATATTATTTCGATTAGTAGTTTTTATAAGCTGAAGACTTTTAGATAAAATGATATTAATTTTCATTCAGATTCTAATGGATCATGTTAAATATTTCAATAAAAAATATTTTGAAATGAAATCCTTTACATTATTTAAAGAATACATAAGATGGCAATAAATTGTCATTTTTAAAATGATTGGAATAGTCATACTTTTTTTAAATTGATTTTACTTTTAAGAAATGGTGGCATCATCTTACACAACTAATTTAAGCTTTAGTTGAGTTTTTTTCTTCTTTACTTTGAGTATTAAACAATTGTTTAATTTAATTTGGATAATGTACAAATAAAAGACAATGTAAATTTTATTAATGAAATTGTTTAAAAAAAAACAGTATGTTTATGAGTATATATAAGAAGATTCGCCTTCTATGTATTTGAAAATGAATTTTGTTTTGATCGTAAATTTGATATAATCTTAAGTTTTTGTTATTTTTAAAAGTTTATTAACTTAAAAAGTTAGAAACTGATATTTTTATATTTATTATTCGTTTTCTAACATATGATGACATTAAAGGTATCAATTTTATGTTTCATGGAAAAGATGTATTCGATTTTTCAAAAAAAATATCTTACTTTAAAAATTGATTATTTTTCCTCCGAAAGTATTAAAAGTATATGAGTAATAAGAAAATACAAGAGTTTTATTGTAGAAAAATTTATGATCGAAACCTACTAAAACCAACTCGAACATTTTATGATAGAAACCTACTACATCCGTAGTTCCATTTAAATGTTTCGAAACTGAAGCCCCTATCTTTGAAACGAAATTATGTATAATACCCGAATAAATAAAATAAATAAGAAATAAGAAGAAATAAGTCAAAAGAGGTATAAATGTGAATTTGAAACCATTTGATAACTATTATCTAGCCCTTGGATCACAAAAAAAGCAACATAATATTATAACCATCCTTCATGAAAGAAAGGCCGGGATAGCCTGGTCGGTAGGGCGCTGGGCCTATGTCCAAGAGTTCGTGGGTTCGAACCCTGCCGGCCGAAGACAATAGTAAATGGTGACTGATGCACGTTAAATCTGTCGAGTCGCAAAAGTCCTCCATGTTCCCATAACAAATACAAAACCTCTGGGGGTACTTACTGTATTGGAGATCGATTATTTTCTGATTCAGGTCAAAATGATCTGTGGATGAATGAATGGATGAATGAATGGATGTATGAATGGGTCCGCCCTATAAACGGGGCGACGTATTGTGTGGCAGAAGTCGAATTCTTGGCCATAGATGGCGCCACTGAAAAACAAGAAACGCACCCTCTGTCTTAAATTTGCTCGATTTCACCAAGAAGGCTTGCCCGTGTGGCAAGTTGCATTAGAAACAACAACTTCATGAAAGATTTTAAAACTTACGATTCTTCTTCGGAACATTGTTTTGTTTTCAGAATTTGTTCTCTGGTTTTGGTTTTGTTCTGTTTTCAGGACAAAAATCCCGACGTGCGGTTTCTCATTTTTAGCTCAATCGATGTGATGATTACTATAGAAAAAAAATTATTTTTTAAGTCATTTAGAAAACAAGTATGCAATACAGTATACAATAGATTTGTGGAGGAACGTTTTTTTTCTTAGAAATACAGAGGAAATAAATTTTTGTTAATTTTATCTTTTAAATTATATAATACAGTTTTATCTATACATACAATGCTTTTTGTAACAGTGTTTCAATATTGTTTATTTAACGTATAACTTTGCTTTGACTAACATTTACATCAATATAATTTTTGTACTAAAGGAGAAAGGCAGCCTCTTCTTAAAAAAAAAATAATGAAATAAAACATACATAAAAGTAATCGAAGAGGGGTCAAGTCATTAATTATTGAGTTCGTGCGAATAAAAAAAAATTGTATGTTATATTGATTTAATATTCGAGAAAGAATTTTTCTAATAAAATGTAAACTTAACCTTCTAACTAGTCTGCTAAAAAAAGTAAGCTTAAGTCTACCAAAATATTTTAAAATTTACCTTGTTTCTGGCTCTGTGAGAACACCAAAAAGCTCGGTAATTTTTACCGAAGCACTTTGGTAAAGTTAACAAAAATATGATTTTATAAAGAGTGATAAAATTTAGTTAAGGTTTTGAAATTTAGTAACTTTATTATGATACTCAAGAGCTAGGCATAAAAACCATTTATTCCTTTAATTTTACTCTTCAATTTTGTATTTTCTACTAAATTTAAAAATAAAATAAAATAAAATTTAAAAAAAAAAAATAATAAAAAAAATTAATAAAAAAGATTTTTTGGTAAACTGTTACTATATGAACAGAAAAATTGCAAGTTGAATAGATGTAATACCAGAATCATGTTTTTTTATCTTTAACCACAAATGTCATATCAGAATTATGTTTTTTTTTCTTCTTTTAACCAAAAATGCCATTACCATGCAGTACGGTAATTTCATCAGAATTTTTTTTCCATGTATGAATGAATTATCAATACTTTTTCTTTAAAATTAAACGTGATATTCGCTTTTTCGATTTGTATTTATGAATCGCGAAAAAAAAAATGCCGGACACCGTTTCTTTTAATTTTTGTTGAAGTTTTTTTTTTTTTTTTTTTTTTTTTTTTTTTTTTTTTTTTTTTTTTTTTTTTTTTCAGTATTCAAAGATAAGGACTAAAAATGTCGTTTTCAGCCAGTTATGCCACCTGGAAACTCCGCTCTCAGAGCATACGTCTTGTCTTACTCTCAAAGAATAAAAAACAAAACAGTTTCATAAATAAAGCATTATTTAAATAATGCTAAAATATTGTTTAATAAGTGTAAAATTAGGCTTTGAATTTTGTTTTTATACTGAAGGAAAGAAAGTAGTGTACTTACCAGAAAAAAAAACTCATTTATATTAGGCCATTAATAAATTTATAAAATTCTTTCGACTGAAAAAAAAATCATGTTATGGTTTCATTCAATAACCAGTCTGTCTAATTGACGCAATAATCATTGATACAATAATCATCCTGTTACTTTAAAATCTAACGTAATATTCACTTTTTCAATTTGTGTTTATATATCGTTAAAAAAAATACACCGGACAACGTTTATTTTAATTTTCAACTAAAGTAAATACTGGAAGAACTTTTTTTTTCTTAGTAGTCAAACAGAAGGAAGTGGACTAAAAGATGTCACTAGTGTGTGGGAGGGTGTCCGAAGTTTGGTGAACTGGTATTAATATGGAAATTCTTGGGGCTATAGTTCTTGTTATCTTCAGCCATTTGCATAGGGTGGCGTGCAGCCCCAGGGCGCTCCGTCCTTAGGGCATGCTCCCAGTTCTTCGATCCTTGATAATGAAACTGGTAATTAAGGCCGCGATCAATTATTGTTCAGAAAAGGGTTGCCTGCTTGTCTCTCATGAGAGAAAAGACACACATGCGAAGGGGTGGATGCCGTGCATAGTTACGCAGGGGAGGGTTAAAAAAGGGGAGGGATAAAAAGAAGCGGGGATAAAAGGGGTTGGGTGGAAAAGAAAAGAGAGAGCGTTTCTTAATGCCTCAGTAATCAGACTATTCTCTTCCCCCCTCCCCTCAAGTCTCTAGCCTACAGGGGCTCCGCATAAATAACGCACTTTACGTCCTAAATAATTAAGTGACAGCCATTTTTTTCCAACGTTTTCTAATGAAAAAAACAAAGCGATCTCCTGCTCCTTGCGCCCCCACCTTTTTTTTAATTAGTCGCTGTTTATAAAAGTTTTCTCACTCTTCCCATTGAGGCTTCTGCTACTGGCTTAGTCTTTGTAAAACTCTTTTTACTTTTCTGTTCGTAAAGAAGATTTCGTCTTTTTAGTTCCTTCGATAATTATTGACAATTAAGCAGAGGAGGGAAGAAACCCAAGACTTGGAGTTCTGCATCGCTGCTACCAGCCTTTCAAAAGATTCCTTTTGTTTAGCTAGTTTGCAAAAGCCAGTCCTCCGGCAACTAGATAAACCAGTACAAAACATTTACCTCACACCCTCCTTCTTAATATTAGAACCAATAGCGGTCTAGCCTGGAACAAATCCACCTCTATTCATTTGATTCTACCTCTGAAAAAAAAGAATGTTTTTATCACTGCCAAGAAAAAATAACTCTTGTAAAAGATGTATCATTTCTTTTTTTTAAACCTTATATTTGTTAAGAGTTATCAAATAAGTTGAAGTGAAAAAACTTTGTTAGAAAAAACTCTATAAGTACATATTGTTACTTGATGATCTTATATACAATAAGCTCCTTGAATAGTATTGTTTTAGTATTGTAACTTACTCATTGACCTTGCCATTATATTTGCCATAACGACAAAAACTACAATTTGATTACTTTAGAACCCTTTCACTTTGCTACTTGTTTACAATATAATTCTATTATTATTTAGGTTATTCCTCTTAAAAACTTATCATTAACGATTATCTAATACTTGGGAACTTCTTACACCGCTTTCATAAACGGCTCACAAAATTAGTTTCTTAAGAAATTGTTCATAAGATGTTTTTAAGCGTTCTTATTTATAAAGGTAAAGAAAAGAATAAAATGAAAAATGGTTCGTAGAAAACTTTAATTTATGTTTTAAAAAAATCTTTTAAAAGATCAAGTAATGACATTATATTTTATTATCGGCGTTGAATAGCCAATAATTGAATAAAATAGTATTATAGGAACCGTCTTTAAAAAAAAATGGGTAAATAAATTCAATTCTCATGCACTTCGAATTAAAAAAATAAATAAATAAAACGCAGAAAACTTCTATGTACTGATATTTTACTGATTGCTGGGCAATATTAAGTAAAGTGTCTTTTGTCATACAAATAATATCAGTACTCCCTTATATTAATAGAAATAAACAACCAAACTCCTCTAAAAACATTAAAAATTTAACTATATTCTGTGTTTGGAACAATTTCTATGCTCATTTAAGCTTAGGAACAGCTTTTATCATATTAATAACACATACATTCCTTTAATCAAAGGAAATAATCAGAAATTTATACTCATTTCATCATTGAACAGCGCAAGCCTAAATAAAAGCAACAGCTAAATAGGATTCTCTTTATGAAAATAATATTGGATTAATAAACTTAAAGTATATTTTCAGTTTTGATACATGCTGAATTTTGCACAATTCAATTACACAAAACTCAGCAATTCATCGTCCCTTTTTAAAATGATACTATTAATTAACTACAAGAGTAACTTTATAACTTTTATTTTCTAATTAATTACTCATCATTAAAACTTAAAAAAAGAAAACGATTCCTACGGCACCAATGGTATCACCTAGTCAGTTTCAAAGGTTAAATCATAAACTTTCATGTATTTTATGTTTATTTCAAGAAAGTTATGGTACGAAAGATTTGCAAACTTTGTTCGCGCCTTGAAGCACTTACTGTTTCATTTATGAACTTTCTAAAACAGAGAAAGCTGTCAAAACCTCTATGTATAAAATGTTCGAACACTGAGTTTTGAAAAAAGGTATCTTTTACATCTATATATCAAACTCATCCTCTTCTACACAGGAATGTTGCAATTAAACTATGAAAGTATTTTTGAAAAGAATAAAATATTTCTCTAATTGGCTTCGTTTTGCAGTGGCCTGAAGCCTCTTCTTGTAATCCAGGCTTTTAAATTCGAATGAGAAAAGGAATTTAAAATGAGATTTAAAACCTTGCTAATAACATTTATTTGACGTATTATTCAAAGGATTTGATTTGGTATTTCTTTTGGCCATTTAAAGTTAAAAATTCTTATGCTCTTTTTGGTTAATATACATTTAATTTTTAACGCGCATTTTTTTAGTAAATTATTATTACCAATATAAAATATCCTGTTAAGAATTGTTTTTTTTTTATAATAATCTAATGTTAGATTCATTTCTTATAAAATGAAAACTGAATAGTTATAAAAGAAAGAAGTGATACTACGATAGCCATTTTGTTTTAGAATCATCGAGTGAACAAATCCTAAGTATGCAAATCATCTACTGTTGTTTGCTTAGTTTTTTAAAAAAAAGCTACGTCGGGTTATTACAAAATGATTCACTTTCATTTTTTTATTACCCCGTTTATCTTTTTTAATAAAATAGTTAGAAAGAATTTTTGTTTAAATTGCCCTATTTATTTTTTCTAATTCAAAAATTTTATACGAATTTCAAACTGTAAAAAACATTAAAGTTTCGACCAATATATTTATTGAATTATTTTTTTATCCTTAATATTTGACACATTATTCAAAGGATGTGATTTGAAAAAGTAATATATTTTGGCAAATAAACTTAAAATTCCTTCTGCTCTTTTTGTTTAGCGTACGTTTGATTATTAGCGAATATTATAATATAATATATATATANNTCCGATATTTCATATATTATCGGTGTTGAACATCCAACCTAATTCTGAGTTTGCAACTATTGATGTTCAACTCCATAGCCTTGTAATTTTGAACGCAACCCAGAAGACAATGGAGCTCCTAGATCCCGCATTAGAACAAACTAGCCTTCTTGGAGGACTTTTTGAGGAACTAACCTGTACTTTCGTTGCATAAATAGGAGAAAAACGAAAACCTCCCACAGATAGCCTGAAGGCAAGGGGATTCTAACCCATCATCCGCCTACCATTTAGAGTATTTTACGTCATCACTGTGGTCGGAGCGTGTCGTGAGAAGAATTCGTATCCACCAGACACTGCTGGGGATTCAAACCTGGGTCACCTGATTGGGGGGGGGGGGGGAAAGCACTCGATTTCCTTAGCCACATCGGCTCAATTTATTTGATAAGTTTGTTAATTTAGTAAATATCAGCTACCTAGGGTTGTGATAAAGTTATTCACAGAATAACTAAACGCGATTTTTCATTTTTTAAAACAGCCCATGTATTTTCTTTTAACAGTGAAATTTTCGAAGCCGTTTAAAAAAGAAAAAGAAAAATTATCCAACTTATATTTTCTAAATTATACATTAATACGAAATGTAAACTGTAAGAAATATAACAATTTCGACAAATACATATATTGAATACTTTTTTAACTGAAACTTTTCACGTATAATTCAAATAATTTGATTTTGTCTAAAGATTTCTTCTGGTCATTTTAAGTTATTGTACAGTGCTCAAACTAAAAAACGGACAATCCCTTAATAACTGTTGATCTAATGCTCGGATCTTCACGCTCTAGGGTTCACAATCTCAAAGGTTTGAGGAGGTGACCTCAAATATGCTAATTAATTAGTGCAAACGATATTTTGAGTTACGAAATCAGACACAAAAACGTACCTTTTCTGAGTAAATATGCCATTTTCTTTTGTCATTTTCAGATTTCTGCCCCCAAAATATAGGGGGGGGGGGCAGTTGCAGACTGGGAAATATGGTTTGTTCGAGAGAGCGGTCTAAGGTTTTGATCCCTTAATGTTAACTTCATTTTTTGCGTATTTCGTATAAGCTCAAGAACTTTCGATGCGAAATGAAAAAGTTTTGCAAACAATTATCAAAATAAGAATTCCATGCAAAATATAACTTTTAGTAAATATTTATTTTTATCTATTTTATTTGGTAACAGTTGTAAAATATTTGTTTGTGAGGTATATAATTTCTTACATCATTTTAAAAGATGCAATTTTACTTGGCAAAAAACAAAATTTGAGAGTAATCGGTTGAATAGTCCCTGATAAATTGAACTTTGGAAAAACCGTATTAGGTACTATTCGAACAATTCGACAGATTTCGATCAAATTTTGCATTTTGTCATGTAAAATTATATGATGTAAAAATAATGTATCTTTCAATTCAAGATTTTTCGTTAATTATTAAATAAAATAATAAAAAATAATAAATATTAACTAAAAGTTACATTTTTATGGAATTACCTTCGGGTAAATGGATTTTATAATTGTGTGCAAAAATTTTTCAATTCGCTTAAAAAGTTCTCGAGATATGCCGCAAAACTTAATATTAATTTAAAGGGTTCGAACTTAAGACCGCTCTCCTGAATAAACTATGGTGACAATATTTCCCAGATTGCGGCTTCCCCCTATATTTTGGGAGTCAGATATCCGAATCTGTTGGAAAAAAAATATGTTTATTCAGAGAAAGTAAGCTTTCTGTCCGATTTGATTTTGTGAATTTTGCATAGAGTCTGCACTAATTAATTAGCATATTTGAGAATACCTTAAGGAATTATTAAGATTGAGTCGTAGAACGTGAAGATCCGATCATTAGATCAAAAGTTATGCAAGGTGGTCCGTGTTTGAGTTATGAAATGAGCAGTTCAATATTTAATTAAAAAATGGTCGGAATACATTTTTTTATGTTTTAACTCCAATAACTATTTTGTTTTTCTATATCAATACAACAGAAAAGCCAAATGAGCCTGCGAATGATAGACCATTTATTTACTTATACAAAATAACCTCGGGTTCATGCGCAAGTGAGTATTTTCATTCATTCCATGAATTGAAGTGTTTTATTTCCATTTTTAAATGCATATTTTTTATTATCAAGTCTCATAGAGATTTTTTTTAATTACTCAGTTAAGATTTCGCAAATAGATTTATAAATAGAACATTTTTATTAAGTATAAATTGTGGAAAACATCACAAATTTCTACAAATGCATGTATTGAAAAGACTCAGTTTTATTTTAATATCTTTCTAAAACGTTTTTTTATGTGATTTTAATGAAAACATTCATGACGAAAGGTTAAAAAACTTATTAATACAAAAAAGAATTTTATTTCAATATTTATCAATTTCCAGAGAAAAAATAAATGGGCGGTAAAATTCTATAAATCTGTATTATATATATTAATTTTAGTTTCATAAATTTTAGTTTTAAGCAATTGAAATTGGGTAAAACAGTTTTGTATGCTTTATGTTTTAAGAATTTATCTTGTACTTATAAATATTATATAATGATTCTGTTAAATAAAAACTTTACTTAACACCCAAAATAATTATGAACGTTTCTTATAATAGAATTCATATTGTTATTTGAAACATAAGTTTCCTATGACACTGTAATTAGATCTCATTGCCATAAGCAAATCCTCTTTTCTTTTATAATAACTTTGATATTTACATAAATAATCTAAGATTTAAAATTTAATTAAATGTCTTTTTGAAGTTTACCATTTTTCTCAAAAGAGACTTGCTTTAAATTATCTAACTTATATCTTAATGTCTGACGAATGTTTCAAATCATATTCCAGACTGTGTACTGTCATTCTATTAATTTGTTCACTGCGTTCTGATTGTTTATCTAAAGTATTTTTATTTTGTTAGTTTTTATTTGATGAATTTTTTATTCATTAAAATTTAATTTAGTTTTGTGCTACATTTGTTTACAAAAGTAAACTTGTATGGTTTTGCTCTCTGTGTAGTTAATGTTACTAGGAAGCGTGCTTTACAATATTGAATTGCATTACTTATAATTTTGTTCTTCTGTTGATACAGAACTAGTAAAGAAGATTAAAAATAGATAGTAGAAGAAGGTTGTAGAAAAGAAACATATTTTATAAAATTATTCATTTCTCAAAATATTTTTTTTTTCTATTTTGATTAAAAATTTAATGTAAAAAAAGTGTACTTTATGATATTATTCTTTTTTTTTTCCCTTATGAGTTTGCGTTTTTCATTTTTATTTATTTATTTATTTTTGTACTGACTAGTGAACTGTAAGAAATTCCTGATCAAATTACGGTGTGAAGTAATGACACTCTGGGTATCACCCGTAAAATCCATTTTTACCGTAAAATATTAAACCTTAATTTTTACAGTAATATTTATTTACATAAAGTGCTTTTTAGCGTTAATTGATCCGGAATTTTTTGCAGTGTACCGTAAATGTAGAAAAAAGCACCATGAAAAACAGGTAGAACAAATAAAGAAAATGTAGAATTGTTTGAAGTTTGATGAATTTGATTCCACGAAATTTTGACTAACAGCAACAAAAAAAGTTCCGATATTTCATAAGCTTTTTTTTTTGCTTCAATTGTTTAAGAGAAATATATATCAATACACACACAAAAAAAAATTCTATTTTTGATGTATTTATTTATTATTTGACGCGCAGATTCAAATTTTATTAATGATTAAAATTTTAAATTTTCACTAATTTTCAACATGCCTTCAAGAATAAACGAATCTATTTTAGGCTGCATTTATAGAAAGGGGGGTAAAAAGAAAAAAAAATTGATTTCTGATCCAAGTACAAAAGGTAGGGCAAATTAATTCTCATTGTTTTTCATCAAAGTAATTTTGTTTTCAGTCACTTTCTAGTTTAGTTGTCCTATTCGCCTTCAAAACTAGGTTCTTGCCTCATTTGCATACACATATGCCCCCTTCTCTTTAATGAATGGTACTAAAGGGGGGCAATGCATTAGTATACCCTAATGAAAGTTTGGATGGGCGTTTACCGGTAGTTAGCACTGCCCTCCCTTGTCTTGTACTAGTGACACACGGGCCCTGGCCCTGAAGTAGTTATTTAGACTCATGAATATACTAGGAGAAGAACTCTGCTTTATTTTTTCCTCTTCCAGTTTCCAGGAGATAGGTGATTAATTGATTTTAAAGGTTGCGAAAGGTACAGAAAAGACTTTTTTCGAGTAAAAAGAGCTAAATTTGCATCATAGTCAGTTAATTGTATTTCAGTTAATGAAGTTGGGAAAAAGAGAACTGTGCAACGCCAAGAAAGAAAAAAAAGGCCAAAATGTAGCTTCTAATGGTAAATCCTCTTAACACTGCATGATGTGAGCACCTGAATTAACTTATCCCTTGTTTCCTTCGTCTTTTTCTAGCCAAAATGCCAAATGAGTTACTTTCGACACGTTTGATGGTAAATGATTTTAGATATTTAAAGATTGATAAAAGGATTCGCAATCAGATTCGAATTCGTTTTAAGTATCAAATTAAATTGGTTATTAATAGATTTTTAAAAGTAAATATTTTAATTAAAATTAATATTATTGCAATAAATGAATTGGGTATATTTATTACGTGAAATTTGAAAGTCATTCGATAATTTTCAATCATATTTCGCTGAATATTGCTCTGTAAAAAATTCTAGATCTAATTACGATAAAAAGTAACATAACCTTAAAATATGTTTACAGGAATATGCTACGGTATAAAAAATTTGATGCACAGTAATTTTTACAGTAATTATTACTGTAAAATCACTGAATAGCTCTAATTATGTAAATATTGCTATAAAAATTACGGTATATTTTTACAGTAATAATTACTGTAAAATCACTGAATCACTCTAATTATGTAAATATTACTGTAAAAATTACGGTATAATATTTTAAGGTAAAAATGGATTTTACAGATGGATATTTCACACAAATTGCCGCTTCTTTTACCATAATTTGATCCAGAATTTTTTACAGTGTGCAAGCAAGTCATAATTACATTAAATAGATCATCCCTTAAACATTCGACATTCAATTTCGTTTTACAATCAAGCTGAATTCAAATTTTTTAAAAAAAAGGAAAAAAAAACTGTTATAGTTTTATTTAACTGAATGTGATGTAGTTATAAAACAAACTGATACATTTTTAGTACTTAAAATTTTCTTGATAATTTAATAAATAACAATAAACACAACTATTGCTTTAATTTACTTCATTTACTATCAAAACCCATTATTTTAATTAATTCAGCGAATTGTCTTTACATAAAAGTAATTATAATATAATTGGATATAGGGTGTTATAAACCAATAGTAGTAAGCGTATTATAACTTGGACTAAAATAACTTGAACTATAATAACCTGGACCTGGTTTCACCCCACTCTCCTCTGCGTATAAAAAATTAGTGATACATTTATTTTAGATAATATTTCGTTTCACATTATCATTTAATTTGTGTTACCATAAAAAATACTTTTCTCTACATATAATTTGTTTCAAACATTATAAAATATAACTATATTTAATGTATTTTTTGGTGCAAATCTAAAAATGAAATTTTGTTTTTATTAATGTGTTGAGCTTTTTTTCTGCAATATGAATACGGATAAATAAGTTAAATTTATTCTCGTAATAAAAAGTGCCGATTTGATTGAAATTTATTCAATCAAGTACTATGCAAAAAAAAAGAAAAAAACCATTAAAATTTCTTACAATGTTTTATTAATCCTAAATTAAAAATATTCGGGCAAAATTTAAAGGGCGTATTATTTCTTTTAAAAAAACGTCTTCTTTGTTTTTTGTTTTTTTACGTGTTAAAAATTATGTTTCTAAAATTTTCCCTTTCGGTTTATTTGTGCATTTTTATGCATGTTTTATTTTAAAATAAAGGCCTCTGTAAACACAAAGTAGATTCCATGCTTACATGTGTCTAAAAAAGGTGATATAAAAAGTGGCTTCTTTTAAGAAGTTTTTTATCTTTAAATTTTTTTTAATGCTACATAAACAATTTCTATGAAGTATAACAAAAAGTTTTTTTTTTCAATTATTAATACGCTTTAAAAGACGCAGAAATTTTTTTAATGTAGTTTAAGAAATTTTCAAAATTTTAAAACCCGACATCTATTTTTAAATTTTTTCTCTCCTCAATCTTTATATACTTTTCAATTTTTATACATAATTTTAGTTCTCATATTTTGTGCATTTTGTTAACACTTTTTTTTTTAAGTATTAGTTTACCAGAGCAAAAATTAGTATCCAAATTTTCATTTTCTAATTTTCTTGTAAATTTTAACCAAAATCTGGTGTCGAAAGTATGCTGAAATAACGATATTTAAAACGAAAATAATAACAATAAAAAATAACAGTATAAAACTACAAAGAAAAACTTTTTGAATTGGACTATATTTAAGACATTTTCTATAAAGTATATACCCAGTATGAGCAGCAACTTTCAAATCACGAAATAATTTAATCAAAATATTGATAGCGAAAGCATTATTTTTCAGCTTTTCCTATTTTATAATTTTTTAAAGCTATGATAGTGTGGTTAAAAAAAAAAAAAATTCATGAAACTTTTTGTTAACTTATAACCGTATAAATAGTCTCAGCTTTTTCTATTGATGTTCACAATTGATTTTTTATTCGTACTCGAAAATTCGTTTGCCTCGCTAAGCTGCAAAACTAAAATACTGTGAAATAACTGGTGTTTTATTGACAAGTCCCCGATCCAAAAACCAGGAAAAGAGCATTACAACAGCTGCTTCCCTATAAAATGCGAATCTCTTATTCATAATTTGTGTGCTTTATTCCCGTTTTTTATAGCCTTTCCCTATCCTGATTTTTTTATTCCTTTTTTTTTTCACTATCTCTTTATCTTTCTCTTCTGCAGAAATAACGGCGTAAAAATAATCTGTTTAGTTCCGGTTGATGCTGTTAACTGTGTTTTCCGAGCCCCTGGTCAACTGTTTAAAGTTTTATCAATTAATTTCATTCGCATGATATCCTAAATACCCCTTTCTACCCCCTTTCCTTTAACTTATGTCCCTCAGAACTCAGTACGGTTGGATTATTTGTTAGTTGGTAGTTTTAATTTTTGGTGCGTTTTTGCTGCTTATTCCGCCGTAAACAATTTTTGTGCACATTAAATACTATGCCAACTTTATTTGCTTGCCAATAGTGCCATCTGGTGAGCGCCATGCGTCGCGACAAATAGTTGTCGACCGATCATATTCCATTGGCTGAATCCTTCTTTGCTCCATGTTACATTTTTTTTTTTGTTTCGTGATTTTTACCTTTATTGTTAGAACTAGATTTTAGCTAAGAAGAAAGTGCCCGTTAAAAAAATATCTTAAGTTTCTAAAAAAGCAATAAGATGCACGATTTAATCCGAGTTTTGTTAAGCAAAAATTTTTATAGTTCAAAAAATTTTATTTTTTTTATTCTTTTTGTCAAAGCATGTATGTAAGAATGCATGGCTAGAACTTTAAAAAAAATGGCTCAATTAAGCACATGAGAATACTATTTCAAGAGATTACTGTTGCTTTCTATTTGATTTGATTTTTACAATTTTTTTCTTTGTTCTTAGCAACGTGCTCCGTGAATCCGCGTTAATTTTCGCTAATGAATTTGTCTGCGGTATCATTAAAATTGTTCTTCTAATGTAAGGAACATTAACAGATAATGTTTATTGAAATATTTTCTTTGAAGATGACCTTAATTCCACTCAAATTCAAATAAACTCAGATTTGCGGATTTTTTCTTTCTTTTTTGTGTTCTTAACTTCTTTTCCTTTTTAAGATTTTTTCTCGTTTTCTAAAATAGAAAGAGTTTTAAGTTCGCCCGACTCACAAACCGATTTTAATTACTACTTATCCGCCAACTTGTATCTTTTTTGATTTTTCAAAGAACATCGATTAAGAATAAAATATATTTTCGACTAAAAAAAAATAATTTTTCGGTTTTTCTTATGACTAGAAATTCATTAAAAGGGAAGAATATTAAGACTGCTATAAAGTATGACTTTCATGGGGAGTATTTTTGAATTTGTTTTTATTTTAAGTTGGCAATAGTTTTATAAAAGAGCACAATTAGTCAGATTAAATTTCTAGTCTTTGCTTTTTATTGACTGAATATTTTTTTTTCTTCATATTTTATAAGTCGGAGAGAAAAATGCATATGTTTCTTTTTTCCTTAAACCACAATGTAATACTACTATATATGTTATGAATGCTCGAATTTTGGGTCATTGAATTTTTCTATCTGATAACCCTTTATAGATTTGTTATTTGCAGACGATCACTTTTATAAGTAACAGGCGATTGTTGACAGTAATTTTTGACGAAAAATGATTCATACTTTCATGTTATGTGTGCTCTATATTTGTGTCAACATGATTAGCTTTTATAGATTTTTTATTTGCAGAAAATTATTATTATGAATAAAAAACGATGCTATACGGAATTAATGATTATCATTTATGGATTTGTTATTTGCAGTTGATAATTTTTATAAATATCTAGCGATTGTACACATTACTTTTTGACAAAAAAAAAAGAAAAATCATGCTCTATATTTATGTATTTACATAACTCTATCTATTACCATTAATAGGTTTGTTATCTGCAGACAATCATTTTTTTGAATTAAGGACGATTGTATCCTAGATACAACCGATAACCATTTATAGATTTGTTATTTACAGACGATGATTGTTATAAGCAACAAACGATTGTATGCATTATTTTCAGACAAAAGAAAAATTTTTAATTTTATGTTGCGCTTGCTCTATATTTGTGTTTTGGCGTGACTATATAACTATCAGATTACCATTAATTGCTTTATTAATTATAGACAATCATTTTTACGAGTATAAGACTAATGTATCCGAGATTCAGCCAATAACTATTAACAGATTTGTAATTTACTGACAGCCATTGTTATGAGTAATATAAAGATTGTAAACATTACTTTTTGACAAAAAAAAAATTCGTATTAACACAAGAAGATATTAAATATCCCGTTTTTCATATTTGAACTTTTTTCGAGGGAATATGTGTATGGGAGTTGTTATACAAAATAAGGATTTAGTTTCGTGAGAACTGTTGCTTTTTGATTTGCTTGATACACTTCTTATTCGAGGAGGCAAAGTTGAAATGTTTAAGGAGTGTTTTTATTAAAATCTTTGAAATTTTTATCTGTAGCTAAATGAGGTTAGATAGTTTGGACCTATGAGAAAGAGCTGCAACATTTTAATTTGCAGCTGTTTTATGAATTTCGTGCTGGATAGTGCGGGAACCGCAACACCTGGAAAACGGGAGCAGTTTAGCTGGAATAATTAAACTCCTGTTTTGTTCGTCTTTAGGCGAAATAAGAAGAAGGTCTATGCCTGCACACAAAATGCTTTTATTACGCGAAATTTTTCTACCTTCTCATCTTAGACGAAGCTTAGCAGATATTTTTGGCTTCTGATTAAGATAATCAACATCAGCGTAATGGGCGGCGTAATTAAGCCTCCCGTTTTGCCCCCACTCTGTACCCTTTTTGAAATAATCAGCCCCCGGTGCAGTGAGGTCTCGTGTTTGCGTTTTTAATTGGCCTGTTTCTTGGCTACGTAATTAGGAAGCACTAATGTCGCGGCACGTGTTCGAACACAGTTTCTAGGTTTTTGAAACTTTGCCCGCCAAGTAATTATTTTCATTTTTATAAAATAAAAGATCGCCAAAGTAGTGAATTTTTCTCCCTTTTCCTTTATTATTATTATGAAACGTTATGCAAGCCTTTAAACTGTTTTAACGTATTTAGAAATTAACTCTCTCCTGTTTTCCCATTAGATGAAAAAGAGTGCTTCATTTTTGTGAATGCCTACAACCTATGCTAAGTCAAAGAATTTTCTCAGGCCTTTGATTGATTGAACAAGGATCAAAGGCCAGTATATTGTTACCCCTCTCTCTATTTCATAGTCTTTACTATGATGAGCAGGACTTGTTAAAAATATTTTTCTTGACGGATTCGTTAAACATTTTTCTCTTGCAAACAGCGTCAACAATGCAATATGTATCAGCATTTGCATCATTAATCCTTTAGATTTGTTTTGAAAATATGAGATGGAACGTTTTTGCAATGCAATCTTTTCGCTGGATTGAAGAAGGGTTGTATAATCACTTTGAATTTATTATGGGATGTGAAACTACTATATATTTTTCTTTTTTGAATCATCTCCAAGGCATCACAATTTTGCTAAGGAAGATAGTTTAAATGTTAGAATTTTTTTTGTAACTTATCATGAAGTGATGTTTACTGCTTTATTCAACAACTTTTTTAACTATTAATCATTCAATTAATAGAGAATACCACACAAAAATTACTTTATGTCAATAGTTTCTCTTCATTTTGAAATTTGTTTTGCGTACTAATCTGAAAATGTCTTATTTTATAAACTTTTATCTCATTTAATTTTTACGAAATTTAAGTTATGTAGTTTATCTGTCATTTTAAAATGTGTAACGAAAAATTATATTTAATGGGTATATTATTTCTGATTGAGTGTATACTTTGAATGAAAAAGGAATTCTACAAACATTACTTTTAAAATTTGTTCGCAACTATTAATGAACATTTCATGTTCCTTTGTTAGACATTTATGTTATTAATTTGGCTTTCAACTGAAATTTCTTTAAATTTAAAAAAAAAAAAATTTTTGAGAAAAAAAGATCAACTTTTTACTTTTTTAGTTTTTTTATCATGGTTTCAAAAACAACTGAACGTTTTTAAAAGAAAAGTTTTAAGTTTCCAAAATTTGAAAAGTAAATTAAATTTGTTTTTTTCAATTTTCCCAATTCCCATATTATTATTTTTCTATTCCATTTACTTCTAATTTAACGAATTTCGTTTTCTATTGGTAATAATGTCTCTCTTTTTTGTTTTTTAAAATAAAATAAAAATCACTCAGCCACAACATTAAAATGCAAAATTAGCAGCAAAAAAATGAACGTATCTTCTGCTTATGTCACTAACCAAACATCTATTTAGTACAAAAGTTTGTGCCAATAAATGCAAAACCTTTATGGAAAGTATAGATGTCAGAAAAGTAGTCAAAAAGGAATCAAAAAGAATTATCCATTAAAATTATATTTCTTAACAGCAGCACTAGGTGTTTTAAATAATCAAAATATTTACTGGGAATTTCAAAGACTTTCTGTTCAGTTATTAGCATAATAACATTTTTTAAGCAGATTTTGGAACTCTAGCAATTATGTTTTTAGATGTCTAGATAATATTTTTAAAAAAATAGTAGTTTAAACAGAGTTAGAAACTTTTTTTTCATTTTTTTTTAAAAATTAAATTTAACTAGAATATCTTGAAAAACATTTGAAACTGGTAGTGAAGTTAACGAAGCATTTCTTTACTTTTAGAAAGATGTCAAATGCCATAATCTGGCAACTTTTTACCTAGTTTCTAAAATAACCTAATCTAGTTTTTCTTTTGGCACTCTTACTAGTTTCTCAACAAAATAATATAGAAGATAATTGCATTATTCATTATATGGTATAAGAACTTGTCAGGAAGACAAAAGTCATATTTTTAAAATCTGTCTCAGTTTCCTCGGTTGAAAAAATTGCGTTGTCTCCATTTATGATAATCGAAAGATACAAAAATGCATGTAATAATTATCAAGTATCTAAATTAACAGCACTGTTTTAGTATTGCTGTAGGTAAATTCTTATAGATTTTCTTCTTATGTTTATTTCCAGTTCTTTGTTTCAGTTAATATCCATGAAGTGAAAGTTAAAAATAACATCGGTTATTTTGTTGCTCACTATCGTGTTTGAAGAGTTCTTCTTTAATTATGCAGATCTAAATTTAAATCCTTAATAAGTTTGAAGGATATAAAATTTTATAAAAAGTTTAAATTTTTAAAAAATATTAAAATAAAGAAATATTAAATGAAAAGAGTTAATATTTTTTTTTTAAAAAATAAAATTCTGAAACAGTTAATTTTTTTTAAAATTAAAATTTAAAAAAATAAAAATTTGAAGAAATTAAGTTAAATAAATTAAAATTAAGAAATTATTTTAAGAAAATTTTATTTATTCCTTTTTTTAAAAATTTTGTTTTAAAAGCTTATATATTTAAAATAGTACAAATTATATAAAGTTTTTTAATCAAAAAATGCGTCGTCGAATTATAATTTTGGTTTTGCAGTTTATTTATTTGAAGAATATACAATTATGTATTTTTTTATGTAATATTCTCTTACTCACTAAACTTAAAGAGCTAAATATGACATCGTTTGATGTTTAAACTAGGGATTCCAGTACCACCTTTATAGAAATACCTAGTTGCATTAGAAACACAAATTTTTCAATTTTATTGAATGTATTTTTTGTAAAGCATCTTAAATAACTCGCTATTCAAAAGGAACTTCATTACTCAAAATAGTTTAGGAACCAACAATTAAAAAAAAAAATTCTCTATTTTAAAAAAGTCCACTTTAAAATTTATTAGCCAAAAGTTTTCAATAAAATATGGTTAAGTTGTTAGGCAAATGACTGTGCTTTTAATGACTTCGAAATTAATTTTGGACTTGCTTCAGTTGTGCATTTTGCATAAGAAAAATACTTTAGATCAGTTTTGAATGCTCGAATATAAGGACTAGCCCTTATACACAGGCATAACCATACGCAGAATAATCCTTACACTGAATGATGTTTGCACAGAATAAGCCTCAATTCACTTTATCTAAATTCATATTTCATAAATCTATCACAAGAACAGTATTCGAATCAAAATATTCTTTTCCACTGCAAAAAATAATTATCAATACTAATCTGAACAATGGCACTTGTTCAACAAATGTAATTAGATATTTCAATTTACAACTGAATCATCTTTGCAAAGATACATTAATTAGAAGACATAGATTTCTTATAAATATATTTGATGCCTTAGTATTCATTTTTATCTTAGTCACGCATTCAAGCAGCTGCAATTGAAGCAGGTGCTTTTATAGAGGAAAAATCGTTTTCTGGAACCTTAAGAACTTCCCAAACGATCGTTGTTGCTCTTGTTTTCTAACTTTCTGCACCTTCTTTTTAACCGATAAAATTTCACCCAAAAGATTTATAATAAACTTGGAAGCAATCGGTTTCCCACGGTTTAATCTTCGGACATTTGTAGGGCCTCTGGGGTTTAATAATTGACTCTAAGAATAATAAAATAAAATGCTGGCCCCCTAATAGATACAACTTTTCTTTAATCCCTCGTTTTCAGTTCGTGTTAAAAAACATTCATTTCCTTTTCTAAATTAATAAATTTTGAGGAAGTTTTGTAGAAGTATGCCTTCTCTTTCAAGATGGCACAGTGTCGTCAGCTGTTTTTTTTTTGAGGTAGAACAATGATTAAAATCTCTTTCAAGAAAACGGTAATCATCTGATATTCTTGTCCTAAAATTATCGCTTATTTTGATTGATGAGATTTTCATCGATTTTCTAGAACAGGTGCATAAAATTATGATGTAATGTAAGATTTGAATGATCTAAATTGAGTGTTGTATAATCCTTACATGTTTGAATGAATTTTATTTTGTAATGATTAAAACCGAGGATTGCTAAAAAAGCTCGCTTTAAAAAAATTAAAGACACCTTAATCTATTTAACAGTTTAGCAGTGTTAATTGTTGAAAGATAAAAGTAAATGTTATTTACAATCATCTATAAAATACTATTTTTAGTAATCGATGAAATTATTTGCTTAGTTAACATTGAATAATAGGAAATGTTTCGAAACGTTAAAAAAGTTACACTAAGAAAAAGAATCTAGGAAGAGAACATATTTGTATGATAAAGACATTTCTGAGAGATTTTTTAAAAAAATGGATTGTTGATAGATTCGTCATAGAAATTTTCTGGTTTCCAAAATTATAAATTATGTTACACATTTATTAAAAATATATCACTAAAAAGTGAATTTAACCACACAAAAAATGGTTTTTCATGCCAAGCTCTGATGAATCTTTATAAAATTGCCCTGCTTCAAAGTTATCATTCATTAAACCATTTATTTAGTAATTTGGTAATTTTGATGTTTATTCCTTTCACCAAACAGAACTATAATAGATCTAGTAATCTTTTTACCTTGATATGGTTTATTTAAAATGGAGGTTCATTTAAATTATTGATAAGAATTAGATGATAGTTAATTATTTCTTTTTCTGATATACTTCTCAATTATAACAGAGAGAAAAAGGACCGTGAAGCAAATTTTGAAAATAATTTTTTACATATCGGAACTGTTTTTCACAACTTCGAACTAGAAACATTATTACTTTAAAATTAATGTAAAATATACTTATGTTATTGCTTATTTTCCTTATAAATATAATGTATATGTATAATCAATTATGTATAACATCAACAAAAATATTTCCGAAATTTTGGAAAGAATTTTCGACATTTCGGAAGTTTTTTTAATAGCATGATGCTGGAAACATTGTTACTTTTAAATTAATATAAAAATAATCTTAATTATGCTCATTAATAGTCCTTATAAATATAATGTATACCTATGTATAATCAATTACGAATAATAATTTTACTCGTAACACTCCCTCGAGAATGAATTTTAAAAGATGTTTTATTTAATGCAAATAATTTTCCACTTGATTACAAACTCGTGAGTAACGGTAAGTGTTGTTCTCATGATGTGCTTGAAAACTTATAAATTCAAAAGTCTCGGTACTATAAAGTCCCTTTACTGGGTCAAACACCTTGCTTTCAAAGCTTTTCTCACGCTAGGAATAATACGAAGAATTGCTAACAGATGCCGCTGTCTGAAAGTCCCTTTCAACAGTTAGAAAAGCTTTCACTTCATTTACTTGGCCAAGAGATAAATAGTATCTTTTCTAGGTTACAAAATATTTCATTTCACGCGATCATAAAATCTGTTAAAGCAGCTGTTTTGAAAAGAAATTTTATTAGAACATTTGAAATGTTTAACATTTCAAGCTCAAGCAAAAGCACATGCATCTGACCTTCTTCTCAAAAATGAACATGTATTGTTCACCAGATGGGGATTGAATCACGAGGATCTTTTAATATTTAAGTAGTGATTTTAAATAAAACATCATTTGTGTGAACTTTAATAAAACATGAGTTTTGAAATTTCATTCATATTATTAGTAATTTAAATACGAAACTATTATTTTAAACTGCTTTATTTTTAATTGTAATTTTATGTTGCTTGTTGTCAATATTTATATTAATATCTAATCTTTTATTTTATTTTATTTTATTTTATTTATTTATTATTTGGTATCGATGAATTTTTTTTTATGAAGAATGATATTTTTGGGACATGGTGCAGTTTTGTAGCTACAATATTTCAATTTTACCTGGGAATTTGATATAATACGTGAAAATTTTTCCATATTATTTGTAATTTGGATGCAAAATAGTTATTTTTTTTCATTTTTTTTTTATCACAATTGATATTATTTGATATCAATATTTGAAGTGATATCTAATCTTTTTTTTACTTATTTATTTATTTCAAATGAAAAAAAAATATACATAGTTATACTTTTCAAAACTTCTAAAACTTCTTTCAGATTCTAAAATTTCTTTAAAACTTCTTCGATCCATTTTTACTTTTTTTCAGCACTATCGTGTTTTTAACAATTTTTTTTTCTAATATAAGTGGATGTTTCTTAACTTTCAAAACTATTTTTGTTTAAAGCCATACCTGTATTTAAAATCTCTACAGATTTAATTTTAAATAAAAATTAATTCTCGAAAAAGTGTTGAAATGGGTTAATTTTTATAACTTGTAATTTTCAGAAACTTCTTTCATTCAACAATTATTAAAATCTCCTTTCTTTCATACACAAAGTTTTCAAAATAAGTTTTTTTTATATTGTTCGGTATTAATATTTTATTTCCTTTAAATTTCGAATTTATTTCCTTTAAATCTCGATTGTATATGAAGGTCGGTTGCAATTTTTTCCTATTATGACTGGGAAAAAAGATTTATAAACTTTGTCAGTATTTTTTAAACTTTCCCGTACAATTTCTCCTTGACAAACTAACCCAATTTTAAGCATATTGAAAAAAAATGGCAGCATCTTAACTTTACTTTCACCGTCTGCTATTCTTTATATCTTTTCTTCAGAGGAACTTCACCTGAAAAAAATCTGGGGCAAATATATTTCGAAAAGGGTTGAAAAATATGAACCCTTTCACTGCATTTAAAAAATGGTCCCCTTTAACTTTACAAATTTTAAAAGTGGGTCGTGGGGTTTTTTATCTATGAAAAACTTTCATTCTAACTTCCATTTCACAAACATCCTTTTTTTATGTAATCAATTATGTAAAATGCACCTGTTTTGACCTAATTTTGCAAGATAGGCCATTTCCCCGCTGAATGGGAAAAAACTTGCAATATCCAGTGTAAAAATGCCTTGTTTTTTTTTAAGACTAAAAAATCTTTCTTTTTTATCATGTGTGTTTATTTTATCACTTGAGCAAAGATTCAAAAATGTTACTTAATGTTTTATCGTGTTAAAATACTTATCTTTTATTTTAACTAGTGTTTTTTACAGGGTTTAAAAAAACCGAAAAAGAGAGAGAGAGAAAAAGAAAACTTGAGTTTTTTTTTTTAAAATCGTTAATTTACTTTATTTGAAAAAAATATTTATAAATTAAAATATGACTTTTTTTTTTAATTTGAATTTTGTTAAAAATTATTTACTTACTTAGTCTTAATAATTATACTTCCAAAACAATATAATTGTTATCGATTTATTTTTGTTGATTAGGAACAAACAGAAATGTCATGTTATCTGCAAATTAAGTTTAATGCAGTAGATATACTTGCATTAGAGTTATTGAAAAGGTAACTATAATAAATGAAACTAAATCAATAAATAATAAAATTAATAAATCAAAGAAGTATTTGAAACATACTAAATTACTAAATTTAATTCTACAATAAAATTCATCATCCATTAAATATTTTGTTTATCATTTCAAATTATAATTAACTAATTTATCTCAGTTTTTAATTATAATTGTATTGAAAAATATTTTATCTATCTATCTATCTAGTATTCTGATTTGTTATAATAAAAACATCAGATGTATTTTTTTACTATATACATATCCTCATTCTTAGTCTCGGAAAATTATATTTTTGTATCATTCATTTAATGGAACTTATTTCATTTGTCTAAATCCATTGTTTTTTTTTAATCAACAAAGTATTATAGATACATTTTTTTGGTTCTTAATTCATTCAAGAAATTTGGAGTTACACACTTTTAAAATTACATGTTTTTTGTGGGGAACCTAACTAGATGGGTTTATCAGTTTTTTCCGTGTCTGCTTTTTCGGATACTTGGGTAATTTCAAAGAGAGATAGAGGGAGAGAAAGAGACTGTGGACTATCCATTTAAAGTATCGCTGTAAAATCTAGAGTATACAAAATATTGTGAGACCAAAATATCGTGCTGTAGCCTGTATCGTTCGTGTTTCAATATCAATTCTACTAAAATCAGGAAAATTATCACTATTTCTGCACTTTTGGTATAATCGACAATGCGTAATATTATATAATGCATTGACTTGTAATAATGAATCATGAACCGCAAATCATCTATAATTATAATAATTTATAATAACTTAATAAATATAATTAACGTAAAAACGAAATTGTTTTCTTCTAAATCTGTGTAAAACTGGTAAAAATAAATTTAAATAAAATTTTAATTGTTTTTCATTCTTTCATTTATAACGATATCATAAAGAGAAGTATGATTTTTGAAAAAAATCACTTTAGATCGTATAGGAGTTTGCTGGGTTTATCCTGAAACTAAATAACATTTGTTGTGCATCATAGATTTTCATATCATTTTAATTTTGTGAAAAGATTGTTTCTTACCCTCTTTTTTAAGACTTAAAATGATTTTTCTTTGTTAGAAAAAACTTTTTTTTATTCCGACTTGCTTATGTAAAAAAATGTTGCTCAGAGGCAATTATTTTCCTTTATTTTAAATCATTTCGTTAAATTTTATCATTTTAAAACATATTTTATAATGAAAAAGTAACAGCCTTATGGTTTTACTCTCATATAATGATTTTTATTTAATAGATAAAAGTTGCATTTATAAAATAGTCTCAAAACCTAATATCTTTATCCGATAAACTAAGACTAATTATTTTCAGCTTGAACTGACACGTTGACGTTAATCTTTTGTCTTATTTTTAGCGAACAATAGCTTGGTTACTTTTTATTCTAAACAATTCATACAATTTTGAAACAATTCATAATAAATGGGAGAATTTTTAATTATTCATGTCATATAGATATATAACGTCTATTGACCGCTCATTTAACGCTAATTAAGAGCACTTTATCATTAAGTGCCTGTTAAACGGATTTATCTAGTTTTTTTTATTGAAATTTACTGAAAATGTCAATATAAGAGCTGTAATAAACTCAGTTATATTAACGTTTTCATTCATTATTAATATTTAATAGTGTATATGCCGTAACTCTCTGAGAATCTTTATTTATTCCTTCATATTTTATATCTTTTTCGCAATATAAACAAATTTTTTAAATATTTACATGATTCACGAATAAAAGTTTCTTAATGTTTATGTGTTTCACAAACAGATTTTAAATGTTCATCTTTCTTACTATATAACATGTTTTAAACTTTTATCTTCTTATAATATGAACAAGTTTTAAGTCATTATCTTTCTTATAATATTACCAAATTTAAATGTTTATCTGCCTTACAATACAAAGAAATTTTTAATGTTTATCTGTCTCACAATGTAAACAAGTTTTTTTTTTCAGTAAACAAATAAGTTTTAAATATTTTAAGGTAATAAATGGAACTTTTTTTTAAATCGAGGCTAAAGAATAGATACTTCTAAAATAAAAATTACTAATAATTCAGAAAAAAAAAAAAAAAAAAAAGAATCGATATATAGGGAAATATGAATGGTTCAATATCTAAGATTTAATTGAATTATTGAACTAATTGAATTATCGTAAATTGAATTTTCTATATTTCTTTTGAATTTTCCTATTTTATAGAGAAAAAATAATAAATTCTTATTAATAATTTAGAGAAAATTGCATGCATGTTTTTGAAATGAATGATGCATGAATTTTTAAAATTATTACTGTTCTTAATATACATTTTATTTACTTTTTATTTAACACTTACTTCGATTTTAGTTATTTATTTAACTAATTTATTTATTTTTGTGATTCCTAATCCATATTCTTGGGCTTCCTCATCGTTACGTTAATTAAGTTTATTTATTGCAAGTTGTAAAATTTCACTACAACTTCAATTTATTAAAACTTTTCCTCATGTTTAAGAGTTTCATTTTATACTACTCCTTTTTAATGTTTTTAGTTTGTTATTTATAGTAAAAATACGTTTAATTGTATAAAAACTGTTAAATTTAAAAGTAACGTTTTATCCTTCTTATAACTTCAATTTATTTGTATGTTTCTCTTTTTCGAAATCAAAACTAATGCTGTATGTAAACTATTCCCGGCGTAAAGTGTTTAAAAATCACTAACAGACTTAACAAATTGCATCAATTTTATAAACATTACGACCTTCATTTTGAAGTAAATGTCAGTTTTTTTGTCTGTTGACTGTTTGTGCAACGCTGAATATTACGACAGCTGGCCAAATTTAGAGCTCTAAGTGTATATTTTATTTAAATAAACATGAATTTTTCGATCTTAGCAATTGTTAGGAATTCATGAAATCAAAACGAATCGCGTTGTCAACTATTAATTATCAGTTAGAATTGAAGCTCTTGGGCCCACATAATGATAAACCACATTTTCAAACAGTTGAAGAAATCGTTTTAGGAGAGAAAAAAGGCAATTTCCATGTAAGCAATGAGTTTTTGTTCTGAGTGAATCTTGTAAGGAAAAAAAAAATAATAAGAGTTTGATGTAAAAATTTTGACTTTAGAAAAATTGCGGTTCATCCATAAATCTTTCAACTGCCAGTTTTCAAGCATTTCAAAAATAGAATAGAAATTTATACACACATAAGAAAAAAATTAATCGACTAATTAAATTTTCTAAGGAATTACCACTAAAATTGCCATACTGTATTGTATGTACTATATGGTGACATTACTATTAATAAAAAAATCTACGTTCTTTAAAACATTCCGTTAGGTATTTTTCCCGTTTATATGATAACGGTTTACAGAAAATTCTTCTGGTTTTCAAAATTATAGTTCTCATTACAGCACATTTTGAAAAAAAGAAAAAAAAATTTAAAGTAAATTTAACCAAATAACTGTAAAGTAAATTTAACCAAATAAAAGGGTTTTTTTATACCAAGTTCTTAAGTATATTTGTAAAATTACCAAATTTAGACATTTACCACATTTTATCACGTATTATGAAAACTATATTTTATTGTTACTTTTACCAAAATCTTTACTAAAGCTCGTCAGTATACATTACCGAACTTTTTGGTGTTTCCATAGAGTCAGAAATACGGTATCATATTTTGTGTCCATGCATTTTTTTCTCAGTGTATGAACAATTTGACAATAATTCGAACAATAGAAACAGCAATGTAAACTTGAAGGCAGTAAGATGTTTCCGTATCTTCTGTTATCTATTAGAAATCCCGAAAGAAACATTACTGACAACAGTTTGATGTAAATTTTTTTCCAAGCTTATCTTTATATTGGCTCTACAATTACCTCTTTTCAAATAATTTAAAAACTGCACAGAAATAAGTATAGAAATAAATCCATGGACAAATTCATTCCTGTAAAAAACAAAAATAGCGGTGTAAAAATTTATTCAAGAAACATGTAAAACTAGGATTGAAGTATAAAAAATAAAGAAAAATATAATCTCGGATCAAAATTAATATGCAAAGGGCTTAAGTAAACTGAGAAAAATATTGCTGTCAGACTTGTTTGAGTGAAGTTTGACGCAAGCTTGAAAGAACCTCACGCAATTCTTGTAAGTCAATTACTGTCTTCCTTCATCGAGGCGCAGTAATTGTGTTAAGAGATTTCTATCTACGTCCTATACAAGTGGCAGTTTAAATTTCAAGCACTCGCCGCGGGTACTTCATAATATCAGAGAAATAACCCCAGGTTGTCCACATCCATGCATTGTTTGGTTAAACGAATTTTTTTTTTATTCATAAACTCTTTATTACAAGGAATGAAATCTGAAAGGGGTGCAGCGATGTAGAAAAATTTGCGTATAATAACAACAATAATGAAGAAAAAAAAAGGTTTATCTAAGCTTATAAAAGAAAATAAAAGCAAATTTTCAAGGAGACAATGTTGAGAGGTTAGGGAGAGAAATTTTGCACACGGGCTGTTTTCTTAAAAGTGTGAGTCCAAGAAAAGGGACGATGATACTCCAAAAAACAATACCTCCTTTCGTTTTGTAACAATACATTCTAAAGTAGCTTTGTTTGATGACGGGGCAATCCGTTCGTTTGACAAAAGATTATGTTGGCAGTATTTTCCCTGCCTTTATAAAAAGGAAAAAAAAAGTATTACCAATTTAGTTGTACAGTCTTGTCGTTCTGTGTACCTATTGAGACAAGAGCTCAAACTTTTGTAACACACTTCGAGAACCTTTGAGGGAATGTTATAACTTGATTACGAAAAGTTTCGTATTATTTTCTTGCATTTTTCCACCTATGAGGTTCTTTGAGGTTAAAATAAGACGCATCGATACAAAGTAACAGTCTGCTGCCAATGTTTGTAATCGTTCGAAAGATTGGTGGGTTGTGTTTTTTTCTTTCCAAAGTTTACTTTTTTTTTCTTTAAGTTCTTTTGTTTATTAGCAATTGAGTGTTTTAGGTTGTAAATTTTTTTTTATATGTTTAACGAAAAAATATTTTTTTAGTGCAGCATAAAGACTCAAATGATAAATAAAAATTAAACTTTAAAACATGTATGTATTTTTTTTTCAAACCGAAAAAAAACTTTTTTTTTCTCTACCTAGCTTCAAACAATTTTGATATTCAATGGAGGTTCATTTTGTCTAACTGTTCTAACAACAATGACGAGATTTTTCCCTTTTTTGTAGTTTCCTGAAAATATGCAAAAATATGTATGCATAAAAGTTTTACTCCTACTTCTACGAAACAGTATAGTTTATTAAATTACTACCACGAGCTTGCAACAAAGAAAAAAAATAGTATTCTCAGTTGTATTTGTTTGTCTATCTGTTTAAGACACTTCCTAAATATATTTTTTATATATAAATATTGAGCATTTTTATTGAATAATACTTTCAAATAATTTCAATATGCGTTTTACATTCCTTTAATAATAATAATATGAAGAAGAAAAACATATTTTTAGTTCTTTAATAAAACTAATTATACTAACTTTATTAAAACTAATAATAAAACTTGTAAAATTCTGATAATACCACTCCATGCATTTGAATGAAACATACTCTTACAAGTTTATGTCAGTTATGTTTTAAAATCATGATTTTAAATTTAAATCTTCCTCAACTAAATATTTACTTGCTCATTATCTTGGTCAGTATTATCAAATATTATTTATATTAATTGGATATCATTGCATGCTGTCCGCTGTTGAGATATTTGTTACTATGCTTATTCAGTCAAATTCTCTAATAGTTATTTTTTATCACTCACAATTTATATGAAAGTTTCACTTCATGCAGAGATAACTAGTGCTATATAAGTGGTTTAAATATCAATCCAGCAGAGAAATTCCTTTTGCACTTATATTGTTCCTCAGTTCTTTGCTAAACTATTATTACAGTATTTAATATTTGATACCGTAAACACATTGATAAACACTTCATAAATTGAAAATGTAGTAAAGTTAGCCCAAAAATAGGCGCCCTTTCTTAAGAGTTATCATACGTTAATGAATAAAACTAAACTGATTTGAAAAAAGAAAACGGTAAGTTGCTATTGTTAAAAAAAAATGGAATATTAAATATAGGTGAAAAACAAAACTATAAAAACCGCGAGAGAAAAATGGGAAAAGGATGGATTTATGAGTGTTATTGAGGACAAGAAAGTGAGGAATTTTAGTCGTTAACCAGGGAATTGTCATTCATATGAATGAAACAAGATTCCAGATCATCAAGATAAGCTGATGGTCATCTTAATGCTAGGGAATTAAGGTTCTTTGGATGTTCTGGTATCCTCTCCTAGTGATTTTTCTCGTTTTGTTTTACACCTTTATTTTATTTTCTATTTTTTCATTTGCAACGCAGCGTTTTTATTGTTTGTTTTTTTAATGTTTCGTTTATTTTCGTCTGATGAGTCTTGAAATCGGGAGTCTATTTTGAACGCTTAGAATATGTCGATTTTTCCTCTTTTGTAATTGATGAAACAATTATGTTTTTACATTATCAAGTATATCTTACCACTTTAGCTTCAAGGAATTTTTCATTTAGCATTTACTATTAACTTTCACTTTTCTAATTTAATTTAATTGGAAATGATATTTAAAAAAAACTATGTGTATTAAGCCAGCGTGTATTTTAGACAAAAATTCATACTTGATAAGTAATTAGTTATCAATTTATACTAAGGTAAAAGTAACATTCCGAATGTAATAAAAACAGAGTAAAATAAATTTATATAGTTTTTCTAAAAAAGTATCAATTTTACAAAAGCGTTACATTATAATCATAACGAGTTATTTAATAGGAAAAACATCTAACAAAAATGTATCCAATTTTACGATATGTCTAGCTTATAAATATTCAATTTTACTAAAAAGTGTTGCTTAATAGGAAAAACATTTCTATACCGTACTATTATATAACTATTTTAATTTATGCAAATAAAATTTTCACATTATCCTTGACTTAAAACATTCTTCTTATTAAATAAACTAAGTTCTTAAAAGGGAAATATTTGACGGGTTTTCCATAATTTCAATACATCTAACACCGTTCTCGTTCAACGATTTGCCGCCAACAGCTTTAATATCAATTATTATCACACTTTCATCTTTCAAAAAAGATATCTGCAATTTTCCATGTTCTTTTTCTATTTCATCATCCCAATCTACTTTAACATCCATCTACAAATCCTCGTTTTCCTCTTTTATTGGCAACAAATAGCTTTCATGTTACTACTTTACCTTCAGTTAATCTGGGTAAACAAAGAATTTTCCACACGAACGCCTTGTTTCAGAAACAAAGAGGAACTCATGATTTGGGAAAGGTATTTTGACGTATCTGAACCACTTTACTTCTGAAACCCTTGGATATTGTTATCTTTTATTTAGTTTTGGATCGCTTAATTTTCATATCATATCCCTTTTGCATCGTTGTCTTCAGTACAGATGTTCCTCACCTTTTAAAAGCCTTTCTGTTGCGCTCCCAACGGATTGCCATTTTGCCATTCTCTGAGACACTATATCAATTTTCTATTTATTTTCCCAGTTGTCACTATGTTACTGAAAGACGGAATGTAATTTTATAGCTTTTTTAAAAACATACTCTCGAAAAGGATGTAATAATTGTTTAATCGGAAAATGTTTTCCCCCTCCAAACCAGAAACAAGGTGGTAATTTGCTAGATGGCAGAGAGCTTCTGCATTAGAGTACATAGACGAGAGATCTCTTGCTATCCAATGAAATGGTTCTAAAGACCCAAGTGTAAAGGAACACCACAATTATCTCATTTACCATTTAAAATGTTCAGTTTTCTTTAAAGAATTAAAAATTGTATTTCGTAAAGAATAATTTAGCATTATCATGTGAGTTATTATTTGTCAAATTGATTTAACATTTTGAGGTAAAGACAACTTATAATGCATATCAGAATTCAATTGTAAATTAGAATGTTTGATCTTGAAATTTTATTGAAGGGATTTTGGTATAAGTATCAAGAAAGGCATAATATTATTTTTACACACTTTTGACTAAATTAATTTAACCTTGCGGGGTGTTAGATGAATTGCATTGTATATTTGGATTCTCTGGTAAATTAGGATTTTTTATTAAGGTGATTTTTAAATGAATGCCATGAAAGTTAAATATATTTTAAGGAAAAACGGTTTAATGTTGAACTATAATTTCGGTACCATGTTCCGTAATACCGTGCAAACTTCCTATAACCTTAATAAGGTTAAACTAAACAATGTTTCATTCAAGTTGAGATATAGCATTGAGCAATCAAGTGTAAAAGGATTTAGTTTACTTGATAATTTAGTTCATATTGGAGTCATATTAAATTTGCACAAAACTAGCCCAATATTGTGGTTCAACACACTACAATATTTTGAGCAGGGTATAAATATGATGTATGAAGATTCGAAAGGCTGTATAAAATAGATATAAACATAAATATTTAAGATATTTATCTTTAAACAAGATATTAATATTTAAGCAAAACATTGGAAATTTTTCATTAATATTTTAAATTTAAAATTAGAAATAAACTTTTTTATGCGACTAATAGATTTCGTTTCAAAGTAAAATTTAGATAAATAATAGTAGCTGTATATTAATGTACAATTTAAATATTTATTGCATAATATTTTCCTTACAAGTAATTTAAAAAGAATATCTAAATATTCAGGTTATGAACTCAAATTTTATACGACAGCATTTATGTTGAAAGTTTACAAATCCAATTTTCCATTATTATATCTAATATGCTTTTTAAGTCTCAAACGGATATTTTTTTTAATACGTTTGACTGTTAAGTGATTTTATTTAAAGAGGAACGGAAACATGAAAAGGATTACATTTTATGATTTTTCAGTTATGACGTCGATTTTGTGAATATGTCATATCGTTCATAGAATTTGTACCTATTTCTCTTTTTAAATATTTGACGGATTTTAATAATTGCAACCCCGCCATTTTACATATTGTTTATAAATCAGACTTTTCAGACTCTGTTCTCCGTGTTTTGCTCTTTTTGACAATCGAAGCATAATATTACTTTCATAATATCGATTTTGCAAAGCAAAACAAAAAAAAAAAAGAGAAAAAAAAGAATCGTTCAATTGCCTATTATATTGTCTATTTAGCACTAATAATCCGTTAACTGAAAAAAAAATAATTTCGTTTTTACTATTGATAACTTTTCTTTCATTTTCTTTGCTTAGAAATGAAGTTTTGAAGAAGAAAAAGCTGAGCTAGTATGTTTTGTGTATTGAATCTTTTCTCATGTTTTTCAGAAATAATATTTTCTTTTTCCTAAATATGTTTACTAAAATCTTTTATCTTTCTTTTTTACCTAATTTATTCATTGTGTTATTATAGATATTTCTACAATCTGTATAAAATTATTCAGCTAAAAATTAACGAATAGTAAATATATATCTAATAGTACCTAAGTACAAAAAGCTGAATTAAAATGGTTTATAGTATAAGTTCATAAAGAGTTTATTTTTTAAAGCAGCTAAATCCATATTTTTAAGCTAATTATTTCCTTCTAAAAATCTTAGTGTTTATTATTATTATTATTGGTGAAAGTCGTCTTTTTCTTAACTAAGCCAGTTAATCCCCAAAATATTTTTTAACTTAAAAAAAACAATTGTGTTTTTTTATTTAAAAAAAACAATTAAAACCTTCTTAAACAGTTAAAAACCCATTAAAAACCGTAAAAACATTTACCACTACAGTGAAATTTTTGCTAATAAATTGAGCGACCTATAAACCAAATATAAAATTACAGCAACAAAATATATCGAAACTACAACAGTTGATCCAAATAACTTACGGAATTTTGTGTTCACAGTTTGTATTACAGTTCTATTATAGCCAATTACGTAAGAAATATAATCTAACCAAGCAATTGCTACAGTGCAATTAAATGTAGTATATAACATTATACTATATAAACATTTGAAACATAAATAATAATAAAGATAAACAATATCTACACAACGCTTTATTTCCTAAATTTTTCCAAGTATTACAGACAACACACCTTACCTTGTCTTAGAAATAGGTAAATATTAAAATGAAAGCTCTCGATACATAACGATTCGTTCTAGTCCAAACTAATGCATTCTAAACTGATAGACTGATAAATAGCTACAAAATTCCGTTCCGTGTAAACTAAAGGTAATCAAGGAATATGCTTCTGCTTCAAAATTGCATTCATAACACATTGGCAGTTGCCCGTGCATTTCTCATTGTTAACTATTCTAATTGGAACAACTCTATTGGCCACTCTTCCCTTTAAAATGGCCCCTCTTTTCATAACCATATAAAATAGGTTTAGATTTAAATGTTACTTTAACCTTAATTACGCGGATAAACATATTATCATATCTATTTGTTTGAGCCATTTCTCTGGTTTCAATTGTTACGTAAATGCTGAATGATATTGTTTAGAAACTTATGTAAATATGATGAATGTCAGTTTTTTGTACTAACCAAGTCACTTTGTTATACTGACTGAATTTATATAGATGAAAAAGATGCTAAGTTTCTTCAAATAAATAAAATAAAATGTAAATAGTAATTGTTTAATTTTCTTTGTTTTAAATAATTTTAAACTATTTTGAATACTTTTGATTATGAATTTATGAAAAGAAAAATATTTACGAAATATTAAATGAAAAATATTAAAATTGTTATATATATTACCTAAAATGCTAGTAAATATAATTTTTTTCTAATGTTAATAAATTTTAATTTGCGGTATTATGATAAATTTAACAAAATATAAATGATCTAAAAAGCACATAATGAGATTTCCAAACAAATATTGTTGCAATATGCATTGAATTTTTTTTTATATGTATTTCTCATTTGGGTTCAAAAATAAACCTTAGACACTTATTCTTTCCAATTGCTGTAATAATAGTGAATTTGTTCTTCAGTGGTTAATTTGTAGTTTGTAATTCCTTTTTATTTTCTCTTCCGTAACATGTATAATGCAACTTTGTTTAAACTAATAGTACGAAAAAAAAGTCAATAAATTATTTAAAACTCACATAGAAAATAGAGTTAGACTTTTTTAAAATTAACTTTAACAGCGCATGTAATTTGTTTTTAATACCTTCTTCAAAACTGCTAGGAAAACTTGATATTTACAAATTATAACAAATCAAGCTAATTAACTTATTTATATGCCATCTTTATGATCTCATCTGAGTACATTTCTCTATAATGTATGCTCTTTTTTTAAAAAAAAATTGTTTTTGTTAAAATAAAAACACTTAATACAAAAAGTAGGAATAAATACACGATTAAAATCTATTGAAAAGAGCTTAAATATATACCACTCAAAATAATTTTTTTATTTATTTGTCGCTATATAAAAGCGTGAATCACTCAAATAGAAAATAGCGTTTGTATTTTTTTATTAATTTTTAATAACGCTTTTAATGTGCATTTAATACATTCTTCAAAAATGTAACGATATCTTAAAACTTGATACTTATAAATTATAACAAATCAAGTTAATTAAAAATTAACCTATTTTTAAGCCATCTTTATAATCTCATCTGAGTACATTTCTATATATTTCCCAACTCTATTTTTTGCTAAAATAAAAACACTTAACACAAAAAGTATAATCAAAAACACGATTAATTCTACTGAAAGTGACTTAAATATATGCCACTCAAAATAATTTGTTTTTTTTATTTATTTGTCGCTATATAAAAGCGTAAATTAATCATCGCGAAAATTCAGCGAAGCGACGCTTCTAACATTGACAGTTAAAGCCTATTTTAAAACTCTTGCCTCTTTCTTGTTTCGTTTAAAGCTCACAGCTATGATTACCGGCATGTAAAATAATAAAGAAAAATATTTGTTCAAAATCCAAATTTAAGTGGAGGCTGCCGGTAAAGAAGACTTATTTGAGCGTGTTTGCTTGTAGCTCAGTAATCTCTTCCGAGTGAGTTCTGAGCCTTCTAAAAGAAGAGTGTTTTTTTAAAGAAAAAATACCTAAAGGGTTATTGTACACGTGGCATCTCTAGCAGTAATAATTGTTCGTGGTTCCTAAAAGCAGCTGCGATTGATGGAAAAAATCGCCCTAATCAAATTAAGTAAAAAAATTAATTTGCCAGATTTAGTTTCAAGAGCGAAGAAAATATTATTTCTTAACAGCTGCTTTGGTAGTAAAATTTTCGAACTAACGGTACTTTTTGATTAAAAAGTAGAAACTGATTAAATTATTTTTATTCATATATGATTGGCATTAATCAAGTTCGCGTCGAATAAAATGTTTAGTGTCGTATTATTTTGTTTCATTGAATTCTTTGTAATTACAATGTGTGGAGCGTAGATAGTTTTATTGTTTTTAATTAACTTATTTATGAAAGGTTAGACTGAATTTGTTTACATGCTTTATAAATCACTAAGTATTATTTTTAATGTGTTTATTGGTATGTGGCATTTGTTTTCAATGTTCATAGACGTACTGAAATGTTTTGGATTCTCCTCCAAAGTGTTTGAAAAAATTATTTTCTTTAAAATTATGAAAGACATAAGTTTTGAAACTAGAAAAATAATGCTCAATTTCGAAATTTAAAAAAAAAATTAATGAAAAAAACATAAAAAAAACAGGTTTGATGTTTTGAAAACCCGCTTTCCTTGATTGTGCTTTGTAAGATTTTAATACAATTTCTTTTACTCACTTAAATATTAATTTTCGGCATACAGTGTATATATTGTTTTGTCTTAACTTTAAATGTGATGCATAAGAATATCTTGATTGAGATTTTCACGGAACGGATTTTACATTCAAATAAGTATTTGCTGATTTCAATAAAAAAAAAAAAATTTTAAATTTATTTCTTTATGTTAACTATCAAACGTTTCTCCAAATCATGTAAATAACCAATAAAAAAAATTTTATTATAAGTATAGACGATCAACCATTATTTATTCACTACTGAATGAAGAACTTCTCCAAGTCCAAAAATTTTTTATTCTGCTGCTCGCACTTTCTAAATCATATAAACTGCTTTTCTAATTCAATAGACAAGTATGTTTTAAGGCACTTTCTTAGACGTTTGATAATAAAACACAATGCTGTAACTCCGATGAGTTTGGAGTTCCCCAAGATGAAGTAACTCCAACAAGTTTAAAGTTAATACAAATTTAAAGTAAAAATATTTTATTTTTACAATAGTTAAACTTTGACTTTTGATTCTAATATGAAAAAATTTGACATAATAATGATGAAACACGCATTTGACAAAACATTTAAGAAATATATAGTTTATTAAAGAAATATATAGTTTATTTTAATACTGCAATTACAATACTGCTCTATTTTTAGTAAGTGAAAATGTTTTGCCAAAAATATGAAATCCAACTAAATCTTTATATATTATTTCTGCTTTAAAATACTCTGTAAATGTCATGAAGTCAAAAATACATTTTTGGTAAGCTTTTAGCCCAATGCTAAGTAAATTTAGTGACTGGGATTTAAGTCGTTATTATATTATATTCGACAGCATTATTTTTCAACACATTTTAACAGGGTATTAGTTTTTTAATTCAAGAAACACTGAGAAAAATATGGTCAAAATAACCATAATAAGGTGTAATTTATAGTGTCTCTGACTCTTTGGGAACGCCAAAAAGCTTGATAATTTTTACCGAAGCGCTTCGGAAATGATTTTGGTAAAATTCACAATAAAATACGGTTTTATAATGTGTGGTGAAATTTGGTAAATGTGGTATTAATTTCGTAATTTTATTATGAAATCTTAGAACATAGTACAAAAACTGTTTATTCGTTTCAATTTACTTCTCAGTTTTATATTTTTTACTAAATGTAGGGAAAAAAGAACTATAATTTTGAAAACCAAAATTTCCAGTAAACCGTTACCATATGAACGAAAGAAATACCAAATGAATGGTTTAAATACCGTATATTTTGATTTTATTAACCAGAATGATGTTTGTTTTTCTTTATTTTACCACAGATGTCATTACCATACAGTTTTACCAGAATTTTTTATCTGTGAAGGAAGTATTAAAGGAAAATTATTCTTTAGAAAGTAAATTACGAATTTTCCTTTTATCAAAAATATAAGCATTAAATCAACTACTTTCATAAACAAATGAATCTCTCTCATTTTCTTATTTAACCTAGCATTAGAAATAAATGTATCTCACTATCCTAAATGACTTTTCCCGCATCAATAACGGGACATTCTTCAAATCATTGTTTTAAAAAAAGGCAAAATTAGACCCATTTGTAACGGTACTGTTAGTTTTTTGTTAACTTAATGAAGTCTGTTTCTTTTAACCATGTCCCACGTGAGTTAAGATAAAATTTTCCAGCGAGACCTCAAAGAGTCTAAAATTCTCAGGAGAAAAGCAAGAAATCTAACAAATCTGATCTTTTCGGCGGAACAAGTACCAACTCTTCGGTGAAATTTATTTAGGTGAAAAGCTTAGATTTATTTTTTTATATGATAGTCTATCCTTTTAAGTCATCATGGATGCAAACGGAGGTACAATTATTTATTTTCCGAACGAACTTTTAGATCCCTTTTCGTAAAGATACATTTGCCAATTGCACACTCTAATAAATCCAGAGTAAACTCATTCGTAAAAATAGTCTTTGTTGATGTGTACCAATTGGGTTTAAAGGAAGATATTTTTTTATTCAACTTCCTCCACTAATCAAAGTTACCGTTCATTACAGTAAAGAAAGAAAAGAATCTCAATATTTAAAGTCTTTCATACGCCACGGTGGCCGCGGGAGTATTTACATATTGATCTGTAACGATGCATTAACGGTATCTTCATTCATTATCAAGTAAAGAGTGCGCGACTGTTTTACCAACATTCCTAAGAGTCTTAAGCAAATATCCACAGACAGAATCGTCGAAAAAGTCTGCCAAAGAACTGCTGTTTCGGCGCGATTTTCACAAGGAATAAAGATTTAGCTACTTGTTCAAATCTTTGTTATTTGAATTCATTTCAATTCCTCTCTAAGAACATGTCTTGAAATTTTATTTTTGAAGGAAAATATGAGTTTTTCTGTCATTGCTATCAATATATCTATCACGTTATACATAAATTGCAAGATTTATATGTAAAGAGTGGGGATTGTTTTTCAATGCCCCATTATTTTTATCTCAAAAGGTAGAAATCTTATACATTTGAGGGAGTGTTAAGGATACGTTTAGAAATATAACTAAGAAAATTTAACTGCGAAGCAAAATATGAACTTTAGGGCAATTGATATCAATTCATCTACTTCATTATGCAAATATTATGGATTTTAAATGCAAAGACTAGGTATTTTTTCAACTTTAAGTGTCCTAATAATTGCCTAATAATTAATCCTAAATGATTACCCTTTTGAATGAGCTGCTACTCAGTTATGATAAATCTCGAGAATTTCAAAGAAATTTTCTTTTCGATGCAAAAAACTAGTTTTTCTGTCATTGCTACAATTTATCTATCGCGTTATGCAGAAATTATGAATTTTGCATGTGAAGACTAGGGATTTATGTATTGCATTTTGCAGCATTTACGGATGTTGCATGAAAAGATAAGGGTTTTTTATTCAACATTAAACTATCTGATTTAACTATATTTTTTCCCCGAAATGCATTAATGCAGAAAAGCTAAATGTGTTTTTATAATAAGCACTTATACATTTGAGAGAACTGCTTTTTTGTATGGATACGTTACGAAAATTTCAAAGAAAATTTAATTTTGAAATGAAATAGTTATTAGCTTTTTGTTTGTTTTTGTAATTTATATCAATATACATATTTGTCATATAGCACTGAAATTAAGAGATTTATCTATAAAGATAAGAGTTGTTGTTTAATTATTTATTTAATTATTTCCATCGAAAGCATTTTTATAGAAAAAGTAAAGATAATTTAATAATTCGTTAATACAACTGATTATCATCAGTTATATTAATGAATTCAATAATACAACTGATAGTAATAATTATTTTTTTTCGGAAGTTTAAAAAAACTAAAGATTATATGCTTTTCTGCAACTGGTATCAATTTAGTTATGACCAAAAACCGAAATTTAGAACTTTACATAGCTTTTACTCTTCCTTACGCACCTTGACTAGTAATATCAGTACTTTAATATTTGATTCATAATTAAATAAATGTATTGGGAAATGGTTTAAACACCCAAGATTTATAAATAATTCCTAAATAGGACATAATAGATACATAAATAGGGCAGGAAAATCATGCTCTAATGTGCTAGTAAATCTGAACTGCAGGAATAGAATTTAATAGCTATTTTACTAACACTATTAAAATCTTTCACCAAAAGCGTAAAGTTGGTATCTATTACTTAACAAAAAGTTTTATTTATTCGTATAATTTATTTCTATAACTATCGCCATTCAGGTAATTTATTGTTCTAAAATAATATTTTATACACTGAAAAAAAGTCCCTTTTTCAGTAAAATTCATTTTTATAAAAATTTTACAAAGTAAAAAATCTGATGAACCGTAATAGATGTAGTAATATTTACCTTAAAAATCACTTAATCACTGTAATTAAATAAAAAAAAATTGTGGAAATTACGGTATAATTTTACGGTAAAAATGGATTTAACGAATGATGCACTCAGGGAGCCAGTACACTTTACCGTAATTTGATCCGGAATTGTTTACAGTTTATGTAACATTCCAGTCTAAACAATGCTTTCTCATAGAATGCGTAATTTATTTATGAGCTTATTTTAACTTTACTATGATTAAAATAACTATAGTTTAAAAATGCTATATTTAGGCTTTTTTTTTTTTTTTTTTTTTTTTTTTTTTTTTTTTTTTTTTTTTTTTTTGCTTATTTAGAGGAAGCTATATAGGTTATTACTTATATTTATTTACAATTTTAACTTCCCAATGTACAATAAATACAATTTAAATATTAAATCTATTGTGTTTTTATTCAAAAATGTTTAAAAACCTGCGTAAATATACCCACCTCTAAAAATGTATTTTTATGTAAAAGAAAAGTCAATTGCTTAAGGCTTTTTTTCCAATTGATGTCCAATTTATTAACCGTTCATTTAAGCCTGAAGAGAGCAACATAAATTTTCTACAACATTTTTGGTTTGTTTTAAATAAAACTAATGTTTCTAATTAAAATATTAATATAATTTATTAATTTTGATTATATTGTGCATTGAATTCTTTTAATTTCTAGCTGTCTTCTTCCACTCTTATTTCATTGTTCTAGTTCTTTTTATTCTATTTATTCCGTTTAACAATTTTTAACTTAAAAAAGAAGCGCGGAAGATATTCTGTGACATAAATCACTTCTACTTCCATAAAATAATACTTGGTCTAGTTGGCGCCATCTGTTAACGGCTACCTCAACTAAATTGTGCCTTGAGATCTTTCATTCAACCCGCCTCTCGATGCAAATAATGTAATTCTCTACTTCAATTTTATGAATATCTTTACATGTAATATAAATAAATGAACTAATTTAGTTAGTGTTATTATTTAAAAGTTATCATAGGGTATGAGATGATTATTCTAAAAATAATTCGTAAGGATTTTTATTACAGTCTTTTTAGATAAATAATTTTGAGAATAAAAATCCTAATTAAATCATATAAAGAGGTCATCGGTTTGATGTCAGTATGTAAAATTAATTGCAAATTTAAATAATAATTTATGGGAAACGATTCAATTTAATGGTAGACTGAATATTTTTGATCTTAGTCAAACTTTATTTGCAAAATTGACGAATCATGCCGAAAAACTCTTCTTAACATTAAATGTTTGTTATTAATTTTATCTTTCAAAATCAGCTGACCAATCGAAAATTGAAGACTTCAATTAATAATTAAGCATGATATTTTATAAGTAATTGACGTCTTGTTGCATTATAGTTATTAATACAATTTGTTTGAGACACGTAAAAACATATGATTAAAGAACGATTTATGCATATTTTGACCTTAAGTAGCATGAGAGAAAAATCTCCAAGAAGAATTTTTTTTAATTATATTTCAAGCTTTTTTTTTCAATTCTGATTAAAGTAAAAAAATAGTAAATAAATAAATAAAAATATATGTTTTCAAGGAAAAACTTACTTTTTTAGAAAGTTGCTTGTTCATTTTATTTTTCTTTAGAATATTGCCTACGATTTAATTTTCTTCTTTTTTCAGAAATTTTAACTTCCTAATTTTTTACTTAACTAATTTTAATTAACTAATTTTAATTTTCATCTTGCATAAAAGATTTTATGAATCTTGAATTCACCTTCGAAAAATATAATAATTTTACAGCATAATCAATGTCATCATTTTTATCCATCTTCATTATAACTTTTGACATTCTTTAAGTTTACCGTAATTTTTACTACCTTAAACATACAAAAAATCATTTCTGACACGTGAATACGTGTATTAAATGAATGAACAGTTTTTAGCATTACAAAGTAATATATTTTAAATCTTTCTGAAATTATTTTTGAAAACTATATTCAATTAGTTTTTAACCAACCAGTTAAATACATATGTCATGTTAATGTATATCCCATAGAGCCGGAAATCTGATCATGCTTTTTTTCACAGTGTAAAATCATTTAAATAGCTTTAGAAATATCTTTACTTTTTTTAAACTATGATTATTAATTCAACATTCATCTGTACATAGTTTACAATGTGTACTACGAAGTATTTATTTATAAAATGCGTATGTCGCAAAATTTTATATTAATATTTGATAAATCAAATTTTTAGAAAACATATTCATAGATATTTATATTCATCATGCGTTTAAAATGATTGATTTAATATTTTTAATCAATCTATTATTTTTGTACGAATACTTTTTAATGTCTTTAAATTTATAATTCCTATTTTTAAAAAAATTCTTGCTTTACACGAATTAAAAATGAATTTTTCCAAATGTAATTCTAAATGTATGTATTTATATTAAAAACTCAGTGTAGTTCATATGCATTTCAAGAAATTTAATTTCAAATACGAGAACGAAATAATGACCACAAAATTGCTTGTAAGCACTATTTTCGACCATCTATGTAAGAATTAGTGAGACATGTAAAATGGATTTAATCGAATAGCGCGCCAAACCTAATAATTTGACGTTCTTGGAAAATAGCTTTTACAGACACCAATTTAACAGGTCTATAAACATATTGTTTGATTTATAAGCACTTATATATAACATATTACTGTCTGAAATATCAATTAGTTCCCTTTTCAGTATTAATGTAGTTCCATCTGTTTGTAATTTATTTAAGTGACCGTTATACTTCGTGATCGGTGATTCTAGAATAGCTGAAATTCAACAATCAACTTCTCTGTTACGAGTTTTTATTGGTTCATTTTTTTCCTGCTATTATTTTATAATAGGTTATAAGTTTAGAAATAAAATTTAAGAGAAATAAAATAATCTGAAGATAAATATAATGATATAAAAAATAATGATTTTAAAAGGCGTTTAGAATAAATTCTACCTGAAATCCTTACTTCATTTAATGACTTTTAATGTCTTTATTTTTATAGAATTGGAAAAAAAATCAACATTGAACAGTAACAGCAGTAAATTGAAGAGTAACAGTAAATTGAAGAGTGCATTTCATCAGTAGGTTATATTTCGGACATACCTTGAGACTCGTGTTTACAAAATGGATTAAAGACAAAATACACCTGAATAAAATTGGACACAGCATAAAATGAACCTTTTATATTTTAAGCAAATCAGCTTTTCAAATTTTTAGCACCTTCATTACTGGATTCTCTTAAAAAGCACGCGTAACGAAAAATATGAGAAATTTGCTTGGGTTATTTGTTTATTTTTTTCAGTTACTACGAATAACACTGAGAAACAATTTTTTTGTTGCACTTATACAAATACTTGATTTTGCCTAATTTGGGTGTGAGGATTTCAAATCTGAAATTATTTCTGTTCCTTAAGCTACAGATATTTTTTAAAATGTCAATTTTACTTTATTCTTCGTCGAACTGTACAAGTCCAAAAATGTTATATATAACAGGGGGTCGCGTAAATGTTACGACAAACTTATAGGAGAGTTAGGGCACATCATAAGAATTAAAACTGCATTAAAACCCGTGCCCGAAAATGTCGTAGTACGCGACGAGGGGAGCTTTCCTATTATGACCTGTTCAGAAGCACACGAAGAAACAGTTCATGATAGGGAAGCACTCCAAGCGATCTATACAATTTTAATACTGATGATGCGCCCTAACTTCTCTAGAAGTTTGTCGCGAAATTTATAATAGACCGAAAATGTCTTTTAAAAAAGCTGTATCTTGGAGCGAAGAACCGATTGCAGATTTAAAACCAGCGAAGTGAAAATATCCGAGATCAGTTGAAAAAATCACATGCAACTGAAAACAAACAAGAAAAATTTTTTACCCCAGTGTAATCATCATCCTATTGTTAATTTTTTATGAATGCAAAATTCATTATAGTAGCTTAAAAAATAAAATCAAAGACTGCATTAATTTTTCTTAAACACGCACTTTTTTTCAAACACGCTTTTCAAGCTATGTCTATTTCCTTAATCAGAATTGTGAGCCACGTTTACTTTTCAAAAGCACTTATCAAGCTATATCTATTTTCGTAAACGCGGATTTTTAGCTCTATCAATTTTTTTTCAACCACGCATTTCAAGTTGCGTCCATTTTCTTAAAAGCACAATTTGAGCCACGTCCAAAATAAAAGGCTTACAGACGATTTGTTTTCAAAAACATAGCTCAAAATATTTTCTAAAATTTTACATCAGAGGCAAAAAATATCTTTCTACCAAAGATTCAAAACTAGGTAAATGTTTTTGAAAAGAATCGTGGTCTCTGTATTTATTTTATATAGATTTCATTGCATAAAAATTAGGCCGTACTATGTTATTAAAAGAAGAATTTTTGATCTTGATGGTTCTAACACAAGAAGCAATTTGTTGTTTTTTAGTGATTTTAGCGGAGAAATCTGCCGTACTTTCAGGTTGAGCTGTAAATAAGCTTTTCCTTTTTGCTCTACGGTTTAGCAAACCTGCCGATTTTGTTGCAGGAGAAAGTATCACAGAGGAAAACTTTATAGCAGCTTATAATAAGGTCATGTATTGCAGGAAGGTAGAAGTGTAGTAAAAGAAAATGCCTTGTCACGATTCTGGATTGATTTAACGATCTAAACGTTATCTAAAAAAATAATCAAAGTAAACATATAAAATAAACTCATTGTAAATATCTAATTATAAAATTTTCTTTTGTTTATAAAAGTATTTGGAAATATATAATTTTTGGAGAAATGATCTCCAAAAAGGAATTTTTGGAAAATGAATTTTAGAGAAATGAATTTTGGGAAGAAAAAAAAATCGAAAAAAAATATTTTNAATAAACTCATTGTAAATATCTAATTATAAAATTTTCTTTTGTTTATAAAAGTATTTTGAAATATATAATTTTTGGAGAAATGATCTCCAAAAAGGAATTTTTGGAAAATGAATTTTAGAGAAATGAATTTTAGAGAAATGAATTTTGGGAGGAAAAAAAGGTGATTTCTTTTTAGGTGATTTTAGAAGAAAATATTTTTTTCTTCTAAAATCACCTAAAAAGATTAAAGATCAAACGAAGGTATTCCGATTCACTTAAAATTATTATTTAAAATTAAAATTTAATGAATTATTTTTGTTTTAAATAGATACATTTTTTTAAAAAAAAAAACTTTTTTTGTTTATATACGTATATATTTTTTTAAACGAATGGCAGGTGCTTGTACATCTCTCAAAAACTGATTTGTACTTTATTATTTTTATACTTAATGCTTTAAAAGCGAAGAAAAGAAACAATTAAAAATTTAGAATTAAAGTAAAACTTCATCAACTGATAGGCTATATTTAATTCTCGTTCACATTGTTACTATAGCTTCTTTTCTAAGCCGAAATAAAAATTTCTCACTAAATTTCAAACCCTAATTTGTCTAATAATCAAATAAATACGGCTGTTTTAATAATTAACCTTAAATTTCTTTTTCATTATATCGGAAATAGTTGAATTTAAATTGCGGCTTATAAAGTTTAAACGATACATTCATTTCAATGAAATTCACAAGAATAACTTAAGTCTGAATTCTCTATTATTGACTCTATACCAACACGCCTTCCATTCATTTTAAAAAGATTGAATATTCGTCTCTTACAACAAAGCTGTAGAAAAGTACATTTATGAACTCTTCATATCAATGGAACATATGGAATTCTTAAGCTTAGTGTCTTACGAATCTACCGATCATTCTTTTTTACGCAATGTCTTGCCCTTATTTCTTATTTGTTTTTACTTTCCTATCTGACTTTCATATTATTCCTCAAGTCGTTTCGTCGGTACTACTTTTCTGCTTTTACTTCCATCTTTTTTTATTCTAATATTTTTTTCGAAGCCAGCTGCGCCAATATCGGAATGATATTTCTTTTTTGCCATCCTTGTCTTTTGGCAACTCCTTTGATGTTTTTTACCCGCGGGACTACACCCGCGGAAGATGAAGACAAAAAAGCAACTCTATGTTTACCTGGACCCGGGTCGAACGCCTCCTGAGATTTTTTCCAGTCGTCATACTCTTTTTCCTACCCACCCCCTTCAGGAATCTTTCTTGGAATACTATAAGAAGGTACTACGACCCACCAAAATTGATCTGTATGTTTGTGTCACCGCCAAAACTCGTGTAATTTCGTCAAAAAAACATTATTTTATGCATATTTTATTCGATTTCAATGTAAAAGGCTGGTTGAATTTTAACTGCTAACTTGAGTTAATTAAAAAAGACAGTTTAAAAATGTTTTCTGTTTAAATAGAAACGTGCATTCGTAAAAATCGTTTACGGTTTTGTTCTTAAAATAATGTTCCCATCCTGTTTAGTATATTCTTCACTTTTTATTACCCTGTTTTTAACTACAACAGAGTTTAACCACGATATAGTGAATGCTATTAGCTATGTCTTCTATTGAATTAATTTGCATTGTATAGTGAATGTATATTAATTCTTATCGATCTCTTTTTTAATTGATAAGCACCATAGTATGATAGTTTTTAGAAATCTCTTTTATTTAATTAGCACTTTGTAGCAAATGAGCATTAGTTTTTCTTCGTCTCTTTTTCAATTAATTAGCATTCTATAGTGAATGCATATTAATTATTGTCAATCCTTTTTTTTAATAAGTTAGTATTATTTGGTGAATGTAAAGTAATTATTATCACTCTCTTCTATTAAGTTATTGTTCTATAGTGAATACAATCTCTTTTTATTAGTTAATAAACCAAAATTTAAAATAAATATTTTATAATTTAAGGTTAATTTAAATTAAATCATCACATTATTATAATCATTAAATTAGAGGGAGACATTTAATCACATAATTTATTCCTGACAATATCCTGGCTTATGTTACGAATTTTGACAATAATTTCATCACTAATTTTTTTTCAAATATTTATACAATTTAAAAAAGAATAATAAGATTAATTATGACTATAAGCAAAATCACACTTAATAGTCCGTATAAAGTGTTTAATATTAGCATAAGGCTTTCTGGTAATACGTTTTTCACTTACCTTTTTGTTGAAAAACTGGTACAGGTCTGAAACTTCGCCTTGTGTGGTAAAAAATCACAAGAGAAACAGTGATGTAATGCTTGTATACAACGGATGTGAAGTCTTTCTGTTATGAGAGCGATTGAATCATTCGGTAGCATCACTATTATTTAAAATTTTAATATTTAGTTCTTAAAGGTTTAGTATTTTAGGTATATTTTTCTTTAACAAAACAGTTATTTAATATCATGATTAAACAGTCACTTTTGTGTCCTTGTAATTAACCCGGATGGCAAGAAAAGGTAATTTGGCTTCGCGTAAACTAAATTTCATTCGTGTGATACCAAATCCTCTCATTATTAATCCAATGTTTTGATTTCTCTATATTATATTCATATATATTATAGAACTATGGCCGTTGTCATGAGACAATTGTCACAGCCAGAAACTGTACTCGGATCAACAATCAAGTTTGTATCACGTCCTATGTGCCTCAATGACAACTTATAAGAATTGGAAAAATATTTCAGAAAAATTGCGATCTTACTATTAAATTTATACAAAGCGTGAAAGCTTTAGTTTAACCCCGCGTAAGTATTATATTAGGAAATAAACAATTCGTAATTTACTTTTCAAAATTATTTTGTTGTCTAGTAATACAGGGGTTGGACAAAATGATGGAAACGCTTCTAAACTAACACATTTTTTCATCTTTTTAAAAAAATACTTAGAGAATCATTTTATAAATTAAGAAATGTTTAGGTTATGCTATTTATCACATATATCAATGATGATTAAAACTTTTAAAGGCTTAAGGGACTTTCAATAAATTACAAACGGAAAAAAGTGTTTTTGAACATCCTATGACAAGAAATTTAGCAATGAATTTGTAACTTGTCGCAGTTATTTTGGTTATTGTATGCAACAAATTGCACAAATCTGCAATTGCATTTCGTAAATCTAGCTTAAATATTTATGGGGATATGGATATTCTTATAAAAAACTAATATTTTTGTCTTGCGTGTTTTTTATATAACTTTTAAACTATTGAATAAAATTAAGCAAAATTTTTACAGCAATTTAAAATTAAATTATTGCTTGAAAAATATAGAAACATTCGTTTAAAATTGCGCAAGATATGAGTAATTGGAGTAATTCTTTTATGCTGCACAGATGTGTGAAAAATTAAGAAAAAAAAATTTCTTAATTTTGTAGAAAATCGTATTTGGCCACTAATGAAAAATATCCGACTTGAATAACTTAAAAATTTGAAAAAGTTTCACAAATTTTCTAAGTAGTTTTTGTACTTTTTAAAGAAAGGCTCGAATTGATTAGGGGTTTTCTACATATTTTATTTTCTACTATTAAATAAGATTTATTAAAAAGGACAACGGCATTGTTGGGGATCATCCTCCATAAAAGTATTTTTTCTTTCGCCTGTTTTCTTTCATTTTTAAATCATATTTTGGTGCATGAATGTTTATTGTGAAGTATTATCATTTGTTATTACATTTTGTCTTAGGATACGAAATAATATTTGTAGAAATCTCTTTTGTCATTTTGAGCTTTGCTTCTATTAACTGGTACAAAAACTACATGGAAAATTGCTTGAGAATGTTTAACTTTTTAAGATATTCATATCGGACTTTTTTCATTAGTTGCAAAATACAATTCATTACAAAATTATTTAAAAAAAATTTCTGCGCATGTGCATTATAAAAGAACTACTTTAAATTCCTATAAGTTGCACATTTTTCAGTTTGTTTTTTCAAATTTTAAAGCAAAATATTTGTAACTAATTTAAATTGCTCTGAAAATTTTGCGTAATTTTATTGAATGTTTTTAAAATGACAACAAAAAAGGACAAAAAAATTTTTTCTTTAAGTAAATGTCCGTATCTCTATAAATATTTAAACAAGGATTACGAAATTTTGTGCAATTATTGCATATAATATCCTAAGCAATTGTAACAAATTACAAAACTATTGCTATATTTTTTAGCTCAGGATGTTCGAAAACATTATTTTCCGTCTCTAATTTATTGTTGGTCCCTCAAACCTTTAAAAGCTTTAAGGAACCATTAACTTCATTGATATGTATGTGAAACAGCATGATCTGAACACGTCTGAAGCTATAAAAGGATTCTTTTAGTATTTTTCGAGAACAATGAAAAAATGTATTAGTATGGAAGTGTTTCCATTATTTTGTTCACCCCCTGTATATGTATATAATGTAACTTGAAATAGTCAAAAAGTTAATGGTTGAATTTGTAATATCATTGAATTTATGGAAGTAATAGCATTATTTAATTTTCAAATTTATTTTGTTATCTTGTTGTTTTGTAATTTATTTATTTATTTATTGTATTTTTTAATGTAAGTTTAGCGAAGTTAATGGTTCCTTATTGTTTATGAGATAAAAATAAAGGGATTTGATTGTTAAACAATCGAAAATTTTAATTTTCTTCCCATATACCTAACTTAAGAAATTTAGTGAAATCTATGTATTGGGACGTGAAAAAGATTGATTTCTGCTAAAAATTTTATTAATGTTTTTTAACGTCTTTATCTATAAATACACAAGATCAAGGATTCCGTCTCCGATGAAGACGTAAGCCAAACATTTTTAAGTCTAAATAATTCCTTTTTAGGAGAAAAAAAATAAAACTGTAAAACTAAATGCTACATGCTTTTTTTGTCATGCGTTTAGGAGCTAATTTAAAAAATTAAAATTACGCAAAAAACCCAAATAGAAACAATACTCCTTTTTTCCACTTAGTACACGAAACGTATTGTTAAATTTATAATATATTTGCACCTCTCTAGAAAAAAAATTGGAAACAAAACGTAAACATACCTTTTTAAGTAATTATACACTCTAAACATTTTTTTTTTCTTCATTTACTTAAAATAAAACGCGCAAATTAAATTAGATTAGACATCATTTTATGATAATTTTCCGTTTTAATTAAAACGCGTCGGGGGAAGGAAAAAAAAACTTTTTTACCGCATTTCAATCATCTCTCCTGGCGACGAGAAAAATCGCAATAATGTCGCCAAGCCGGAATCATTTCCGTCTTCCAACTAAACATTAGTAAAACGAGAAATTTCGGCAGTCGGAAAATTTTTAAGTGGGGGAAAAGATAAAGAAGAGTTGGAATTTTCTTATAAAGGTTTTAAGAGATCCGGGATTAAAATAGGTGGCGCTGGCGAATACCGCGTTCTCGTTCCCATAGTAACGGTTCTGCTCTCATCCGCCATGCTTTTCGAGCAGCCTATTTCTTTCCCACTCACCTTCTGCAGAACCCTTCTTACCCACGAATACACAGGAAAAGTTTTCCTCTCTGGCGAATTTTACTTCCCCCCGCCCCCTATCCGTTCTTCCTCTTGGCGAACATGAATGTAGAGAGAGGAGCATCATCATACTTCATTCATCTCTTAAACTTTTCTCCGCCTTTCAGGTTCTGTGATTCTTGATAAGGGATAGATACAAAAAAAAGGGCTGAATTTGAAGAGCAAGAAGATAGGGGTAAAGCGTGGGAGTGAGGAGGTCTCTAGTAATGGGCTGAGATTGCCGCGAACACTAATTAAACACATTTAAAGCTCGGTTGCGTTTTTCACTAACTTGTTTCGTTTTTACTGAAGGGGAAAACATTTCCTGCAAGAATGCACATTTACGGACGACCAGACTTATCCTATAAACGGCACTAATTAAATTAGCGATAGTTTTCCCTCTCTTAGACCCTTCTTTTTTTTTTTTATTCTTCTTTCATTTTTTCCCTCATTCTTTTCCTCTCTTTCATCAACTCATTCGACCCATTAATATTAATTTATTGATATCCCCGAACAACACCTAAATCCAAATTCATATCTCGAAATTCACAATCTATTAGAAATTCGACAGCTCGAATCAAAAACCAGTGAAGAAAGTCGAAAAACTTATTGCAAAAATGGATTGTCTTTGATGATTATTCCTCAACAATGCCTAAATGCTCTTCGGCATGAAAAAAAGTTGGAGAAAAATAGTTCATCTATTTCCATGCGACAGAAAATGGTTCGAAATTAAAAAAAAATTGTTGCTTTAGCAGCCTTCGACTGACACCATCTTGAAGTTTAGATTCTAGATTTTTTTTTAGTTTATTTTGTTTTGAACCATTATTTTTTAATGAAAAAGATTTTATTAACCTATTACAATATTTTTATTAAGGACGAAGACTAAAAATCTGGATTGAGTAAGAAATAATCGAAATTTTAAGTAGTGTAAGCCTTTTATTAAAGTATAGTAGAAAATCGTGCAACTAAATAGCGTTCCAATAAATGGAAGTGAAACGGTTTTGGAAAAGAAAAACTACAATATGCTTGAAAGAAAAAACAAGTTTATTGATAGAGCTTACAAATTAGTATTTTTTTTAAAAAAAACACACCAAAGTCATTTTTTAACGACTAAAATACTTATGGACTAAAAAATTAGATTCAGTAAAAAATAATTACATTTTTAAAATTTTCTCTCTAGAAACTAGATAATTTGTAGACATAAAAATTGTCCGCCATCATTTTTTCGTTTTGGAATAGTCAGGGCCTTATTAAAAATACATCATAGGGTTCTTTGTTTGTAAATTAAGCCTAAGAGAGAATATTTAAGTACTAATTACTCTGCTAATTGCAATATTAATTTTATACATTATATATATTAGCGTTCAAAATGCTACGACCAGTATATATTTTTATTTTTATTTGATTACAATAAAAAATAAAATGAAAAATATTTGTTCTTCAAAACAGCTTTCAATAAAGCACCTTTTAATAATTTTTTTTGATAATATATGTGTAAACAGCCAAAATCTCAAATAAAGTATTAAAAATATACCATCTAGAGACTTTTGCATGTCTCAGTATACACTGTTGAATTTGTAAATAATTATATTATATGCATATTATATTCCGCCGACAGCAAGCATTTACGAAACGGATTCATGTCATTAACCATACAAGCCTTTAGTTTTAAGGGATTTCTTTTGTAAAATATTTTAAATATAATGTGAAAAATCATGGATTTATTGAAAAATAGTACATATCGCTGGTTCAAAGTTAAAACGACACTTCTGCACTCACTTCTCATTCAAATAACACGAGAAGTGAGTGCAGAAGTGTCGTTTTAACTTTAAACCAGCGATCTGTGTTCATTTATTATGTCAGTAAGAAATTTTCCTTTTGAAATTACCTTTCGTGAGGATTAAAAGGGTGGCCCTTAAGAAGTTACAAAACTCAACTGGTTCAAAATATCTTGGTACAATTTGAATAGTTATTGTTATTCAGAAAGTCATTTTTTGTTTATGCCTAATAATTTTATGTTTATAAAATTTGTGGGAAATGGATTAAATGTATTTATTTTTAGGGTACTAAATGCATAATTTGTTATGATATATAATAAAATATATTCTTCCTCTAGTGAAAGTTCCCAATGTGAAAGTGATATATGGAGGATATTAATTGTAAAAATGTCTCAAACATGAAAGAATATATATTCAACAATTGAAAAAGATAAAAATTTTGTTTATTAATTTCATATTAAATGTATTGCTTTACTAAAAAAAACTTTCTATTTACAAGAAAATTGATATCCATAATTGAGTATAATAGAAAAATTGCTTCTAAAATATTTTCCAATTCTTTAGTATCTTACTATGAATTTTTGAGTTTAAATATAAATGAGTACGAAATATTTTTAATTCTTTAGTTTTAACTATTTTATACTCTTATAAATAAATATAACTTTCTTATTTTTACTTTCGTAAAAATAAAATTAAAATTAGAAGCGGAAATTCGTTTTGCAAATGATTAAAAAAGGAATGATAAATGTAAATTCGAAAATTGGAAACGATAAAATATTGTTTAGTTATCTATCATGAAATATATTGCAATACTAAAACAGCTTTCTATTTAATAAAGTTTTGCTATTCATATTATACATTAATGAAAAACATTTTTCAAAAAGTAATCAAATCTTTAATATCGTACCATGAATTTTGAGTTAAATAAAAATTAATAACAAATATTTTTAACTCCTTAACTTGCCCTTGGAAATAAATATAACTTTTTTTCACTTCATTAAAAACAAAATTAAAATTTGAAAAAAACAAACAAAGTAAAAATCAGTTTGTTTTCTCTTACGTTTTTTTTCTTTCTAAAGAAACAACAATCAATAGCGGTTACTGTGTAAGTTCTTATTCTAACAAAACCTACAAGAAATCTTGCGGAACTTTTTTTAACGAAAAAAAAATATATATATATACAAAAGGCTCGTAAATGTCTACAGATATTATTTTTTTTACCAATGAAGTTTCTAGGGAAAAAAAGGATAAGTAAATGTTTAAGAGAAAATATATATATAAAAAAAAAGAAACTATGAAAACAAAAGAAGAAACAATCTTAACTTAAAAACAATAAAGTAAACAAAAAAAATATTCTCAAGAGAGATTTGAAAATATCCGTACCAATTACAAAAACCTCTCAATGATTTTTAAAAATGCTCATTTTATCGTTGTATAATCGTCATGAAGTAGAGAAAAAAAATTAAATCCCTTTTTAAGGGAAGCTCTTTTTTCCCTACCCTATTTTTTTCCCTGCATCGTACCTTGTTTTAAGTTGAGTATTTTTACTATTCAACTGCCTTTACGAACTTGGTGGTAGGTTATCTCAAACGTCACATTAGATAACTGTGACAGACAAGGTTTTATCAAAAAGATAACCCCAGTTGAACTGGCTAAAAAACTCTAGTTGAATTCTTCACTTTTTTAGTTTTTTCATCCGCCCTTTTTCGGAGTATTAGGAAATCCGTTCTTTTCAATGTAATTTGAGTAAAACGAAGCAAATTCCCAAAAATCTTTTTCGAGTTATTTTATTTTTTTAATGGTGTTTTTGAAACAATTTACTTTTTTTGCCGTGACTGTTCTTAAGAAATTTTAAATTATAAGCACTTTTTTTTTTCTACTTATTTATATTTATTTCACATTAGTTTACACAGATGATAACTTCTGAAGTGAATATACTTTTTTTGAACAAAAAACAACACTTTCTTAAAATTTAATAACTTTTTCCTTGAAATTAAAAATGAAAGCCACTTCAATTTTAAGGGTGAAAATATTTTTGTATTTAACACAGTTGGAGTATATCTGCTGCAAATGATTAAATTAAATTGAAAAAATTTCTGGTATAAAATACAATTAATAAAATGCTAATCAGAAACTAATGCTACCACATTTACGTAAAAATACAATCATTTCAGTACTTTTGTTTTTGATTTGTGGTATGAAATAATAATGGCTGTATAGCGTAATTTATGAATATGATTTGACTACAAACTCTACCTGTTTCTGCACTGAGAAAAAAAATATGGTCAAAACTTCCAGAATATGGTAAAATTTACCGTATTTCTGGCTCTTATGGAAACGCTAAGAAACTCGGTAGTATTTACCAAAGTGCTTTGGTATTGATTTTTGTAAAATTAACAGTGAAATATGATTTTATAATTTGCCATAAAATTTGGTAATTTTATCGTGCTACTTTTGAGCATGGCATAAAAATCATTTATTCGTTTAAATTTACTTTTCAGTTTTGTATTTGTTACTAAATGTGTGATATATAACTAAAATCACACATTAGTAAAACTATAATTTTAAAAACCAAAATTTTCGGTAAAATTTTATCATACGATTTTACTCAAAGGGTTTTTACATACATTACGATAATTTTACCAGAATTATTTTCTCTGTATACATTCTCAGGACGAGGTATCGCTGTTTCGAAATACAATGTATCGATATTATTTGTTATATGGCCAATTTAAGGATTCTTTAAACCATCTGTTTTTCATAAAAAGAATGATTAGTTAGTTAATAATAGTTGGTTTGAATGACTAAATTCGATATACTTCTGTCTTTTACGCAGAAAAAATGCATTGGATTGAGCATGAACACATTGGAGTACGATTTTATTTTCCAGAAATATCTTATTATTATTTTTTATGAACTGCTGCTATAATTGATAATTATCTTATAGTATATCTGTATTCTGATAAAAGTTTTAAAAAAATTAAAGTAGTATTGTAGATTGCTGAAAAAAGTGTATTTTTGTGCGTTATGCACTATCTTTTCTCTAGAATCTTGTGTTAAAGAATGGAGCTTTTTTTTTCCCTGAGCTTGAGATAAAAATCTTGTTATCTTAACATCGTGTGAATGTGTCAGCTTCATCAATCTCCAAACCACGTTTTGTGTATTTTTAGATTCTACTCCCGTCGTCAAACAGTCAACGTGTCTTTTATTTTCGCAATTACTGGCTATAAATTTAAAAGAGTTGGTATTGCTGAATGACAGAAACGGGTTAAAAAAGATGTTCAAAATGATCTGAAGATATTTTTCTAATTGGAGATAAACAATTTCGGTTCACTTGACTTCTAAAAAAGTATATGCTACTCGAATATCCTTGCTTACAGAAAGTTTGCATTTTTCTTCTTCTCTTGCTTCTGTCTATTATTACCGCAGTGATTAGTGTTAAACATAACTCACTCTCCTTGAGAACTGTTTCATTTTTGTTCTAGGTATTCTTGCTAAATAAGAACTAAAACATCATAATCCATTCATGTTTTCTGCAGATCCTTTTACATCATCATATATGGGTCGCTAAAATCTCCCTGTCAAAATAATACATTGATTTATATATGTATAAGTTTTCTTTACGATTCGGTTGTCCCTGGGTTTCGAAACAAACGAAGCACAAATGATTATTAAGCGATTCCCGAATAATTTTTCATTTTCTTCCGCTTGTACGATTCTCCCAGATGAAGATTAGTTAATCCCGTATGAAAGAAAGAAGATAAATCTTAAAGGAAAAGGTGGTAAAACTCGCGGAAAGCTGTCAACATTCTAGCCGATTCCGAGTTGAGCCACAATCTCTTTAGATATACCACCACCCTTTCCAAATCCTCACCTATCTCCTATATGCCAGAAAGACGCTCGCCTTAAGCTTCTTCAAATTAGTTTAGAGCAAAAATGAAGCCAAATCCAGCTTTACCTTTTACAAGAAACTACGAAAAATTCTTTCCCAGAAAGCTTAACCTCGCCAAAGATCCCAGTGTCTGACTGTCCATCTTCAACCATGTATGTATGTATAGTCCATACAGACGCTCTGGACCTTAACAAGATTTGTCAGGCACGATTCAAACTGTGTAAGATACCAAGGAAAGAAAAAATACTCAATGAAAAGATGAAAAGTGCAACTGAAGGACTAGTTTGTAACTAGTCCAATCTCCGGGGGATAAGGCATCAGATTCCATAGATCAGTGGGACTTCATTCGTTTATTTTCTTTTTGGGATAAACTCAATAGGGGAACCTGATCAGAAACAAAGGATAAAAAAAAAGATATATATTATCAGGAAAAGGCGATGAACCTCATTATTGCGCAGCAAAACTGACGAGTTGTAATTTTCATTGTTGTCAATTGTCAATGCCTAGAACAAAATGGAGTTAGCTTTAGCTGACTGAAAAGAGGAAGAAAAAAAAAACCTGAACAAGACGTAAACACTTTATGATATTATTATTTTTTTTTATCCACTACATCATTTCTTTTGTCTTATCTTTGAGCTCCTCTGGGCTATAAAATTGCCTCGAGACCTTGTTATCGGTCATATCTAATTCAACAAACCAACGAAAAAAATGCTGAATGAAGATGATTTTTTCTCTCCCAGAAATGCCAAATAAGTTGGTCATCATAAATTGGAGGATTTGATCTGTTTATAGAAAATAGGGTGTAAATTGAATGGTTTCTTTTCTTAAAATTCTGTTACTTTTTCCACACTTAATAAACATTTTCTTTATTTGTTTCGATCTTTCTCTATCATTATTTTCAATTATTAATAACATATTAATTTTATACCTGATTCCAACTCAATTTTCTTTATTGAAACTAACATTAGGGATTAACGTGTTACTTTTTTTAAGGATTTTGTTTAAAGAATGAGAAAACCACTTTTTTGCCTCATAAAATTAACAAATTTAATTACAAATGTAGCTTAATTATTATGTTAAAATAAGCAATTCCATCTTTTATTTATACTAACTCCGTAGCAAACTTTTTAAGTAAGAAATTTTTATGAAAGCCCTAAAAAATTATTAAATATAATATTATTTAGGTTTTTTTCTCCACTTTTTGATATAAAATTCCGTTTTAAATCTTTTTTCTATTTCATATTTTTTATATAAGGAGTAACAAAAGTGGATTTAAATATTATGTAACGATTGGAGCAAAGAGTTATCTGGAAAACTAATAAAAAGAAATTTCTTTTTTATAAAAACGTAAAAATTTTAAATAATGTATTCGTTTTAAAAACATCTTATTTGTTTATTTTTATGTAATTAACAGGGAAAGCAATATCTCAATCGATCAAAAGCTTAATAATACTTAGATAAAGATTCTAACATTTCGAAATTTTTTGGAAAATATCATTATTCATTTAATCCTTTCACTTTTCTTACTGTTAAGTTTTAACGTGCTTGTTTCTTCACTTCAAAATTACTTACTAGTTATTTCACGTAATTTAAATTATAATACTTTCTTTTAAATTACCATTTATGTTTTATTTCAGTACACGAGCATACTTAAATAAATTAATTTCTGAGATTTGAACTCTTGTTAATATGGCAAATCAATCAATTTTGCATTAATTATATATTCAAGTTTCTTCCTAATAAAACAAGTTAATGTTCCAAGTCTTGTAAGTTAACGACTCAAAAAAGTTTCAATGACATTAATATTGTGATTTTATTTATTCAAAATTAAGTTTTAGATTCGAAATTTAATTATATCTCCCCTTAATTAAAGCGACCTCCCTTTAGAATCCATGGCCACCTACACAGTCAAGGTCTTTTATTGGTCAGTTTGTACAAATCAAAGCCAATGTTATTCTAATTACCTTGAATTAACCTCCTTGGTTTCGATTTGTAATATTTAAGCATTCATAAACATTACAAAAAAATAACATATTACTCAAACGAATCGCCTAATATTAGATCTGTTTTATTTAATATGATGTAACGATTAAAACTTCACTTTTAACTTTCCGTTTTTGTCAGCGTAATAAAAATATATTAATAAATTCCAAATAAATCTATCTAATTGCGAAGTATCAGACTTTGAACGTTTAATTCTAAAGTGAAAATTACTAAAAAGTAATTTGCAACTTTTTTTATTACAATGCTGATACTTGTATTGTATTATTGTTTTTTTATGATAAAAAAGATGTTTTTTTTTCAAATTTTATGTACCTATAATAAGGATAAATTCTATGTTTGTAGATCTTCCTGCACAAGTCGGCTATGCAGCACCATGCAAGGGAAATCCACCGAGGAGAAGTTAAACCCCATCAATGTCAACAATGTCTCAAGTCTTTCTCCTCTAATCATCAATTAACGCAACACATAAGGATCCACACGGGCGAAAAACCCTACAAATGCTCCTATTGTGACAGGCGCTTTAAACAACTATCACATGTTCAGCAACACACACGGCTACACACAGGTAAGACATTTTTTTCTTATGTAAAATAATTTGTACTGTTTTAATAATTATTTAGAGCCAGTCGGAGGGGTGTAGCTGTCTTTTTTGTGACAATTGTTAAAGTACAAAAATTCACTTCCCGAAATAAAACTCTCACGTTTGACGATTCAGCCATCCTTGAACTGTATTTCGTTAATTTTGAGAATCATTTTGTCACGATATCACGTGATTTATGACGAAGCAGGAACTCCCAAATATATGACGAAATGACGGAATCTCATCGTGATGCATTGTGGGAGATTGTTAACTGGAATGACGATACTAGAATCAAGACTAGACGATCAAAAATGAAGTGACGATAAAAGAGTATGGTGGGCAAGCGTAATGGGTATTTCGTAAAGTAACCGCACTTTAAGGAATATTTAGTATTTAACAGTTAAAAAAAATTATTTTTTTTTGAAGTTTCGTACTTTATAAGGTTTTTTTTAAAGTTAGATACTAACTATCGTTAAAATAATATTCTCTTTATTTTACGACGATTAAAGAATATCTAAATATAGCATCCTATTCATTCTACAAAGAAAAAGAATAACCAGAGATGAAATGTATTCTCTTTATAAAACAAAGATAAAAGAATAACTAGTGATGATATTATCTTTATTCCACTAAGTTAAAAGAATAACTAGACATAAAAATGCTTCCACTAAGATAAAAGAATAATTGATTTTATTGTTATATTAAGAAAAAGTAATTACTTAAGATAAAGTAGTAGTAATTGATCAAATATATTTTCCCTGTTTCATTCAGATAAAAGAATTATTCGAGATAATATGATTATTTTTTTATTCCACTAAGATATAAAAAAAATTGATTTTGAAAAAAAATCAAGTCTTATAAATGTTTACCTTAAATATAATGAGTTTAAATTTTAATACTATATTCCTTGCTAATAATTTGTAGTTACCTTTAAAAAATATCTGCAATATATTGCGCTTTAAATAAATAAAAGGCAAAAACTTCTTAAATTCAGGATACTAGTCAAAAATTGTGTTTTTTGTTCATTAAAATTTAGTGCCCTACGATCTGTCACTGAAATGAGTAGTTTTTCTTACTTAAAAATAAAGTCATTAAATTTAAATTCATAATCGAATTAATTTGATTTCAATATTACCTAATACAATCCATAAAACTGCATAAATAGTTGCTGCATGTTAAGGTTAATAAGAAATAAAAATTCATTACAAGCAAGTACAGTTAGTTATTAACCGCAATGGAAGTATAAAATATCATTACTTGCTTAAATATATACGAAAAATCTAAAGTTAATTAACTAAACATTAATACCCTTAATTGTGCTTCTTAAAAACTAATAATTCTCATAAACCGTTTTTTGAAGAAAAAAATCACTTAATGACCAGCAAAGATTTATTTCACAGAACAAAAATTTAGCATCGAAAATGTTATTCAATTCAATAAAAGAAGCTTAATGAATATTTAATTAATACGACTTACCTTCTTAAACATATTGAATGAACAGATGGTCTTAGAATTAAATTAATAACTAACTATTAACAAATTATTATAGCCTGTTTAAGCATTTAATTTAACCTTAATTAATTTTTTTTCTAACTCTTTTATGCTTAGCCAATTTATAAATATTTTTTTATTACTCTTTGACACATTTTATACGAGAAAAAATAAATGAACATATTTTACTTTTGTTTATTGTTATGTTCTCATTAGCAATATAAAAGTCATAAATGTTTGATCTAATTGCCTTATATAAATTTTGAAATTTATGTTATTATTTTATAAACATATTTATAGCCTGGTGGCAGTTTACTTTAATTATAATTTAAATTTTACAATAAATATTAATTGATATGCTTCATTTAAAGCATCCAAAACAGCGGTTACATATTTTGCTCATGGTTAAGTTTATAATATTTTGTGACCTCGTCTTCTAAACATTTCCATTATTTTCTTAAATTCTATTTTTTATTTTTATTTTCACGTTTTATTTTTAATTCCACTTTTTTAAATCCAACATTTTTAAATAATTATTCAGCTTCTAATATTTAAGTGCATATTGTTAAAGAATATATCAACATTGCGTAATAAAATTTGAGAAATATGCACTGCAAATTTTTCAAAATTTTTATTTAAACTGTTCGCTGTGTTATAAAGATATTACTATTATAAAGAGTAGAACTCTAGTCCGTTTAATTATATGAGATTTTTTTAAACTATTTTTTTTTCTTAATAAATATTATTTAAAAAAATCTTTATGTAATGTATTAAACAGAGTTTTCCCTAAGTGTTTTTTGAAGGGCTATTTCGCAACTGTAAATAGTTGTTAACTCATAAACTCATTTGACACATACATTTGACTATAATTACTGTACAGTTTACAGTAATTACAGTTAATGTTTACAGTTAATGTTTACATAAGAGGTAATAAAGTTCTATTCTAAAGAAAGGATTCACAAATTTAGGATAGATATTACTAATTTGCTTTTAAGTTCGGCTCAGTATACTTAATTAAATTTACCGGAACATTTATATCATGTTACTAATTAAATCCAAACACAATTTCGTTTTTAAATAAAAAACATCTCAAACGTTAAAATATTCAATCAAGTTAGGATATTACATACAATAAGAACGTTGCTCATTTTAAAACGACATTCATGAACGATTAGTGAAATTTATTTTTAAAAATGATAATCAGTTTAAAAATACATTTCTACAATACAATTTAAAACAATGTCCGTGGTATTTAAAGTAAAACAGCATGCGCTTTAATCTATTATAAAAAATATAGGGGAGGGAGGGAGAATTAGAAATTTTTAAAAATTTTGAAATTCCTAATAATGATGAAAGATCTTTACATTTCTTTTGAGCAAATTTAATAAGAAATGTTTGAAAAAAAATTATATGATTCACTTACCATTATATCATACACGTTTACCAATGTTCTTCTGGCATATTTTTTTTTTCATTTTATTTATTAATTAATTATTTCTTTCTTTTGCAAATCGTAAAAAAAGATAGTATTTATAATTAGAAAATTTAAATGCATAGAATTCATTAAGATTAAGAGTTTGGTTCAATGTACCCTAGTTTCATATGAAGATCAAAGGAAAAGTACGGATTATGTCCATTATTTTCAAAAAAATGACCGCCTTCTTCTGCATTTTGAGAGGATTGTTCTGTATTTTCAAGTTTTCAAAATACAATAGCGTGGAAAATTAGCTCTCCTCGTGAGTTATTACACAGTGAAGGTGGATCGTATAGGGGAAAAACGATTCCTCTCCACGCGTAGACAAGAACAAAGAAAAGACAACTGAGGATTGGGAGGGAATTTTGAGGAAAAAACGGTTCTTGTTCAACCCGATTTTCAAATTAAATTTTTTCTAAACACAAAAAAATGTCAATTTTCTTATGAAATTTATGAGGGATATAAGTAAATGCTTGTGATATTCGTGTATGTTATTATTTTTACTATTTCTATCGAATGCTTTATCCTGAAAATTTTCAAACCTTAAAACTTGTTTTTCTAAGAATCAGCTTTCATGGGTATAAACCGTCCCTCTCCATTGTTCTTCTTATGTAAAGCACACATTAATCCATTTTCAGTTAAAATTCTATTTAATCAAAATTTAACTGTTTTTTGTTCTCTTAATGTAATTAATATAATAATTTAATATAATTTTTTTAAATTTTTAATAGTCATGCATATTGACACATATTAACGAAACAGTTGTTGAGTAGTTTTCTCTTCATAAATAATTTAAATATTTTGCTGTCAAAAATTTTTCTGATAGAAAATCTTCTTGAAACTTAAATTAAATTTATATTTTTAGTTAATGTTTTCGAAAATTTATCATAATAAATCAGCATACAGGGATCGAGGAAAAGTAGTTCATGACGTCTCCTATCTCTCACCGTTGATTCACTTCATGTAAATTTAAAAAAAAGAAAGTATAAGTAAGAAATTTTGCTATAATATATTATATGGTGGGGCTATAAAGTCAGACAAGCACATTATAAAATAACATTAAATTACATTAAAACATTTTAATTTATTGAAAATTAATAAATTAACAAAACTTAACAAATAATAAGAATAATAGTAAACTTTGACTAATAAATAAATTTAATTGGTATCAAAGTGACCAACTTCTGCTGGGGCGCAAACGCTTATTGAAATTTCGAATTGAATTGTTGAATTGAGACCTTAAATCTGTCTAATTCCCGCCGAAGAAACTGAACTCCAAACTTTTGTGTACTAAGTAAAGCAACGCTTAAACTGTTGCTTAAACAACTCGAAAGTAGCTGATGATTCGATGATAAGGCCAAAAACACATCACGTAAACTAAGAGATATATCATAATATATTTTATAATTAGAATGGTTAACAAAAAAAATTAATACTCAACTTAAAAAGAAATTAGGTAATTTTTATTCTATGATGCAATAAATTTGTCTAAGTTTATTTGGTACACCCTGTAGTTGTTATAAACACTTTAATTTCTCATATTTTCGCCCGTAAATGAATGGCTCACGTTTTGACCTAACCTGAGGCAAAATTTTATTTTTGAGGTTAACTTTCACAAAATGGTGTAATTTTGCATAATCATGTGATTTTATGTCCAATGCTGTATACAAATATTTAAATTTTAAAAAATTTCAAAAATAAACACAGTTTTAAAGGGTTATCATCCATGCACGTCTGCCCAATATACTCCACATTTTTATATAGTTTTTTTTAATTTCATTTTTTTTAAATTTTACAAATTTAACACATTTCATTAACTAACTCATTCAGCATAATACACATGTAATCACAGTTTTAAAATTTTCCGTAAAAAACAAAAATTTTCGTTCATTAAATTAATAACATAAATATTTTCAATGAAAAATCGCATTTTCATGTATAAAACAAAAAAAAACCCTTACGTTCTGGTGAAAGTAAAATAACTAAAGTGTATAAAATATTAACAAAATATTAAAAATCACTAAATATAACACAGTTCCGTTAACAAATCTAAAAGAATATTATCGAATTTAAAATTTTCAACCAGAATAGCAGTCAACATCATTAATTTTTCGATTAACCTTCATTTCTTATGGAAGTATCTGGATTTATTATCAAGTCCTTTAAATCGTTATTGGACATAGTATCGAATTGTTATGGAAATAATTGTTTACTGATATGTTGTTCATAGTTTTCTTCTTGCATAGAATCTGACTTCGATAATGCTAAATTATTTTGTATTGACAAATATAATGAACTTTTAATTATACCAATTGTTTAAAGTAAACTCAATTTCAACATAAGTTCTAAGTCTGTAAAGGAATTTTTGAACAGAAAAGTCTCTCATATTATATTAGACTAAATTAAACTAATTGCTTGAGTTTTTTTTTCCCTACGATCCGGTTGTTTTTCTCTTGTATATCGATAAAGCAAACATTTTTATTCAAGATTAGAAAGTAAAAGTTTAGCTATTACTTTTCTTTTTAATTTTTTTGTTTATATTTAGCAATTGGCCTTAGCATTGGCATATAATATAAAGGTCAAGGAAAATAACTCAATACAATAAAATCGTACCAGTTTTTTTTAATGTAAACTCAATTTCAACATAAGTTCAAAGTCTGAAAAAATTAGAGAATTTTGCACAGAGAAGTCTTTCAAATTGTGTTACGCTAAATAAAACTAATTGCCAAAGGTTTTCTTTTTATCTTCTGCTGTGTTTTTTCTCTTCAATATCGATTATACGAGCAAATTTATTCAAAATTAGGAAGAAAAAATTTTAACTATAACTTTTCTTTATTATTATTTTTTTTACTTAGCACTTTGGCTTAGCTTTCAAATGGTATATAATATAAAGATCAAAGAAAACAAGCCGAAATCTTGAGCTTAATTCTAAGCTTATATCTGAAGCTAATTTTCAATTTAAAAACCTCATTGTAATTTAGATATATTCTCAAGATAAGCATAGGATTAGTTCGGGAAGCTAAAGGACTTAAATTTTAATCCTTAAGATATCCTTTCTCAACATGAGTGATTTATTTTTAATATTTTAGAAAAAAAAATAATTTTAATGTTTTTCTTATTATGTTCTTTACTTCCTAAAATTATTAAAATCAGAGTTTTTATTCTAAGTTTGACAGATATAAATTAGTACTTACCCATTCATACATTTTTTTTTTAAAAAGACTCTTTTCCTATTTTTGGAAAGTTTTTTAAATAGGATTTGTTTTAATTAAGTTTTCACTGAAAAAGAATTTGTTAGTACAATTATTAATTTAAAAATACTGATGGTTTGTAATTTTTAAATCTTCAGAATTTCAAATAAAATTAGAATTAAATGATAGTTGATAATTCGTATTTTTTAATGCTTGATTTAAATGTATTTCTTTGAAATTTTTAATAATAATTTTGCTAAAATGTAATATTTAACTGTGAAAAATGTTTAAAACTGAGTGTATAATTTTATTGAATTTAAAACTTTAATTTTTTACTTATTTTCTACTTCAATATAATAGTTATGGTTAAAAAATTGAAAGATTTTGCTATTTAACCAAAATAAGATTCTTATTATTGCAAACTTAATGCTGTTACATAATAGAGTACTGGCTACATTATCATTATAATTTATTTTTCCAATAATTATACAATGTAAGACAAAAACAATAATTCATTATTTTTTTAAGCCTTAAACACGTTTACCATTTTGACATTTTCTAAGATCTCTGCTGCCATGAATTTAGACTTTTTTATTTATACAATTCTTATTTTATAAATATAAGGAAAAAAAATCATAATTGTATTCCACATCTTATTCTTAATTATTATTCTTAAAAAACTTAATTCAATAGTTTATTTACACAATTTTAAACTTTATTTTAGTTTTAGTGTGTTATTAAATTTCAGAACAAACATTCTGATTCTCTCATAAAATTACAAATAATGTCCAAGCATGAGCCCTTTATATACAGGGTGTTAAGTTAAAACCACCCTTAACATGCAATTTTATAATTCTTATCAAATATGAAAAAAAGTGTACACATTTGAGGTTGTAAATGAATATTCAAGTGACGAAAAAACAAAAGCACTTTCGGAACATGACAAATTGCTGCACAGAAAGACTGGAGTAATAAACAAAACATGTTTGATAGCGAAAAGAATCAGAGAAGAGTTGAAGAACGGTTATTAAAAATATCTTTAAGTTTCAACCTCCAATTAAACCTATTTTTTTGTTTATTACATCTGCCTTCTTTTATTGTAATTGGTTAGATTTCGATATAAATTTTTGTTTTTTCCTCTGTTGAATATTCATTTGTTACACCTAATGTGTATTTGTTTAGTTTTAATTTTTAATAAAGATTCTAAAAATACATTTTAAAGGCGGTCTTTACGCAACATCCTGTATTTATGAAAAACTTCCTTCAATTCAAATGGGTGAAAATCAAATAACTATAATAACTTGGCTAGTTTTTGTACTTTAAACATGTTGCTAATTTGATTAAAATATTAAAAATTAAATGTTCGTTTCTAAAAGTTTCCATTTTTTAGTTTCCTAATATCAAACAGTTATAAGTTATTTTTCAACTATATAAACCAGAAAAAACTTAATCTTATTTAAATTATGTATCGAAATTAACAAAGGCTGAATGCTTTTTTTTTATTATTATTTTTAGGAAGGGGCCGTTTAAATGTTGCGTTAGTATTTAAAGGGGGGAAGGGATTTGTATCTTGCTTAATTTTGTTGACAGGGGGAATGAATGGATTAATGCTTATATTAAACACAAAATTTTTCTTAAGTACAAAAAAACATGACAAAAATGGGTAAATGCCAAAAAAATTACACTTGGAAAATTCCAAATGTGAAATAAAATATTAAATTTGGGGAAGGACAGAAATTGGAGGGGGAAAAAATCTTCAAGGAGTTTTATTTTTTATAAAATGAATTAATAAGTAAATTTTGTTTTACGCAAATTTCATCTCTTATTTAAATTTAATCCTAAAGTTCTTAAAATAAAATTCCTGCAGGAAAAAGTCAAAGCTAAACAAAAAACAAAAGGGGGATAGAGGTTGCAGTTACTTTCTTACGTTAGTATAGAAGAGGTTTTGTAATTTGCTTATTTTTGCTGACATGGGAGGAGGGGGATCCAAAAGTATCAAAAGCATAATATTTGAATGACCCCCAACATTATTATCGTCCAAACAGTTATAGCAGATTTTCGTACACAAGGAAAGAAAACATGCTCATTTATTATTTAACCTCATTTAAAGAAATGCAATAGATTGTATTGCCAATATAATACAAAAATAAATTCCTGTTTCAAAAATCCTGAAATTTAAGTTTTTAGTAATCTTAGTAAGCTCTTGCAACAGCTTAGCGTGATTTAGATAAATCGCATGCTCTACTTTTCAAATCACGTGGTCTGTGCTGAACCATCGTTTTATAAGGTTAAACAAGAATGAGAAAAAGTAATATGTGAGATTTTTTAAGTGAATTTTAGCAGTATCTCGTACATAAGAAAGGAAAACCATTTCTTATTTTATTTATGGTTTTACTTTTTTGTATCATTATTTAAAGGGAGAAAAACTATCAAAATTTATTTATATTTCTCGTATAAAAATTAAATGCATCTTACTGTGAAGAATATTATTCTTTATCCCAATATTTAAAATGAAGCTATTTTTTCTTTTCTAATAACTCCCAATAATTGTTGCAAAGAAATTTTCTGCAACATTAAATCCCAAACAAGAGTCTTTTAGCTACCTGCAAAACTCCGGCAACCCTTCAAAGAATGTTGATTTTTTTTTCCTGAAAAGAAAAATTGGAATGGGAAAAATTGGTATAAAAGGAGAACAAAAGCTGTAACCAGACTTTTTAAAATTGGGAGAGGTCCATCTTTTTCGCATACGTCTAACAACTAGATCTTAAAAGAAGGGTAAAAATTGATAATCAATACCCTAGCATTCGATATAGTAAGTAAGTGCATTAAGATAGCTATTGTATTCCATGCTCGACCTCTGCGACATGTTTTATTTTCTTTTTATTATTTTTAAATATTTTTTTTTTCGCTTCCCACCCAATTTTTCTTTGATAGTATCTTTCTCTTCCCTCCCCTCCCCCAACTACACCCACTAACTCGTCACCAAACTGCTTTCAATTGCCAGGACCAAAAGTTTTTTTTTTGCTTTATATAGCCTCTTAGAGTAAACTTAAACTTTAGAACAGTAAATGAAACTTTTAGCGAAGATCAATCGTCCGAGTATATTCTTTGAGATATGGGGACATTTGCTGATATCGAAATTGCTCATTTTTCGAAAAATTTTTGACATTTTGAAAGGACACTTAATATTGCGGATATTTCTATATCTGGAACGTCAAATTTAAACTTGAATTATGTTTCCTTCAATTTTTGATTGATAAAACAAATCTAATTTTGGTTTTAGTTTCAAATTTTTTTTTCATGTGTCTTAAGATTTTGGGTTTATCTCAAATGGGATTATAACATAAACTGTGCAGAGATGTTACTGCTGCTCTGATATACTCCAAAATTTATTCATAAAACTTATAAAATTTCTTCAAATTTATTTTAATTCTGCTTCGCTGCATTCTAGTTGCGACCTCTATTTACTCCGAAATAGCAAATTAAAATATTTTATTACATTTGCTTTCAAACAGGAAATTCGGCGAAACTTCATTAGTATTTTTCCCAAAAATGTACTTAAAGTAAGGGGAATGCTGTTGTATTTAAAAAATGAGAAAAAAAATTTATTTTTGATGATTTTTGTAATTGATAAGTTATTTATGCTGCTTTTGATATAAACAAAAGTTCTGATTTCAATTCCAAGCATAATAAAAAATATTGATCCAACTGTCTCAAAAATTGTAGCAAGTAAATAAATACTTCAATGAATTGAAAAAAGAATTTTAAAGTCTTACTTATGCTTAAGAAAACTTTACCTTGCTGCTAAGATCATCATTAATTTTAATTTAATGATTTCTCGGGAAATAATTTACTTTTTTAATGATTTCAGGAATCAAGAGCTTTTTAATTTTAAGAATTCTGGAAAATAATTAAATAATTACGTTTCAAAATTTAAAAATTTCAATATATATTTTTTTTTCATATTTGTATTCAATTCTTTCTCCCCCTTTTTTTGCATGATATTAATAAAAAATATATTTACATTTTCCTTATTTAAATATCACATTGAGTCTTATTTCCATTTAAAAATATATTTAATTTATCTGACACACTCTTAGAAATTTCTCGGAAAAAATGGTTTAATAACAATTTATTTAATGGTTATTTTACCATATTCAATCCAAAGAGTCAAATAATCAGAAATAAAATAGTAATCAAACTGTCAAATGTAAGGAAAATTGTTTATTAACTGCTTTTACCTAATGCGGTTAAACAACCAGAATTTTATCACACCAACTATGACCACCTAATGAAGCCACTTAGTTCTTCGCAAATGAGTACATTTCCTAACTGAGCGGGCTAATCTGTTAATCCCACGACCGGAAGAACTGGGGTTCGAAACCCTATACTGGCACCAATTTTCTGTGTTCCCTCCAAAGCACGAAGAATTTCCAGTGTCCGGCACACTCTAATGCTCGTTACATTAGGAAAAACCGAGCTTCTATGTCTAGTTAAAAAAAAAATTTCTCAGGGTTTTAAAAAATGCTAGTTGTAAATGGTTAAAAAACAATAAAGGTAAAAAATGTTCTTTACCGTAAACTTTACGGTAAGTCGGATGGACAGACAGCTGCCAGTTGTTTTACCGTAATTTTAGAATGAAAATTTTATCAGCACTACCAATCCCTATTATTGTAATAATTCATGGTGGTCTCCCTTAACCATAAAAAAATTTTACTTCTTACAATTTTAGTTTAACTTTGCTAATACGAAAATAAAAAAACAGGGTGGGAAAATATTACCGCAAACATATTTTTATCATGTTTCCTCAGGGCTAAGTCTCATGATAAATAAAATTCTATTTAATAACTCCAAAATACTGTAAACATTTATTTTAAACTAGAACTTTTGTATATTATTTTGTCCATAAACACAATTCGATCCTAACTAGAGTTAGGCGATATATCATGAAATATCGATATATATAAATAGTGTGATTTCTTTATTTTAAAGTATATTTTAATAATGTATCATGATTATTTTTCTTGCGATAAATACCGAGTATGGCATAATTATTGATAACAATGATATCACTATCAGTAAGCGTCTTCGTCGAATACGTTAATATCGTGATCCTTGTAGGCAATAATGAATATTGCAATATGATAATGCAATAACAAATATAATAATATAAATGTATAATTATATTATTGTATTTGTCATTGTATTATCATAATTTCGATAACGGAAATTTAAAAGAAAATAAGGTAAATTATTTTGGACTAAACATCACGATGTAACCAGAGATATCTATATTTTTTTACAGCGTATCGTATTGCCGATATTGCTTGGATATCGTATCCTAACAGTTTTTTACGTAAACTTCCTTCGAAAAAATATTGGAAAATTTTAGATTTTTTTCAGTTTAATATTTCTGTTTTCTAACCGTACATAGTGCGTATCCTGCTTTACGATAAATATTGAATAATTTTGCTATTACCGCCAACTATAATATCGCTATAATTATCAATAATGATTTATTATGGAATACGAAATATAGCTTTTATTATTGGCAAACATAAATATCAAAAATGATAATTCCTCGAGTATTATTGATGACGATAATTATTATTATCGAATGCGATATTAGCTCGAGTGTTGATAAATTTCCATTGTGTGATAAATGACAATATTTAACATTGTATAAATAATATAATTCTTTTATATTGCAAACATATCACGTTCAATATTTCCTGGCAATATATCGTTATTCCCATATCGTTGAGCATCAATGCTGCCTATTTTTTATGTAAAAAATTTTTGAAAAAAAAAATGGGACATTTTGGGAACTTTTCATTGAGCAGTTAAATAATTCTATCTACATGCCAATACTTCATGCAGCAGAAAATGTCAATTTACTAAAAAATATTTCTCCAAAAAGCAGTGAAGCAAACATTTCACCCCCGCCCTAAAGTGTTATTGTGCCATCTCATTTTAAACAATGTCAAATAACCTATCCTAGTTGAATAATCTTCTGAGGCAAACTGCGAAAGGGTGGCTAGGGTGAATTGTTGATTCATAACTATCTAAAACCTGATTCTTAATAAGGCTCCAATTATGTATTTTTTTAAAAATTCTAAAACACACTTCAAAACAATAATGAGAGCATATTGCCGATACTTTAAAACGCAACCCCCTCCCCCTTCAAAGTTTAAACAGTGGAAAAAAGGGGTGGTGAAAAAAGTAAAAAATTGTCCCCAAAACTTTTCGTTTCTTGTACGCGTGTAGGAAATAAAAATCGAGTGATAGGTCACTCCAGACAATTCCTAGTCGAGTCAGAACCCTCCCGCACGAAAATCCCTTTGCCCCACCCCTATATACGACAAGGATATTAGCGAAGGCAGGCCGGCCTTCTTATATTCTCGTTAAGAAGACTGTCGCAGGCAGGGCTGTAAGAAGTACATTGCTGGTGACCCCCAGGGTTTGGAAAGCCATCCATTATACTCGATCTTGACGGCTGAATAAAGGCTGCACCCCTCCTGCTTGTTGGGGTGAGGGGTGGGTAGGTGCAGAAATCAATGCGCCATTTACTATGCACGGACATCCATCATCGGCTGTCAAATATCTGTCACTGCTGTGATTTATGGCAGCAGTGCTGGTCGCTGCTTCCCATTGGACAGCGCTACCCACTGTCCACGCCCAAGGTTGCCATTCTGGGCGCGATTTTTAAAAGCCAAATTCCGCCACTTGGCAAAAAAATTATGCCGCTAAAGCGATATGATCGTGTAATTTGGAGAAAGGGTGATGAAATTGGGAGATGAGATTTGGAATACCTGGCGCACTTTACGGTTAAATCCCCCCTCCGCCCTTCAGAGCTCCAATTTATAAATTATATAACTTATTTTGGGCATAGTATTAAGACGTTTTTTATGACGTGTTTAAAAAAAATAGGATATGTTTTAAATTTCTTTCTGATTATTTTAGTTTCTAAGTGTTTCGGCGGAATAAATATGCCAATGAAATCAAATTATATTTTGATTTTCTTCTTTAATTTTATTTGCATTGTTAGTTTTTAATTTTATGCTGAGAAAAAAAATTAATTCTTACCACAATGTTGATTTTTATTCATGTAATTTTTGTAGAAAAAAACACACATTGGCATAACGGAATCGGCGAAAATGGACTATGTAAACATTTAAAAAAAATTACTTTTTTTATTTACATTCAAAATAGTTTTTTTTAATTAACTTAGCTTATGAAGATTTCTTTTTTTTTTCTTCTTTTTTTTTGAAATTATAGTTTTGCAGTCACTTTACCTAGATTTTTTAATAGCTTTTACGGAATTGTTTTGATTCATTTCTAAGAGCTGAAAAAAAGTTACTATTTTAAAACGATATTTCTCTCCAAAACCGGCGATATCGTTTTTAATAGTGGCAACCCCATTGCTTTTCAGAAAACTTCTGTGACGTCAGAATTTCACAGACTGCATGGCGGATGAACATTCTGTCTTTCATTTGATCTTTTCTTTTTCAAAGCCTTCATCACTTCGTTTTTACTCTAGAAAAATGACAATTTCTCGCTTTCTTTTCTAAACTCTTTCGTATTCACTTTCAAGATCTTCAAAACAGTTTGACTAAACACAATCCCTTCAGTCCTTCTAGAAAAGTTGGAAATATGAGGAATACATAGACCTTTTTTTTTTCCCAAACCGGAAGAATGGAAAAATTTTCTCTTAAGAAACGTTTTAAAAATGAGAAATTTTCAAAAGTTTTTTCATCTTTAATAGATTGAAGAATTGCATCAAAGTTTTCTATCGTAGGCTAGAAAAAGTTTCTATAGAACTGCCTCTTTCAAAGGTATAGAAAAGGTTCTAAAACTTTTATCAAACATATAAATTTATTATACATTTCATACATAATTAAAATTTTTTATTCATTTATGTTTTTTAATACAAAATATTAAATTATTTTGGAGCAAAAATCATTGCCAACTGTGGGTTGAATTTGAAAGGTGATTTTTTTTTTTTTTGAATTTGTTTTCATAGGAATCAGAATCTTAAGATTTATTTTTGCGATAAAAATTTTTTGAAATTCGGAAGATATATTCATCGCCTATATTTATCACAAAAATAAAAGTTACAATACTGAAATGTTTATCGTTGATTTAGTTGTGATAATCTTTAATCGAGATTGTTTCTAATTTTTTTTATTTTCTATTAATATTTGAGGATATCAAGTTTCTGATGAATCATTTTTTAGCACCCTACAATCAAATAGAACATGAATGAAGCTGAATCATCACTTCACGCACTGGAATAAATTTGTTTCTGGGAAATCAAATGTGAAACAAAACAGACAAAAAACATTGAAAAAAATATAAACCAGAAAAAAAAACTTTTATGTAACAAAATATCAGGAAGAAGAACAAAATATCAAACAAAAGTTTTTCTGTATTTTGAAATATTTTTATTAAAAAAAAGAAATAAGTACTATAATTTAAAGTTTATCATTTATTAAGGAATTTAAAATTAATTTATATTTCAGTAAGCAAAATGCAAAAAATAAAAAAAATTTATGTTATCAAAACTAATTTTTATGAACGAGTCATATGGTTAAATTGGCGTTTTTTAGTATTATTATAATTATTTTCTTTCATTATTGTCATTTTCAGTCAATAGCTATTTCTAACAACCATTTCTCAACAGTTTCAAGGTAAAAAAATTATTTTATCCCTATACACTTTTAGCATATTTTGAAAAACGGGGCTTCAAAATGTGAAAAATTTGACTTTTAAAAATTTTAGTTTTAAGTCTAAGATGTTATTTGGGCCATAATTGATTTCAAATACTGATAATTTAAAAATAATTTTAAAAAATACCTGTGTTAAAGGTGAAAAAAATGCAAAAATAATAATAAAAGTCGATGATGCAAGACTAGCGCTGACATCCATCTTCTCATAAACTCATACTCCGTTTTATGCATAACATTTTACTATAAGCATTTTATTTTTTTGAAATTTAATTTATTGTTACTAAATAAAGACTAATAAGGCAGGTGTCGTAAGCTTTAAACCTCAAAATTAACGCTTAGCAAAATAAATCAGGTCTATTGTTTAAATGAGGGCTTAAGAGTTTTTAATGATTGTTCTTAAATATCTTTAATAAAAACACTCATAAAAAACTTTTTTTCTTGTGTTAATTACAATTGGATAGTCTTAAATTTAAATTAAATTTCGATTGAATTTAAATAAATTTATTGAGATTGGTAATTGACGTATATTTATTTTCTTTTTAAAAAAAACTCCTTCTTTTAAAATGTTATTAAATTCACTATAGACAACAGCACTTTTTTTGATGACCATATATCATTTAAGTAATCTTCCTGCTTTTAGTTTTGTCCAAGTTCTCGAAACAATTTTTTTATGTATATATATATATATATACATATATAAAGTGCTTTTTATATTAATTTATATTTTTCTTTTTTGTGCTAAATGTTATTCTTAAGGGACTTGAAAATAAGGGTATAATCTTCAGTAGGTATATTTGGTTGATTATAGGGTGAACCCGATTTAGATAATCGGGTGAAATTACTGTACTTTATGGTAATGACATTTCTGGTTTAAAAAAAAAAATCGTAATTATGGTTAATAGAAACAAAATATATGGTATTTAAGTCATTTATTTGGTAATTTTTTTCATTCATTTGATAATGATTTACTGGAAATTCTGGTTTTCTAGATTCTGTTCTTATTACCGCACATTTAGTAAAAAATACAAAACTGAACAGTAAATTTAACAGAATAAATGGTTTTTATGCCATGCTCTAAGTTATCATGTTAAAATATAAAATTTTATCACATTTACGAATTTTTATTACGCATTATAATATACCATATTTTATCGTTAATTTTACCAAAACCATTACCAAGGCGCTTCGTTAAAAAATTACTGAGCTTTTTGGCTTTTCCAATAGAGCCAGAAACGCGGTAAATTTTACCATTTTCTGATAATTTTGACCATACTTTTCTTCTCAGTCTATATAACATTATCAACATAAATCAAAAAGGATTTTCACCATGATAATTGTTTATTGAACTAAGAAATAACTTATTATTGGTTGATTTTTTCCCCCTTCTAACCTAATCATTACAGTTTTACTTTTTCTCCAATATCCCATTAACTTTTCAGGAATGATTCCAAATAAAACATCTCCACTCAAAAAAAATTATTGATTAGAAATATCTATATATATTCTGTATGACTTTAAAATAAATTCCCATTGAGAACTTCGGCGCACGGAGGGAGCTCTTGTTGATAAATATACCCATCATCAAAGCCTGCCATTAACTTCTGAGGCCTGCCTTATTTTTCAAGTCGGCCTACTACTCCACCACACTCCCACGCACTCCAAAGTACACTTCATCAAACCCGCTTTTCCCAGCCCTGCTTTTCCGCTTTTTCCATTTGATAGTTGGGCGCGATATCCTGATCTATCCTCGATCAAAATGCTCCTTCTCTATTTGAGACGCGAGCACCTTTAACGGGCTTTGATCTCCTTTTTCTCTTTCTTTTCTCAGTCAACTGGTCGTTACACAGTCAAAGCCCCATTTGTCAAGAGTGCGACGAACTTTTTTTTCTTAGCCCTCCTTTTCCTTAGCCTCCCTTCTATTGAACGTATATTAAGGGCGAAATTTTCAACCATGCAAAAGCCCCATCTATTTGCTTTCTCTTCTTTCTATAATGCATAAAAAGCCCAACCTGAACACTCATTTACTTCCCATTTAGCTTTCGGTCATAACACGATGATGCAATTTTCCCCTTAGATTCCTTGTTTCTAAAGGAAAAGAGTTATAAATATGCCACCTTAGTGAAAAACTTTCCTTTTTTTTTTTCTTTCATCGTTGTCTCAGAATAAAGGGCTATTTTCTTTGTAACTAGATTACGTTGTCATTTAACCATGGGAAGTCTAACGCCTTTATATCCCCTTAAGTATTGGCAATTTTTCATAAATTATTTTTCATTTTACTTAATCAGTTATACTTAGTTAGGTTAAGCAATATTTGGAGATTACTGTTGTAGGAAGATGCTTTTTGATTTAAAACCAGCAACTGCCGATTTCTTTGTATATAAGGATCTTGTCTAGATGGCTTGTTTAAGTTCGAATTTCATACTACGTAATTGGGGATTAATAGAATTGTACTCAACTTGTTTAGGTGAGATTACTATTGCTAAGAGGAGGACACTATACCACGAGTTACGAGAGAATCATTTCATAACAAATTCTCTTTCACCTTTATAAGCAATTTAAAGTTTATAGTATAAAAAAAGTTAGTTCAGACACACCTAGAGTAAGCCATAGAGTAAATTTCAAATCCTGAAAAAAAAATTTAAAATATCAAAATAAATTATGAGAAGATTACGCAATGGGGAAGTTTTCCTCCAATAATTTGTTTGCATTTTGTTATTTTAATGTTTTTTTTTCCATAATTGAAACTTCATGTCTTAACCTAGGTTTGCCTGAACTCCGTTTTTCTATACTTTAAATTTAAAATTAGTTATGGAGGTGAAATAGAATTTGTTATGGAAAGTTTCTCCCACGGTATGACGTCCTCTTATCATTATATAGGAAGGTATCTGATATAAAAGAAAGTGGTATTTACGTCTAGGTGCATATGGTTCGTGCTTCTTGGCTGCATTCTTTCTGGTGGATTCACTGACAGATTTAGTTTTACAGTTTAGTTTAGTTTAGTAACACATTTCTAGTTTTGTAATATTTTTGTTAAATAAATGAAGTTTAATTTTTTTTTAGGAAAAGAAAACAAGTTGTAAAAGTCAAATAAAGCAAAAGGAATTAAAAATTAAATAAAAGGTTCAAAAATATTACTTATCAATGGGTTCGACTACTCTATTCTTCTTTCTTAATTTTACGTTTTTTTTTAAATTTTATTTTATTTATTTCGTTACTGGAAACATTGAATCAAAACATAACGCTATTTGAAACATTGCTACCAAATTTGTAGATTTTCCAAATTTATTTAAAAACTTCTAATAAATCCTAATAAATTTTCTGGAACTTCTTAAATTATTTTAATAAACTGTAAAAATAACTGAAAGAATTAAAATCTAACTTCAAACTTTAAAATTCTTGCACATAATTAATTTAAGCATCCGACACTAATAATGTAATCTTCAAGTAACACTTATCTTCTTATAATAGAAAACATACTGCTCAACAAATACAAGAGGCGTAATAATTAGCTAGATAATCATTACATTGTTCAATAGTATAATTTTTATTCTGCAAAGACTCTTTTTATAATTAAGCTAATATTAATTATAAATTTCTGTAACCAAATATAAATTCAATGTGTCATTTATTCTGTTTTCTTCTCAAAAAAAATTGCAACTCGTAGATTGATAGAAAAGTTTTTTTTTTTTCTTTAAAAAAAAAAATATTTGAAGGGGCATTTACGAGCCATTTCATTCCTTTAACAAAAAAAAAGAAATGTGAATACCCTTTCATAGCTTCAAATCGAGTATTCAGTAATCTGAATTGGCACACGTATCTCTTCTACCTTCCTTTCGGGTCAGAGATTCCTCTAAGAAAGACGTCCTCCCCCAAAATAAATACATTGTTTTTACTGTTCTTTTTTAATCTACAACAACGCCGTGCATAAAACTAGCGCATTTATCTTTTTATCACATTTTATATCACAGCGGTTTTTCCCTTAGATATATGCGAATCATTTTTTTCCGATTTCTCCCCCCACCCACTCCGCGTTTCCTCCTTCTTTTTTTTTTTTTTTTATCCTCCGGGAGTGAGAAGGGGAAGAGGATCGAGATTTCATCTCCTTTCATCCTCAGGAGTTTGATTCGCCTATCTCCCTAACTAATCCTTGGTTGAGTCTCTCTCTCCTTGGTTTGGAAATCCTGGGTAGGGCCGGGCCTGGGTCGGGTGAGCTGCTGGAGCCGACTGATGAGGTCGCCAGCGAGGCGCGTCAAGTGCTATTCGCCTTCTACATCAGTCTGGGCATCAATCACGCGCTCATGACAGTGACACCGAATCTCTGCGGATACGTATCACACTTCCGCAGGTGGGCTCTTCCGGTTTTTCCCGATCTTTTTCCTCCTGGCTCCGGGAACTATTTTTTCTCGCATTAATCATGGTCATGCATATGTCGTACGGGGGCCTCATCACCCTCTCACCGCTCCAGATTACCCCAAAATGCCACTACTAAAGCACTGATTCTCAATCGCGAATATGTTAAGCTACGAATATTTCTTTTTTACCCTCCCCCTTCTTATTTACTTGCACTTTTTTTTTTTTTTATTTGAGCTTCGACACTTATATGCAAAATGTATGGAAATCCATCCCTGCTTTGGTGGGAATGCATACCTAGAATGTGTTGTTTATTAACCTTTTTGCCGTTAAAATAAAAGATACATTTTCTTTCATTTAGGATTGTTTTTTGAAATTCTTTCGTTGAGGAAAATAGAAACAGCCCAAATTTAAGTGCCTTAAATTCGAAGCCAAGCTTTAATCATAAATTATATATACTATTTTGTCGTAATGAATTGTATGGGCTTTAGAACGAAAAAATAAATTAAATAAGTAAAAATTATTGCACTGTATCAAAAATTGCCAATTTAACTAGATTTTTCAACCTAAGTGAAAATTATTTAAATCAAGGAGTAGTTCTCTATTTTTGCATTTTTACAAATCATGTCAATACAGCATTGAAGTTACTTTTCAAATGTTAAAAAATGAGATCAAAACGCTTTTCATTTTCACAAAACTGTGAAGTTTGGCGAAATTTTCTGAATTAGCATGGTGGCTACTGCAGACAAAATTCAACCTAACAGTCATAAATAAATGTTACAAACTCCTAAAAGTTAAGAGAACTGAACCATATCCATCAAATAGCACTATTTTATATTACAACAAAGTCTTCGATACTACCATAACTAGTTTATGTGTAGCCATTTGAAAGTTTTGGTACTTACTAAAAAGTAATAAAAATTAGTTATAGATATTAGTTTTGTTAGCATATAAATTATAGTCATACATGTAGTAACATAATTTTATAATATAATCACTATCTCTTTGATTGATTACTATTTATTTTATTTTTAAGTGTTAATATACTGATAGAAATTTTGATCATTGTTGAACCATAATATCCTTAAAATTTGCCGCAAATAATATAGTTCAACTTACTTATCCTGATTACATGATATTGTTCAACTGAATTAGAAACGTGATTTAATTTAACATCTTATTAAGGTTACAGTGAATTTGCACCATATTTAGATATCGAAATTATTATTCAATGTTTTTCTAATAGTGTTCCAACTGTGGAATCTAAAAAAGTATTGCAAATTATGTTCTTGTTTTTTAGTAACGTTTTAAATATAACTTTGTGAAAATACCTTTATTAATTGATAACAAAAAGTAAATTAGCCAATATCTTTAAAATTAAATTCATGTGATATCAGAAGGTTTTTATCAAGAACTTTTTCATTTTATATTGCTTAAATATTGTCGTTACTTTAGCAACTTGACAGCTACAAAACCCAAAAATCCTGTAAGGGTAATGTTAAAATCTTCTCATATAAGAAAGCCTTAATAAACCTACTTCTTTTTAGTGTCTTGATACTTTTTTTTTTCAATTTTTGTAAAAACCAGGAAAACCCTGTAAGATCAAACAGATGACAAAAGAATTTTAACCTATGATACAGCGATCACTGTATTCTCAAATAAATAATGATCCGACGTTGAAACAATATAATATCGGCACCTTGAATCACAAAAATAAGGCGAAACAACCTTAATAAGCTGTTAAATAATGTTGTTAATAATGTTGAATAATGTAATGTGTTATAAATGTTTCCCCACCAGGGGTACTATAATATCGAGTATAAAAAATATTGATAATAAGTTAAAGGGATTCAATATTGATAACCTAGCACTATATTACGTTTTCAATAAATTTGAACAATATTATAGTGTAAAAAGCCCTAAAATTTACCGATTACATGCTTATTAATACGAATGATACGAATGACCAATCACATGCTTATTAATATTATTAATATTAATACGAATGATAAGTTAACAAATTAACCAGCCATAGTTCATATTGTTTTGATAGAAAAAATTCATTCAGTTTTTTATATAAATTTAAATTTTTTTTTTAATTTGTTTATTTTAATGCATGCCACTTTACTGTTCATTGAATGCCACCTTATTTACTATATTTTACTTTATTTATCCCTTTATGTCTCTTTATTATTCATTTATGTCACTTTATTATTTACTTTATATTGCTTTGTATCACTTTATTATTCAATTTATGTCACTTTATTATCTATAGACTTCATTATTTACTTTTATGATTTATCTAAATTTCCTGAAATAAAGGTTGATTTTTTTCTTTTTCGTTTTTGTTTATTGCAACACTAGGATCAGTGCAAAGTTAGGTTTGGTTTCGAAAAAAAAAAAATTACCTTTTCGGATTTTAACATTAAACTCCTATCATATCTATTGATGTATTTCATTGCGGAAAAATTGTTTCTCTTTAAAATTTGTTTAATTTTAGTTGAAATTAGTTCAACGTTATTTTTTTCGTCAAATAATATATTATTTCTTACTTCGATTTCGAATTAACGAAGTATTGAAAAGTTACTTTAGTAATGAAAAGTTACTACGCCTATTCGTTTCAAATTAAAAACCTTTAAACTGATAATTTTACTATACGATTTAATGAATATTTTCGCTTCATATATATATATATATTTATAAATAATTAGTGTAATAACTAATTCCAGAAAATGTATGGAATTTCTTTTCTTAATTACAGTGTTTAAATAAAAGATTCCTAAACGTTGTGAATTATTTAGTTAAATTTTAACTTTTTTTTCCTCAATATCATTACACCTGTCATTTTATTTTAATTTAAACTTTTTAGTGTTATTTACATGTGTTAAATAATAAATTCATTATAATTAAATTCAAAATTATGTAGAGTAGTTTTTATTTATAAAATCTTTCCTAGAAACATTCAATATCTCTGTTTACTTTGTACTTTTATAAATAACGAATTAAAATTCTACTTTATTTGACCCATATCAAAAGTACAAATATAAATTTCTTAAATATTCTCTTTTGTTGTGTATTAATATTGAATGTCACTAAATTATATGTTTTTTAATGGCAGCGATTTAAATATTTAGAATTATTTATTAATTTTATTTATTCAGAATTGTAAAAGAGAGAGTTTTCAAATTGAAATTTGATACCCTAAAAAGAAAACATTTAACAGAAATGATTTTAATTTTTATTTTAATCTGAAAAAGTCTATGTTTAGTTAATATAATTAACAAATCGAAAGCATTTTTTTCTTCTTATTCTTAGAAATAATGAATTTAAACTCAACCTCACTTGACAAAAATCAGATGAGAGCAAATATAAATGTCTAAAATACTTACTTTAGTCACATATTAATATTGAATATTACAGAAATATGTTTTTTTTAATGTAATGGTTTAAATATTAAATTATTTGTTAGTATTATTTATTCAGGATTTTAAAATAGCTTCCAAATTGTGATTTGATCTGTAAAAAACATTTATCAACAAACACATAATTTTTTAATCTAAAAAGTCGAGTTAACAGATTTTTTTTTTTTTTTTTACAAATAATGAATTTCAACTCAAATTTTGTTGACAGATATTAAATGTGCAGATGTAGATTATATAATTAAATACTTAAGTCTCACATTAATATTGAATGTCACAAAAATATATTTTTCTGAGTTACTGGCATCAACTTTTATAGAATTGTACAATTGGTTTAATTGTTTATTATTTTTATTTATTCAGGATTTTAAATTGGAATCCGACTTCCTGGAAAAACTATTTAGCAAAATTATATTAAAAAAAATTTATTTGAAAAAAAAAATCTATGTCGAGTTAATATAATGAACTGAAAAAAAAAGGATCTCTTTAAATAAAATCAGAATGTGAAACTAATGAAAATCTGATAATTTTGGTACAGCAAAAAATGATGGTTAACATTGGATTCATTCACCTTTTACATCTTAAACTACTTATTGAAACAATTTTTTCTACTTATTCCTCCTAATCATGCGCGACGACTTTTTCTTTCTTATCTTTTTTTTTCTTCTTTTTTTTAATTTTGACTAATTTCATCTGTCAGTTAGCAAACTATACTTTCAGGGTTCAAACTAAACAAGTGAAGAATCTTTAAGGATTTTTTCCTTCCTTTACTTTCGAGGAGATTAAATCTAATTAATGGTAGTCTTAAATTGTATTTTTTTACCCCCCCCCCTAATTCTATCGCCTTCGATATCCTCTTTGGAAATAGTTCTAACATGCCTCTAAATGAAATAAGCGCGTATGCTCCGTTTCGATCATTTAAATCGATTTCGGGTAGTAATTAAAGCTTTGCAGGCGGGTAACACTTTTTGCCCGAATCCCCTGGTCTAGTGAGGATTTTGGCAATGGGGCGTTATTTCGATAATTACTTACTTTGGCGACCTTGTCATGCGTATAGCGAAGATCAATAATACCTCGATGATGGAACCTCAAGCTAGATTGCCTATTGAGCTGGCCTGGCTTAAGCCACCCCTTTTAATGGTTCTTTCTTGATCACTTTTTTATTCATCATAGCCTATACAGGACTTTAGCAAATTTTGTTTCTTACCTCTGGGTCACACTGCTAGGAGCTTATTTTATTTATTTTATCTCTTACTCCATTTATTGACCACCTGTGCATCAAACTAAACACACAAATACATCCACACATCCACACACATATACGTATATACTACATATATAGTTATATATA
>NC_092214.1:24254811-24421622 GCF_043381705.1 Parasteatoda tepidariorum | reverse complement strand
TGTTTATATATATATATATATATATATATATATATTAAATACATGTGTGTATTTATGTATTTATTTATTTATTTATAACACAATAAAGGGGCAAAAAGAACGAAAGGAAAGAACGATTAACTGAAGAAAATTGAGAGAAATAGTAGTAAGTTTTATTTACTGCTCATAATCATTAATCATAGAACCCATAAAATAAGTTTAAAAAAATACTAAGAAAGCAAGGAAAAAATATAATTTTAAAGAAAAAAAAGAAAAATATTTATGAATAAAATGTTTTTAAAAATATTTAAAAATTTTACAAAAAAAATTAAAATCGTAGGAAAACAAAATAAAGAAAAGATATAATCTCCTTGTCACACAATTATATCCGCAAAGAAGAGTGCTTTGGCTATATTGTAATAATATAGCCGAAGCAAAATATATCAATACAATAGTGTGAGTATATATATATATATGTGTGTAAGAGATGCTTCTAAAAACTAGGGCGTATTGAATATATTAGATGGTTTTGAATGTCAAGTAATTTTGAATCAATCTTTTTTATCGTTATCTATTTAAAACAACAATGTACTGACCGAAAACTTCTGTAAGTCATTTTATATTCAATAATTTTTTTCAAATTCTGTATCTATGATTTTATAAACAAGAAAACATCGTCCGAGGTGCAAGTCAGCAATTCGACGAGCACTCAATAAAAAAAAAATATTTAAAGACTCAAATAGAATAATAGTTAAATTGATTAAAACACAGTAGTTCTCCTAAACCATGCACTGAGAAAACAGCTGGCCTCGCTATATAAACTTAGTAATGGAAACTTGTGAAATTAAATTTTTACTTTTTAGTGTTCTATTTTTCATGAGTTTATTGTAAAGCACCGTAAACTTGTAAAGTATCTGTCCAAAACTAAAGGAAAAGTTTAATGTTTCCCTTGAAGAAAAAATGGGTCATACGAGTATAAAAGTCGCAATATATTGTTATAGTATATTCATAAGTCTAAATACTTCTTTTCTAGTTGCATCATATTAAGTTGCAAATTAACCCCCCCCCCACTTTTTTTATTTGCATTTAAATATAAAAGTATCTAAGTAATTACTTGCTTTATTCATGTGCATTTGTATAGAAATTTTTATTTCAAAGTTCACATATTTCTATTCAAATATCTGTAAATAAAAGTAAACAATCGCTTAATTAAATTGAAAAGATCGCAATGTAAAGTTTAATGTAAATTTATCTGAAGGTTTATTATTATTTATAAGTAGCGGTTTTATATTACTACTTCATACCATTGAAGGTAAGAATATTGGTTGTTGGATATCAGACTTGCCAGTTTCACATTACAAAAATAAAAGTCGAATTATTACTCATGACAATTTACTCTAAGACATCTTCCCTAAGTGTTTCAAAGCTATTTACCATTTTTTTTAATTAAAAAATTTGAAAATCACTGAATATACCCCATTTCAGAAATGTTAAAATAAAACGTTTTTTTAATCTTCGATTTTTTTTATTATTTTTATTTATTATTTACTTTAATTATTTATTGCCATGAAACTCAATGAAATAATCCATAAACTCTATTTTTTACAAATAAGGTGTTTAAAAAATTTTTTTAGCTTGGAAACTCTTTTAAATAACCTGTAAACCCTGTTTTTGACGCGTTTAATTAAAATGTTTCAATTATTAAATCTCTGAAATGACCCTTAAATCTATTTTTCATAGTAGGACGTTTTAAACTTCTTTTTTAGTTTTGAAACTCATTCCACGTTAGCCCTATTTTTGACATGTTAAAGTAAGGCTTGTCTGTTAAAATAAACAAGACCTCTCAATTTTTTCAAAGTTTTGAAACTTATTAAAAATAACCTATTAACCTTATTTTTGACAATTTTAAATAAGACGTTTTAGTGATTATTTAAGAATTCCTTGATGTAGATTTAGCACCTTATGATATGCAGCTTCCTATAAACCGGATTTAACTAGTGAAACACTAAACTATTGGAGAAATTCTGACTCAGTTGCAAGCAAATATGGTGAATGAAATATTGATAATAAAATTCTAAGCAACTCCTAAATGAGAAATCTTAAGTTGTTTAATTTTTATTTTTATGTGGTTCATTTCTTCAATTGCTAATCATCAAAAGAACCATTAAACTTTAACTGTGGGAGATTCCCTGTATTAAAACTGAAATCAAATTACAATTCGCAAAAAACTGCTTTTGAATAAAAGGTTTAAAATTTGAGCTTTGAAAGCAAGTAAAGATTAACGCAATAAGCATATAGTTTAAGAAAAACTAAAAATACGTTTGTTTTGAAGAAAGCTTGTTGTTTAATAGTCTCGCTATGTTAAATTGTGGGGGGAAAAAACACGAAAAAACTCTTTATTTAGCTAAACTTTGTTCTACCAATCGATTTATTTTTATTGAAAGCGTTTTAATAAGTAAAGATGGATAATAAAAGCAAAAGATTTCATAAATTCCTACCGTTCTTTTTCCTGTCTTAGTCAAGTACGGAATGTTTATCGTAACTTTGACACGGGACAAAACTCTATTAATCACCCAGTTACGGATATAGGCTTAAGCTCTGCGCTTTCTAAAATAGCTTCATTAAAATGCTTTATGGCCCTAAGTAATAATAATTAATCAAAAAGTATTATGAATATGATTTATAGACGTCATTCTATCAGTTCCAATGACATATGTGGCATTATGTCGCGGTGATAGATCAGTTTTAAATACTCGTGCAAAAATATTGAGTTACAAGATAGGTTATTAATTTTATTTCTACTATCATGTGAAGCCTTATGTTTAATATCACGATATAATTTTATAACTAAACATACATCGCTCTATAAAATTTTTAAGAAATTTATCCGTCACTCTTTTAATTATTTATTTGGAATCGAAAAAATCTTGAATCTAAAACATGAAGGGAAAAAAAATCTGAAGTAATAGTAATTAATTAAAAAGTATTATGAATATTATCAGTTCCAATGAGAATGTGCACAGTCATTGATCAGTTTTAAATACTGGTGCAAAAATGTTGAGTTACACGTTTTATAACTAAACATTAATTTCTCAATATAATTAAACGAAAAAAAAAATACTTTATCCATTTTTGTTATCCTTTATTTGGAATAGAATAAAACTCTGTATTTAAAACACGGAGAAAAAAAATCTGTAGTAATAATAATTAATCAGAAACTATTATGAATAAAATCAGTTTCATTGATGTATGTGACAACGTGTCGAGGTGATAGATCAGTTTTAAATATTCCTGCAAAAATATTGAGTAACAAGATAGATTATCAATTTTATTTTTATTATCATGTGAAGTCTAATGATTTAATATTTAAGGAAAAACTTGGTACATAAGTACATTTTGTATGTTAATTAGCAATGGCCAAGGCCCTCTTTGGGATGTTGTACCAATGATGATAATGATAACTGGCCAGCAAAGAATCAGGTTTCAAGTTTCAAAAATGAAAAAGCTAATTTTTAAAAATCTTTTCCCCTAAAAATTTAGATTTATATATATTGCTTTAGATTTTTTTTCCGAGGAATTTATTTTATTAAGTCTTGGTTTGCAAAAACTAGAAGAGAAAAAAGATAAAACATCTAATTTTTATCCATAAAAGCTTGTAATATATTTTGAGATGGAGATAAAACAGTAAACATTAGTGTTGATCAGTTCTTGCGCTGTGCTAAGTTGTGAGGAGAGTAGTAATTTTATTTTTATCTGAGTTTTTAGGGTTAAATTCTATCGGGGCCTCAAAGGCCTACTAAGGTCTTAATTTATATGTTTAAAAAAAATTACCATCTGTAAAACACTAGTTAGATCTTTTCTGGTTTATGGAAAAGAATGCTGGGCAATAACTAAATTGCATGAAAATAAATTATTGACCTTTGAGCTGGAAGTTTTAAGAAAAATATTTGATGTAGTTCATGATAATGTGATCCTTGTTTTACTTACCAAAAGTACAAGCAACAAATTTACCAGCAAAATTACAAGCAAATTTATCAAAAGTACAAGCAACCTGATCTTGTGTTAGAGTTCCCTTGCTGTTAGGTTAACCGTATGAAGTTTACATGGTTTTCCTCTCCATGTGAGGCAAATGAGGGTTAAGGCCATCAGAAAGTCCTTCATGAAGGCAGTTCCCTTGTCTTCTGAATTGGGTTCAAAATTACAAGGCTACGGAATTGAACATTGGTTGTCGTAAACTCAAAATTGGGTCGACTGTCCAAATAAAATAAGAGAAAGCAACCTGACATTGTTAAAGTCATGAAATGTGATAGACTACGATGACCCGGCCATCCATTCTGATCTAATAATACACAGTGAAAAAGCTCTCGTTTACTAATCTCATCCTACAGAAAGCGAAGAGGCCACCAATTAGGTGACTATTCCGATCTAATAAAACAAAGTTAGTAAAAAAGCTCACATTTACTAATCTCGAAGGAAACAGAAAGGGAAGAAGGCTACCAATTTGGTGACTAGTCATTGTTAAAGTCATAAAATGTGATAGACCACGATGGCCCGGCCATCCATTCTGATCTAATAATACACAGTGAAAAAGCTCTCGTTTACCAATCTCATACTACAGAAAGCGAAGAAGGCTACCAATTTGGTGACTAGTCCGATCTAATAATACAAATCCAGGAAAAAAGCTCATATTTACTAATCCCATGGGAAACAGAAAGCGAAAAAGCTACCAATTTGGTGACTATAGTCCGATCTAATAATACAAGCCCAGTTAAAAAGCTCACATTTGCTAATCCCGAGGGAAACAGAAAGTAAAGAAAGCCACCAATTTGGTGACTAGTCCGATCTAATAATACAAACCCAGTAAAAAAGCTCATATTTACTAATCCCATGGGAAACAGAAAGCAATAAAAAACTACCAATTTGGTGACTATAGTCCGATCTAATAATACAAACCCAGTAAAAAAGCTCACATTTACTAATCCCATGGGAAAGAATAAGCGAAGAAGGCCCCCAATTACGTGACTTGACTCGGTGCAGAACAACTTAAATATTATAAATAAGGGAAACAGGAATCGTCCTGCTGCGGCCAGATAGCAAAAATTCGATGGGGGAGGGAGTCTAAGTACATTTATAACCATGGTTTAAATAACCAAGTTTAATTTAAAACAATAATTTTATAAGTAAAGCTGATTTGGTAAAATTATTTACTGAGTTTCTAAAGAGGCTTCTAAAATATTAATGTGATCCCCATTAATTATTTTATTTTCCATTTTCATAAAAAAATTGTTTCATTACTTCCTCCCCTTTGAGTTGGGCTTTTAAAAACTTTTTATAATACATGTATTACTGAAGAGAAAATTTGTGAAAGATTTTCATTACATTGAGAAATAATTAATGAAGAATTGAAATTTTAATAAAAAAAAAATTTTTTTTGCATATTTTTTTAATTTTCTGAGGTCATTTCTTATGGCGGCGAGACAGGTACTCGTCAGTCCTTGAGGGGGGGGGGGTGAACAACCCTTATACAAATAAATCTTAATCTAAAATACATCCGAGTCTTAAATAAGATACCATTTTTCTGTTCTTAACTTGCTTCTTCAACATTCCCACTCTTATCTTGTTATATTATCTCTGTTTAAGGAGATTTGATTGCATGAGTTGATGAAAGAGAATTTTATTCTTATTATAACAAAAAATATTCTTTTCAATTTTTCACGATACTTCGATATTATTTAGATTTTTTCTTTTAATTTACTTAAACATTACTTTAGAATTTTGACTTTAATGATTAATGTCTAAAAATGAACTCTTTAAAATTTATCTCGATTAATTTACGTCTCCCTCTCAATGCGAAACATGATTTGGTTTGTTTCTTATAAGATCTTCTTGAAAAGTTTTCTCTAGACCTGCTGCTGCCATCTGTTATCGTCATGGAGAATTTGAATTTTATTTATATCCTTTTTTTCTTTTTCTTTTTTTTCCCTATCTCAAGAATTTAAATCAATACTGAAATCCCCCAGGTTTCCCATAAACCTCTTGCAAAGTAGGATTAATTAAGGAAAAGTAACTTTTATAAACAGAAATTACTTAATTTTCATTATTGATTATTTACAATTATTCTTTATTTTCTAAAACAATTAAATTTAATAGAATAAAAAGTTATATGCTTTAAATCAAATAATGTACATAGCACTTTAAAAGGTATTTTTGAAACTTTGAGGAAATTGCACTTTATTTTATTCAATTCATTCATTTTTTAGAAGAGAGCTATATTAACATTCTCATTAACTTTTGTTTAATTAAATATATTGCTATTGTTTAATTGGACATAATTTACCAATATTTATGCTTAGTTTATCTTTTTCAATTCATTTTTCATAAGTGTCTGTATTAGGAAAAATTAACTACTTCATACTTTTTTCAGATATTATTGACCTTTTGAACGGAATTCAATTTTGTTTACTTTCATTTGAACTAAAATTGCTTTTACCTATTTAAGTACTTTTAAATTACTTTATGTTAAAATAACCATATTAAGTGCAATTAATTCTTTTGACTTTAAAACATTGCTTGTTAAGAGTTAAATGATATGTATCGAATTATGAGTCTGTTCATTTTGTAAAAAATCAAGATGTCATCAATGAGATATAAAAAGAATTGATTTGCAGATATTTGTTTTAGTAAATTGAATTGTTCTACATTTTATTTAAATATTGTCAATAAATAACTGAAAAGTAAACATGCATGACATTTTAGCTTTTAACACCACATTCAATCTTAAAAATTAGGAGTAATTTAATCTGAAATATACGTAGAGAAAATTTTACTTAATTTATGCACAATACGCTACGCATCTTGTAACAATTTGCAATAAATTCTGATGCAGAAATAAATATATATTTTACGAAAATATATCTGCATAATCGGAATTACGAAAAAACAGAATCATTAGTTTTTATATTATAAATATCTAAACTTTCATATATGAGTTATTAAATATCGAATCCCGAATGTTCTTTTATATTTAAGTTAGCCTAGTCTCCTGAGGGTCCTATCGTGGCGACGGGTCGAACCCTTATCCGAAAACTCCTCCGGGAGTAGGTCGATCACTATTAATCTTGTATTTGAGTTAAGAATATCGATCTCGACTTTTTTATGTTTGAACTATCAATAACTAAAATTATATGCATGATGTGCCTAAATTGACTAAGACATAAATAAGTTCAATTATTTGCAAAATAATTTTAGATTTTTGTAATAATCTGAAAATTTATTAGAGGAAGAGAACGAAAAGTAATAATTATCAACAAAAAAATTTATAAAAAAATTATATTACTTTTTGGTTTCTCTGGTATTTTAATTAACAAAAAAGCCCTTTAAAATCCCCATGATTGTGTTATGGTTCGAATAGCTGTTTAAGGCATTCAAATGCCTAAACATTTCTGAAATTCTGCTGTATTGTTGAAGTTTGCTTTTTGCGTAGAAATTAGGAATCATTAAATGTCTAATAGTGACGCATGCGCAGTTATTTCATATTAAAGTATTTAAACTAAGAAAAATAATAAAATTAAGAAAAATAATACCGCATCCTTCTTTCTTTTTTTTTCCCTCATAACTCAACAACATTACTTTGTGAGAAAAAAAAGACCTGAAATATTGATTTAAAGTTTTGAATTAATCATTGAATTAAAAATATATATATTTTCCTGTATTTCTTGCATCGTATAGAGAAAAATTGCCGAAATAAAACCTCTCCTAAATCATACCACCTCGGATTTCTGAAAAGGCATTGTACAGAAAACGCTCTGGCAGATAAATTACGTAGTTTTTTCAACATAAAGATCCTTGTGGAAGAATCAAGTTGCTTAAATTTAAATTAATCGGTTTTACTAGTTGTCAGAGTAATTTCTGAGCATCCCGTATTCAGAAATTACGCAGACAAGGATATTGCAGAGGATACAGCAGAACTACATTAAAGATTATTTAGTACACCATATACCTGTTACCCAACTTTTTCTGTTATGTTCTACTTGTTTCTTTGCTAGTTAACTGTTGCTTAAAATTTGGAATAACACTTTGTTTAAAACGTAGTTGCCTAAATCGTATCGTTACGAGAACTGAACTGGGCGAGTTTCAAGCCATTTTAGCTCTACTTAACTCAAACTGTAGAAAAATGGGCGAGAACAATTTCGAAATTGACTTTCACCCATTATTATGGCCTGCGTTTAGGATTTCAAATTATTAACTAGTAAATTTTCCAAATATCAAAACTATTTGTTAATTTTCAAAAGTCTTCGCCAAATGCAAATCTTAACAATTTTTTATAATAATTTTTTTCCCCATAGAAAACTATTTTTCGGTAGTTTGTTTCAGGCTTATATTATTTGGACCAAATTCTAATTGGTTATGCTAATTGGTCTCTATCGGTTATTGGTTAGAAAAATTCATTTAAACGTAATTTTGAGGATCGAGTTATATATATATATATATATATTTTCTTTGCAGTGAAAAAAATCATTCGCCAATACTTTCACCAAAACAAATTTTTATTCGCTAAATTTACGATTTTATCGCATTTGGCGAGGTGGCGAATGCTTAGCGCATGTCATGCATTATCAAATTTCTCATCTCGAGATTGAGGCTTAGACTGCATAAATTAAAATATTGTTCAAAGGGGTTTAACTATTCTGATGCGTCATTATTTAATTATTGACTGCAGAAAACCCCAATCTATATTCGATCAATCGGAAAGAAACGATACCACTTAGAAGTCTCAGTTGAACTTTGTAGCTCGTAACATTATTTTCCCTTAACATTTTATTAACTTATATGGTAAAGCTACAAGTGTAACAGTTCAGAAATTTAATATCACATTTCTTATTATGTTATTAAACAATTGTTTTGGGTTATATCTTATTCACTTAATCATAAATACTCAATATATTACGATTTAGGGAGCAGGTCGTATGAATTAGACAGCCAACGTCCTAAATCGTACCACTTGCAGATCTTGCGAAAACAATTATTTTTCCGTACTCAATGCGCAAATATTATTACCAAACAAGCATCATAAATAACTAAATGACTGTATTTTATTTTAAAAGTACTTCAAATGTAACTGTCAGTGATTTGTGACTGATAAAAATTTAAATGTGAAAAGTGGTACGATTTAGTACTTATACTGCAAATTTTTTTAATTTCAAATTTTATGAAGGAAAATGTCGGATTGTTCAACCTCATATATATTTTCTTCTTCTTTTACAATATAAAGTATTATCGTTCATAAATAGAAAATTTCACCTTTCTTTTCGTTTAAACTATTCGAGCGTTTTGTTCAAAACTTGAGTTTTCTCATGTTAAATCACATTATTAAAATATAAATTTTACGCCTTAAACTTTAATTTTTTTTACCCATCGTTACTAAAATAAAAATGAAAAAATAGTTTATGAATTAAAAACACGTTTGAATTAAATTCATAACACGGTTATGAATTAAAATTTTTGCACGTAATTATTTCTTGATGAACGAGTCTTATAGTTTTTTTTTTCGTAAATAATTCCGAACCTATGATTACTTTAAGGCAAAAAGTAAAATAAACATTATTGAGTTCATAATTTAAATAGCTCTCTTGACTAAAATATTCGAACCATATTTTCTAGATTTCCAGCAATATATTTTGAGGATTACAAATCCAAATCCTTCGAGGAAAAAAAAAGAAAGGTAGGAAGAATGACGAAGTACTTTTTTGAGTTTTTGTAGAGTTTTTTTTAACTGAAAATGACCCTCTATGCGCGATTAAAAACTATGAAAACCTTCCACTGTTAGCTCGATTGTAACGGGACTTTAACCCGCTACCAATGGAGCAATTTTAAGCCCCCTGGTTAGTCAATGTACGCAATTCGAACCTGAGTGGCCTGTATCATAAGCGAAAGTCTTTAAATTACCCCAGCCTTTTCAATTTTATTAAATAATCATTTAGGATTAAATTTCCTAAAATATAATAATTTTACAAATCTTATTAAATTAACAAATTCTTACACATCTATGCACTTTTTGAAAGTAGTTGATGGCTATTTTTCTTAACATTATTTTACCTAGCTCTTAACATTATTGAAAAGATAGCCTAAAGTTCAAAGAATTAAAAAAAAAAAGAAAGATCTTTTATTTTAACAATAATCGCTTCTATATCCATTCTATATCCATTAAATATTTTTTCCCCTTCCTCCATTAAATCTTAAATCATGTGATTTCTTAGCTGCTTCTAAATAGTTCTTATGAGTGGAGATTTAGGTTTTTGCAGCGACGACGGACCAAAATCTAAGCAAAGCACCATCATTTAAAATGCCGTCAGGAACAAAAATAGGAGAGCCTTATCGGCAAAAGTGGTGTTTATCCTTCGGAAAAGGTAGGCCTTCGGAAAAAACTTTTTTTTGTTTGAATAGAGAAAGGGACAGGTATAGGCAAGGGGGGTGATGGTATCTGTGCGTCAGCAGCTCTTTCCCTTAGGACAACATCTATTATTCTTTCATAGATTAGCTCGGCACTTTTTGAATTTTTGTGTTTTAATTAAAGCGAGGAGATGAGAAGGAGTGAACGAGATAAAGCGACTTATTCCGCACAAAACCCACCCCCACACATGAAGAAAAGGGAATGAATAGCGGTAGTTCAAAGACAACGATGACGAAAGGATCTGGCGCTATTTGTCCCTTCTCTTTAATTCCCCTGTTAATTACTCCTGATCCTCGCAGGTTTGTAATTACAGAGTAACAGGGGGATGGGAAGGGACTATCCAAAAGGAGACGTGGTGCTAAAATGCAAATCTCCATTATCCTCTAATTAGTTCTATCGGTAGCTTCCCAGAAATCCCCGGCCGGGGATCCTCTTTTCTCTTACTTCTGTCTTCCCCGTACCGTGGGGGTGCAGCTGTTGCTTGCTGACATTTTCTCTGTAGGCAAAATCATATCTCCTAGGCAACCGTGAAAACAATGAAACCGTGTTTGCTTATCCCTTATAAGTTAATACTCTCCAATTAACCTAGTCCGTTGATATTCAACTCTTTCTATCTTCGACGAGGTTTTACCTGGGCTTAAACACCCCCTACAGAACACCCCCTCACTTTAACGTGCCAAGCAATAAAATCCTAACTATCTAAGAAAGGAGCGATGGGAAAGTGTGGTATGTTCTTCGAAGTGGGGGTTATTTGCAAAAGGATGAACTCTACACAAACAACGTTAAGTAGAAAAACCTTTTGGAGTGAATTTTAAAATTGGGATAGACTCAACGAAGCAATACCATGAGCTTAAATCTGCTATACTTTGTCTTTCAATACAAAAACCTTTTGGGGGGAGGCGCTAAATCAATAGATCAGAGTGGTGTTATTTATCAAAGTACCGTTTCCTGCTGCTTTATTGCACACAAACACGCTTTGTGAATAAGACAAATATCTCATTAAATGATTGCTTCCATAGAAGAAAAATCTTTTCATTTTTACAACATCTCCCCTCAATCAACAAACATAATTTAGAAATTTCCCACGATTTTATAACACTATCAAAGAGCATGGTGCTTAATGGAAATCGTCAATGAAAACATTTTTCTAGCAAATCATTTAAAATTCTCTTTCTCGGCCCCTATGAGTTACCGTTTTCTTACGTTTAATTTGTGCACTTACAAATGTTTGAAGATTTGTTTGCGTCTTTTTTCTTCCAGCAGAATAAAATTATAGTCTTACATGCAAGAATTGCTTTATAATTTAATGGAATCCATTTAAAATTCGAACTTTCGATCGACTATGGATGAAAGGACTCCATTGGCTTTATAAAGTAGAATTTTTTTTAGAATATTTTATTCTCGGGTAGGAGGATGTGAGATACTGACTTATTTGTAATAAGAAATTATGAGTCAGTTATTAGTCTTGCGTTGATTTCTATTAAGTCTGAACCTTTTTTCTTCATCATAAGTCGCTGTAGCAAAAGATGAAGAGAATGGCTTAAAAACCAACTTCATTCATTTTTTTCTTCTTGAAGAAACTCATACAGGTTGTTTTTTTTCATCACTTCTGAAACCACCGTGGGCAACTTCTGTTAAAATTCAGTTCCTATTCTTCGGAAAGAGACCCTAATTGTCTGAGAAATGTTTTTCTGGTTCAAAATGTCATCTAGCTTTTGTAAAAGTTCTAAAAATAAATTGGGTTGGTTTTACAGATCTATAATTCGATGATTGGTATGATCTAGTTTAGCAGGATTAAGAAAGTTAAGATCAATAAATGAATTTCTTGGAGCATTGATTTTTGTTTGTAGAATGCATAATGTATTTTTGATATTTTTAAATTGTATTGAAAATTAATTGTAATACAAAAACAAAGCAAATAATACTTAACAAAATATTTATTTAATTGCAGGTGAAAGACCATATAAATGCCATTTACCAGAATGTGGTCGAGCGTTCATACAGTTATCTAATTTACAGCAACATTTAAGGAATCATGACAGTCAAATGGAACGTGCCAAAAATAGGCCTTTTCATTGTAACATCTGTGGGAAGGGCTTTGCTTCAGAAAGTAGTCTTCGAACGCATAGGTCGAAGGTAAGAAATATTAAAGCTAGTCTCTGTTTTTTATATTATTTTTTTAGTCTTAAATTTAGCCCATTTCACAAACTAAACTACTTTTCTACGATTTAACTCAATAAATATTTGATAAATAAAGGAATAACTTATAAACTAATTTTCTGGAGCCAGTTAGCCATTAACTATTCTTTGAAATTCATATATTTTTTTAATTAAGAGTCTAAAATATTAATTTTCTTTTCAGCAACATGCTGCTCTCATCGGCGGAGCTAATTCCCAATCTTGTCCAGTATGTCACAAAATCTGCCTGAACGCAGAAGCCTTGATGGATCACATGCGTACCGCCCACAAGGATCCGAATGCTTCCGGCACTCCAAGTAAGAGAAAACGGGGCCGTACCCGCTTCCGTACTGAAACCATCATCACCTCGACATCCAATTCAATTATAGGGCACACTTCTACCCCTGGCAGTGCTAATTATCCTAGTAGCCCTAGCACCAGTCCTGGTCCTCATCCCAACACCAGTATAGCTATGTCCGCTGCCTCTTTTGGTAGTTCTTTGACGAGTACCACGGCCACTCTGATGTCCCAAATGGGAATAAGCATGGGCCCTTTTGTGGTACCCCAAGTAGTAGGCAGCCACCATCCTGGTCATTCTTTAAGCTCCCATCACCTAAACCATCCCCAAAATCACTTTGCTCATCATCCTTTAGCTGGCAGGACACAACCCTCTTTCCTCAACCTTTAAATGTTTTAATAGCACTATGAATAGTGGATAAAGGCAGCTATAAATATGCGATTATAACTGTTGCTCAGAGCGCTTTACAACTGTTTACAGTCATACCAAAAGTTCCTAAACAACCCAAAGTAGTACGAATAAAAATGTCTTTTCATCCTTTCTTCATTTATATCATTTCTGAACATCACTTTATAATCGTTTTTGATTAATCAATTCCTTAAAAGACATTATTAAACTTTATGGGAGACCCTGGTCTGCATGCATCTTAGACCAGTGTAGTTATTTTTGCACCCAGTAGATGAATTTTGCATTCAGTAATTAGTTGATGCCTGTAACAACAGGTAATATCTGCTGTGTTTGTGACAATTTCATACTTTCTAGAGCCGGAGAACTTTTTATGATTATTTAGTAGACGAATATATTATTTTTTCAATTAACTTAATTGAAAGCTCACATTTAAAAATGTATCTAAGCACCAAAATGTCATTCTCTTTAAAATAAAATATCAGTTTTATAAGAGAAGTAATTTTTTTGTTAGCCATAGCAAAAAAGTGCATGCGTGTCGTACCTTGGATCAGACTCTTTTATACCTTAGCCGAGTATCAGCATTGTAAGTTGAACCGGTCCAAGGTATCTGCAACAGGTTCACTTATCACAAATATATTTTCCTGTGGACTATGCCAAGCACAATATGTAAATTTTTTTATGTTCTGAGTTTTGCTTTAAACTTTTGATATCTTCTTTACCATTAAGTTTATGACTTTATTTATTTTAGCTGCATGAAAAATAAGTTTTAATTGCAAGAATATTCAATCACCTAACAAATATAAGAGAAAAAACTCAAAATGAATATATCCAAGGAATATAAGATCCAATGATCCAAGGTACAACATATGGTGGTCTAAGGTGCAACATCTTGTACCTTGGACCAATTTTTCTTACTTTAAAAACAATTTTTTTAAACTATAAGGCAAAATTCGTTGGCAAAAAATTATATTAATTGACAAACTTAGAATGCATTTCTCACAAAACTTCCAGTTTATTTAAATTACAACTTTCTGCATAAAATAGTGATCTAAAGTACAATTCTCTACGCGACCAATCAACATTGCATGGTGCTTATTTAATCTCCAACTTTAAAGATACAAAACGGAGATTCATCTAAGATCAACATTTTCCTCGACCGTCAACGGTTTTTTAATTATAATATTTTTTTTATTTTTTTAATAGTTAATTTTAAAAAAATCATTCTGTCCATATGTGACTACTTTGTACACATTCATAGTGCTCTCAAAATTTTAAAGGTGTTTTATTTTTCATTCGAGTTTTTCGCTCCCATTACTTTTCATTCATTCATTTTTTTTTCAGTTATTTCATGAATAACTATGAAAGGAATTGCTTTTTTACCGCACTGTTAGAAATTTAAAATTGTTGTGTGTCTAAATTGTAATCGACACATTTTTAATTAACTGCTTATTTATTTACCAATGTAAGGGTACACTAATCAAGAGTTCAAATGTTCTGACTGTTTCTTCGAAATTTGAATACAGGACATTAACTGCCGTACCAAAGTTTTTTTAAAAATTACTTTTCCTTAGTTAGCCCTTGCATTTTCATATTTTATAGAATGTTATGTCTGTTTTGGTTTAAATTTTGACTTGTTTTACTTATAAGTCTCTTGCATTAATGTTGTTAAGAAATTTATTCAAATTATTGTGAATCAAACTTTTTAGAAGTCAAATTTTTAATATTAATGCTGAAATTGTTTTTACATGTCTATATAGTGTGTGTAAGTTTACTTCGTTTTACTGTGCAATAGATTCGATGTTGTTAGTTTTCATGCACAACTTCTTTTGAATTTTGGGACTCATTTGGTCAGTATATCCTCAAATACATAATGTTTTTAATACGATAGCATTTGTTATTTCGTGCACATTTATACAAAATTTATTTGTTTAGTTTGCAATATAGAATTTTGTATATTACGATATTTATTTCAAAGACTAATTCTTTCAATTTAGCTATCTAAAAGAATGGACGGATGTTTTAAAATCGTGTTTTTTGAGTAAATTTGAACAAAAAACTCGCTGTCGAACAACATAGAGAGAAATTGATTTGCTATCTAGGAAAGCAAACAATTTTAACCCCCGACTTTGGTTTAGGACTGTTCGGGGCGATAGTTACATAATTATTTCAAGTTCGTGTTTTACGAATTATTTTCCTAATGACAGCAAAAACTTGTTTGTGGTCTGCTTAATTATTTTCCCTTTATATGTTAATCCACTATTGAATTCATATAATGAAAACCATAGACCTTAGCAAATGTGATACAATAATTTATTACAAAATTTGAGATATTTTACACTTTCGTTATTCAGCTACTTAACTCATCATCATATAGCATATTCTTTCATCTCATGGCTTTAACCGAACAAATATTTTTTGAATAATGCTATTCATTATATTACTTTATTTTTTAATTTTATACATGTTATGCGGAATATTCTTAAACATCAGATTGCGCAAAATTATTTAATGATCATATAAGATTTCAGGTTGCTCAAAATTATTTAATGATCATATAAGACTTTAGGTTGCGCAAAATTATTTAATGATCATATAAGATTTTAGATTGCGCAAAATTATTTAATGATCATATAAGATTTTAGGTTGATCTAATTGAATTTGTTTGGTCCTAACAACCCTCTTTCAATATACTGAAAAGAGAGATATTGGCACATAGTTAAGTTAACTGATCTTGAAGTTCATTCCAGTATGCTAGTATTATTCGGTACTCTGTACCAATCTATACTTAGCTTAATTAGAATTGATACTTTAAAGAAAGCAGCGTTTGGTTAAAAGAAAAAGAAGACGCTTAACTCATTTTTATTTCTAAGTTATTTTTTTCTCGAAATAAAGTATGTCACTTGTGCTGTGTTTTTTTAATTTTATCCAAAAAGGTCGAAATTAATTTCGAATTGAACATCGATGCACAATATTAACAGTTTACAATTCTCAAATTCTCTCTGCATTGTGCTAACCTAAGTCACTGTTGTCAAAAAAGTTTATTTTTTTTAAGTTTTTTTATTGTAGATTTGTTTGTAAGACTAAGGTTGTTACAAGTTTAAAATTTTGAATTTGGCACCTTCTGCAATTTTTTCATTATTCAAGTGCCATTGTCCATCTCTTTAGTTTATATATATATAAATCTAAATCGTTCTTCTCTTCTATGTATCTTAGAATGAACTTCAAGTTTAATTTGATTTGCACAAGTATCAAATACTTATTATCTAAATTCAGTAAATTTTTAAATGCTTGCTTTATTAAAAACTAATAAATTTAGGTCTATGAGAAAACAGTCGTTTCTTATAATTTTATCTGGAATTATTCGATTGCGGTATAAAAATCTAAAGTATCAAATTTTAGTAAGTTTAAAAACAACACTTAGTTTTAAATATATATTTAGAAATATTCCATTTAGTTTAATGTTTTACACCGCAACCATGCTTTTTATACTCGTTTAGTGGCAAGTGAAGATTATAACAAATTTACACGAAGCTTTTGTATATATGTTGTTCTTCCTCGGTTCAATATTTTGTACAGTTTATTTGCTTAATGTGGTTATATTTTTGTGCTTTATGACCAATTTGTAAAGGATGTGACATAAGTAGTATATTTTCAGTTATATAGTGCTTCTTAAGCTTTTGTTTATGTTTTCTTTTTGTATGTCTTTTGTTATAATTTTTGTCCGTATTATTATATTGTTTTATTCATTATTTCTGTTGTGATTTATTTTGCTTGCATGTAAAAGGCTGCTTGATTGATTCCTTGTTAACAGAAATATCTCATAACGTAACAAAGTAATGCTTTATAAATTTCAGCCATTTAAATTTTCTTCAATATTTAATCAATTAAGTCGTTTAATTTTTTTACTTAATTTTATGGAATTGATGAAAATTGTACTGTTTCTGAATTTGATAAAATTATAATTTTTATATAAATTTAAAAACTATTCTCTGGAAGGAATTAATTTTTTTATGCATAAATTGCGCATAATCAGATAATATTTTAGAGATAAATTGCAGAATGGAAATACACATATAAGTAGAAAAATATTTACACAGAAAAGCTTTGCTTAAATTTAAAATAATATTTTTTTAATAATTTTGTAAAAACATTATCTTTTTAATGCAAAATAGATCGCCTAAGAATTTTTTAAAAAAATTTGGTAACGCTTGTTTTTATCGATAGTATTGTAACTCAGAAAATAACTATTGAATTATCTACTTAAATTATGCTGACAAGTTTGGCTAATTTATATCTGGTTCGTATGAAGAAACATCAGTATTTTTTTTTAAGAATAAGTTTTTAAACTCTTCTTAAATATTTCAACTCAATAAAAGTAATAAGATATTTGCGTTCATTAATTTTAATATCTAGGAAATAAAACATAACAAAGATTGAACCGAGATTAGATCTTATTCTAACTGTCTTCTCTGATATGAAAACAGAACAGGCAGTAAAAAATATTTTTTCTATTATATCATCGAAAAATACTATTATCGGTCGCAGATACTTGTATTGCAAACAATATTTGCTTTTTCGGAAGACTTTTAAATCCGAAGCGAATATTTGTTTACTTTTTAATATTAAATCTATTTCAATTTTTGATTTGAAGTCATTATTGGGAAATTTTGTAAGCTTTATTCATCATAGTCGTCCACTAAAAATTAGAATTCTAATTTTTCATACACTGTTAGAATTTTCTTCTAAAATTATGATAAATATAAGCGGCAGCAGTTTGTTGATATAATTGACTGTTAAGTTTACGGCAAGGAACATTTTTTACCTTTACGGTTTCAAAACCATTTACAACTAGTATGGTCAAGAAACCATGAATACAAAGCTGTACTGTTTTATAACCATTTACAACTATCATGGTTTCAAAACCAAAAAAAACTAAATTTAACTGGACATTGAAGCCGTTAAGCAGCTTTATGGTGCTGCCATCTATGCGTAAATAAGAGTATCGTAAGTAATATTTCGCATTAATTTTGCTTAAATTACTCTTTTCTTTACTAAATATTGTGGTTTAACACGTATGCCTGAAACTAATAAATAAAGAGAAACTCCAATAGAAATAACAGTGGCATAAAAATTGTTTAGTATACTCAAAAGTTACTTATAAAAAAAATTTTTATAGTAAAATGTATCCAGCGGAATTACCTTTCGAGTTTACAAAAATAAAATAAAAATTTTATTATGTTAATGATGTTTTTCTACAGAGTTAATTTATTTTATAAATTATTTAGGGATTTGAGTTAAATAATTCATGCTTTTAATTATTTTTTTAATAATTAATCAAATACAAAAATTATTAAATAATAACATAGTTACGAGATACAAGAAATATTTAAAAAAAAGTATACATTGATAAAAAATTAACTTTTGAAAGGAAAAATATTTTTCTCCTTAGCATTACTGGAAACAATTAATTTTAAAATTATATTTTTAAAGAATAGGGATTTAGCTGTTTTTAAACAAATATTGGTGAGTTAAATAGACTCTGTATAAAAATAAATAAAATAAATAATAATGACCGTTTCTAAATTGTGCAAGTCTTTTTTATGTTACCCTATATTAATTTACATGAATATTTTATATTTGTTTCTCTAATAAAAAAAGGTATTTTTTAAAAACTTGCATTTTATGTGGGAATTTTGCTTTCAAAATGCTACTTAGAGTTGTTTTTTTTTAATTTGCGCACAAGTATTTTTGTTATTTGCTTTTGCTTCAAAAATATTAACGAAATTTATAAAGCATTACTTTTTTTATTACATAATCTGCATTTTTTTATTTCTATGATTGCTTATGTTATTTTTTTATATATTATATATTTGTGTGTCCCGATCGGAGTAATATTATTCTCTTTAATGCATGGATTTTATGAATGAAAACTTTTAACTGTTGTTATTTATTTAAATTATCATTTTATTTTGGCAATAAGCAATGACTGTACTGATATGATTGAGAAAAAATTACTGGAATTATAAATAATAATCATTCCACGTAAATGATTTAATTACGACAATGAATCAAAAAGACTATGAAAACTATAAAAACTATGAAGACTCTTCAATTTAATAATTTTGCATTTATATATTTATCTTGTTTAAAATACCTCAATTCGAGTTGGATTCACCAATAAACTCTAAATCAGAGCTACAATTGTTGTTAAAAAAAAAAACAATTTTTCAAATTACTACATTTTGAAATGCAAAAATAGTACAGAGGTAATCTTTTTTCTTTAATTATTATTTTTCTGGTGTAAAAATGGCCAATGTGCACACGAACACCTAATTTACTCAGCGCAAGGTTTCAAAAAAGAAATTATGTAAGCAACTGAAGATTGGCCAAAGCATCTATTTTAGTACCAAGATACGTTATTTTATTTTATTTTTTTTTTTTATTTTTTTTTTTTTGAATGTAATTTGATTTGATTGTAATTGAAATTTTTGGAATAATTCGTTGCAATAAAGTAATTTAAAAAATTTCATTTTATTCTTCTAAATTTATTTTAAATTTTTGTAGTAATTTTTACTGAAGGGCGGATACTTTTTTTAAGATTTCGTCATTAAATTATGTTTTGAATTCGAAGGCAACTTTACATGCCAGGCACCACGAATAATAATAACCCCTTCGGGACACTTTTTTATATTAGTAGTTTATTTACTGCAATAAAAGTTCCTTTTATCATATTTTATGCTCATTAAGATAGTTAACTATATACAAAATCGCAATACTTGAAACACAGGGTACTGATGAATATGACTATTCTTCAGCATTTTAAGAGCATGGGCGAGAAAAATAAATAATTATACTCAAAATAATGAAGAATAATCAAGAAACGATTAAATATTGATATATACACATAACATTCTTCATTAAATATTTTAGTCTCACTAAAAAGCATTATATATATAAATTTGTTTTTAAAAAAAAGAGTGAAAAATTTATTTCTATTGTTACAAACTATCTTTACGGCTGTAAATTCTAGATTAATCTACGTGTGATAGTTATAGTGTTATAGTTTAAAAATGTAATTTTAAATACTGAATAATTCTTAGTACAATTTAATAAATAATTAAAAAGTTATCGATGAATATGGTTTAACTCTCTTAGATTTTCTGTTTTAAATGCAATATTAAAGTTATTTGCAATATTAATCAAGTAAAATTTTAAGTAGCGTTTTTAACTATAACTGAAAATTATTTGTATTCATAAAGATTTTTTAACTATAAATAAGTATGTTTCCACTGCATAACGTTAAACTCATTCTTAAAGACATCTTAGTTTTTTTATTCATTTTAAATTGATTTTTATCATTTAAGTTCAACGAATAATATACAACTTATCAATCAACAAAATCATTAAACTATTAGGCCATAAATTATCCCTTTTTTCACAAATAGCTTAAAAAGCTTGAATCTAATATCAATTAATTTTAAAATCTACTTAAAAGTAAGTTTATATTAACTTAAAATATAGCTAAAATCAAAATTCACTTTAAGTTAAAATTAACTTAAAGTTTAGTAAAAAAAATATAGCTATCATTTCTATAGTTATCATTTCTATATACACTGTGTCCTAAATAAGATTGAATGTTTTAATAATTTATAAAAGGAAAACGGTTAAAGTTAAAATAGCAAATCCTGCAGGGTGTTACATTTTTCTTGCAAAATTTCAGTTTTAGTTTAAAAAAATTTCAACAGATGGCGCAATAATTCAAATCATTAAACAAGCGATCATTAAACTTACAATTAAAAGAAAAACCAATTCAAAATATCATCGCAATTCTTTTGAATCACTTAAATGAGTGAAAATCACATTACAATAGTTTCGAGATGTCCACCAACAAGCACAATTACATGTCGTTACATCAAAACGCAAAGTAACATTACCGTTCATAAAGATGCCATTGTAAGTCCCTTCTGTTGTTTTCAAGGAAACCATAGAAAGAATTTGCAACGCCATCTTTCGGAAAACTTTCGAACTTTAACTAGCCACGTTGGGAGGTAAAATTTATGTCCCGTCAGTTAAATTTTATTCACGATTTTTTTTTAAAATTTAAATCTTAACTGTTATACATTTTTTAAAACCATCAGTCTAATGTAGTACACCCATATATTTATATTATAAAAATAGCTTTACTCGCTTATTCTCCTTTTGAAGATGAGTCATTTTTGTTTACGCATGTATTTTGATATTCTGACGCCAAACATGTTTTGATTGAACAGAATTTTTTCGATTGTATAAAGCAATCTATCTTTGTTATTGCTTTGTGGAGAGCTTTTATTCTTTAGCTTTGAATTGTATCATCTATGGTGGCATTTTTATAAGTTTAAAGTGACTAGAATACTGTTTATTACTTAATAAAGTTGATAGTAAATTGAAGCAAAGTTTCTTTTGTTTTTATTTTAACACAAAATTTTATTTCTCACTCAAACCCTTTGAGGAGCTTTGCCTATTGAGTCCCTTTACCAAAAGAAGTTTTTTTTTTCCCTATACTTACTAACTTGCTTGCATCTCTTTTAGATTCTCAAAATATCTATTGCATATCTTTTCTTCAAATTCGAATAGAATCATTTAAATAAAACGTTCCAACTTAAAATTAATGAATAATTCAATTTAAATTTAAGTAAATGACAACAACAATGCCTACATTTTTACTTTAGTTTATTGCTACAAAATTGTTCATAATTTATTTTCTGTGCTCTTAACTCAAATTGCAACCTATCTAAAACTCCTTGCAGTTTAAATACATTTCTTCTTCATATATTTCAACTTAAAAATAATGAATTCTTCAATTTTGTCTCAACATTTTTAATGACAATTCCTGATTTTTTATTGTATTTTATTATTACAAAACTGTTCATAGTTTGTTTTCTGTGTTTTTAACCCACATTGCAATTGTTCTTAAGCTTTCAATTCAAAATACATTTTTTAGCAATTTTATCATTAGTTAAAAAATTTACAACTAATCCGGAATTGATTTTAAGCTGCAAAGAGTTGGAATTATTTTTAATGTTTTTATTTCATATTTTTCTGATAATAATTAATGTATTGCAATAAATATATATAAATCAAACTTATTTTATAAAATAAGCTTTTAAAGCTTTGTAAATTTAAAAAAAGAAACAAAAAAATGAGCACAACTTTTCTATTTACATCACAATTTTCCTACTTTTTATTACTGTAACATTTTCTTTAAAATCTATTTTAATAAGGTTGTATTCTTCATTTGCAAATGTACTGACTTAGCTAACATTTGCAATAAGCTTATTTCATTAAAGCTTATTATTTTCATTTAAGTTAATCGTGGCATTCCTATATTTTTTCCTATCTTACCGACTTTGGATCTGCTTTTACTGCTACTTACAAAACTCAAAGGGTTTGGATTAAGTATTTGAAACACTGAATAAAGCCAAATGAATAACAATTGCTCTATCTTTTTAAGACATAAGATTATGTATATAATGTAAAGGTTATACTGTATTTATTTAAAGTCTGCTTATGGAGTGCGTGATAGTATATACTGACAAGAGTATTTATCTCCTACATCAATGTCAACGCTGCCTCAGCAGGAAAATACTTTCTTAATACATAAATATTCAGGTGAAAATTTGAGCGAAAAACTTAATTTTTTTAATGATAACAATTTTTTTCAGTAAGCAAGGTTAAATAAAAAAGTACAAAATAATTCAGTGTCTAAAAAATTTAAGAAATAGTAATCGATTATTTCAGAAAATGGTGAAAAGCACTTTAGACATAATTATAAAATTAGTCTAAGAAATATATACAAGTGCATATTTCTTAGTTTTACAAACAATTCGAGCAATTTAAATCAAGAATAAATTTTTCTAAGTTTATTAAAAGTAAGCATAATTAAGAAAAATCAACACCTTTAAATAAGCGACAAGTATTAAATTGTCTATAAAATTTTAAGTTCCTTTCCTAAAGGGTATTTAATTTACATCAGATTCGAATGCATTAAATTATATCTTTAAAACTTACTAACTAAAGGGAACTATGAATGAACAGAACCAATGTGAAGTGTAAAAAGAATTTTTTTTTTTTTAAGCATATTTTGATAGTAAATGAGTGTGAGAACATTGAAAAGTCGCAACTCATAAAAATAAGCATATTATAGCGTTTTTTTTTCTATTATTGCGTATAAATAAGCTTTAGCAAATTTTAGAGAACTTTCTAAAAAATTAAATATAAATGAACGCGTTTTTAATACCCGATTCCCTACAAAACTTTTTAGCTTAGATTCAACAAATGTAGTTTTCGAGGAAAATTAGGGCTTTTGTTTAATATGCAGTCACTTTGATAATAAATTTAAAGCTTTCTTACTGTTAAGCAGTGAGCTACATCATTACTATTCAGGATGTTAAATTTTGAAGCAAATCGGATAAAAAGTGATTAAGCTATCGTGCCAGTCAATTTCAGATATCACGTAAAGAAAGTCCTAGATTATCGGCAGTACGGATATTTATATTTCACATAATTAGTTTCATGAACTAGTTTAAAGTTAGTTTAAACGTGTTAAGTACTTTAGAAACAAATCTAAATGTTTATATATGGCATGTGATACTAATTTTTTTTAGGCACGCCTTTTTTAAGACAATCCTTAAGATGCTTCTCCTCAATAAAAATGATATTATGCTACGAACTTGACCATTTTTTCTGTCTTTTAGATGAAACTATGTGGTTTTGTATGAGCAAAATGTGCTTTATTCATGTATTAAAATGGTCCATCGCGTACAGTTTTTGTAAGAGAAAAGTAGAAAAGCTACGATTGAATTTTCGAATATTTCGTTTCCTAATGCTCCTAGACCCTAAAAAGTTCGGAAAGATAAAGATTTTGTGGCCAAAATCGTCAAGTTGGTGTCGGTTCCACTTTCAATAAGAGTGGCTTGTCTTTGCCTATAGCTTGTAATTGTGTGCTGCTTAAATACAAAAAATCGTCAAGGAAAATATAAATTTTTAAGAAAATGGTCCGTAGTAAAGATAAAAAAAATATTTACATATTCGTAATTTCATGCTAAAAATAAACGAGATATGCATACTTTCTTCTAAAGGATATTTTTCATACTTGAGAATTGCATGAAAAGCGTATTTTCCGAATTTAATGTCAGAATTTCGGTGGTGTAAGTTGAAAGGTAGATAAAATATAACTTTCAATTTTAAAAATGTAATCATTATTATTATTATTTAGTGTTATATTTTAATTAACGAACACGTGAACTAAAACACTCTAAAGGTTTATTTTTATTTCAAATAATCTGGAGGAAATGCTTTAACTGATGTATTCTCAATGGAAAAGCTTATATCCAAGCGAGGTAGGAAAAAAACATCATCACATATTTTACAAATTAATGTGGTTTGTATTTATACGTTGTTAAAATAAATCCTATTTGGCTCATAATATAACAATTTTTACAACATACCAATTACAGTAAATACAATAGTACGTGCTCATTTTTTTATTCCCCTTGAACCATATGCTACAGATTGCATCATTGTCAACAAGCTCAAGAGTATTCCATATCACATTCGTAGCTCAAAAAGGTTCTTACTACATTCGCATTAGGTTAACTACGTATGTCGAAAATTGTATTTACAACAGTTTGCTTTAAACACCAGCATTTTAATATTTCAAAAATTCCATTATTACCTTTGATTTGTGTTTGCAACTTAAAAAATGGAAATTCTAGCGCTTGTTTTGAGTGATGTATTTTGTACTAGAACGTGTAATATTTAAAAAGTTGTTTCACTTTGTACCAATATAGCGAAAGCAGCTGCAGCTTTAATAAAATTATACGTTTTATCCCTTTTATTTCTAAATTAAATCTTATTCTCAAATCATGGTGTACGATTACAGAATTTCGGTGGTTGTAAGGAAAAACTTACTAAGGTTGCAGCAAAATTGGTCCAACTTGAATCAATATTTTTAACAGCCAGGTTTAAAAGGGGAATACTATTAGTGTGCTATTCAAAATAGCACAATAAAAAGAAAGGTAAAAATTTGAGCCAGGCCACTATCTTTGTTATAGCTTCTTTTCTGCACGTTGTAACCCCCACAGGCCGAAGACGTACCACAAGTCATCCGTGTCCTGTATGCGGCAAGACTTACGTGAATGAAGGATCCCTGAGGAAGCATATTGCGGGGCATCCCGAGGCTTCTGGTATGACCACGCCACTTCGAATGTGGCCCTGCACAGTGTGCCAGAGTGTCTTTACACAAGAGTCAGGTACATTACATTTTTTCCTTCATTTCAGAATTAAAAATAAATATGATGTGCGCAGCGTAAATGGAAACAAAAAATCAGAAAAGTTGATTAATATGAATATTTTATGTAGATTTTGTTTAGTCGTTTTTATGTAAATTGCTTTCTATATCATTTTGATATTTTTAAAAATTAATTATGTATCCTGTTAAGTTGATAACCTAAGTTTAGCTCTATAATGATGTCCCAAATTGGTAAAAACAGTTGCACTACCTCATGCACCATAAGTTAATTGTAATTTTGTGGGACTATTGAATTCGCGTATCGTAAGAAGGAGTCTTACACAGGTTTACGTATCTTTTAAAGAAGTTTGAGATAGTTGAGGATTTGGTTAATTTAACTTCATTCTTGAAAGTGGTGTTATATCATCTTATGTATTTTAATATGGCAAGACTGAATACCACTTTGAATGCGGCCTTGTACAGTGCACAATATGCTTGAGTGTCTTAATACAAGAGTAGTCAATTTATAAAGTTAATTTCATAATTTAAGAAAAAGGAAGGAAAATAAACATACAGTACGATAAAAATTTTAATAAAATAAAAATTATGGTATATTTTGTGTGTTAGCAGTTTTTGTGTCTTGAAACTTCCACATTACCTTATTATTTTTTTATAAGAATTAACTTGTCTTAAAGTGCATAGAACGTCTAATAATTGAAGAGTCGGTATAGTAGATCTATAGTAATAATAAATATCTTTAAAAATGTATAGAACGTCTAAAAAAAAGAGGTTAGGAAACTTTAACCTTGTTGCTGAAAGTAAAAAAAAAAAGTAAATTTTTTCCATCGATACTTTTTTTTTATTTAATAAAAGAAAAGATACTGATAAAGGGTGATTTCAGCCATTTTTGTTACAGAGAAATCGTTTTACTGAACTTCCCCTTGCTTTGAGTCCGCTATTGAACTTTTACAAATGGAAACGAATATTAAATATACGAATATAACATAAGAATATAATAAATAAAACAGATAGGCGAATTCTATGGAAACAAATATTAAATATACAAGATATAATAGTCGTATGATATTTAAGCTGACAAATTTAAAATTTTTGAGGCTTGAAGGAACTTTTAAATAACTTAAAGATCCTCTTTATACAGAAAAGTGATTTTATTTTCTACCTACGGAGAATTATATGAACACAATTTTCTTAATTATTATATAACCAACTAAATTTTTGAACCCATTTTATTCATTTAAATATACTCTATTGAATTCTTATTACCAAATTTTAAATTTTACGGTAGTAAGTATTTTTTAAGAACCTTTTTTAATGCTATATTATAACTTCGCGTGAGCAGTGTTGATTGAATTCAACATTTAAAGAGAAATGAAAAAAAAAAGACTATTTAGCATTAAAAATTCTGCTGTTAAGTAAAATTTTTTAAAAGTTCCATATTCTGAAGCGTAGATCTATTAGAAACCTTTTAGTTTCTTTAAAGATTAACTCAAGAGAAGGACAAGTCAAGAGCTTTGATGTGTGTCATAGACAAGTATGCACATTGATCAAAAGAACTTTGTATTGACGAATCTCTATTTTTTATATTTGACAGCGAAAAATTGCATTATTTAAGGTAAACAGCATAAGTTCAAATAAGCAGCATTTAAAGTGATGGATTATGTGATCAGCCGATCTGTAAAGATTGCAGTTAAATTGCACGAAATCAAATAATAGAGATTCTTCAAAATATCATTTTTCCATTTTACATGAATAAAATGCCTCAAAGAGTGTTAGTTCAGCAACATAATGATCCAGAGCACATTTAAAGATTTTTTAAAATATTAATTAGGGTGAAAATGATGATTGCTCTATATAATTAGGTGAGGAGATAATCTTGTGATCAGCTAATCTGTAAATATTGAAAGTAAATTGTACTAAATCTAATAACGGAGCATCTTCAAAATATCATGTTTCTATTTTGGATGAATAAAATGTCTCAAAGAGTGTAAATCCTGCAGCATAACGATCCATAGTACACTTCAAGATATTTAAAATTATTAATTAGAGTGAAAAGGATGATTGTTCTGTAATGACCACTCTTGTGCCTGAACATCAATTCTATAGATAACCTTTAGAACTATCTAGAAATCCAATTTAGAAACAAAACGACAAGTGCCTGAAATTAATGAAGAGTCTCCCCTCTACAAACTGAGAATAGAAAAAGCTGAAAGATGTAAAATAAATAAATAAAATAAGATAAAAAAGTGCCTGACGAATTTTTAAAAGTAAGATATAGGTAAGATAGTTGAAGAATTTCTTGACCTAAGTTTTAAGCCTTCGGGACAATGATGACTTCGAAGTTTCTTACCTGGAAACCTAAGACTAAAAGAAGCCGTTTACATTTTATGAAAATGTGAATGAACCCAACATATCTCTGGTCGACGTTGTTTTCGAAACTCCAACTCCGAGGAAACGACAAAGGAGTTGTTTTAGACATCTTTTATGATTTTTTAGACATTATGTGTTATGTTATGTACAGAACAAAAAAGAAAAACACCTGGAATAACTTTTGATATAATGATCGGATTTTCACGTACTAGAACTTAATTTTAATATTTCGAAGGTATTACCTTAAATATGAAAATTAATAGTGCAGACGATGCTTGAAGTTATGAAATCATATGCAAAAACGTACTTTCTCTTAATAAACATGCATTTTTTCCCCCAACAGATTTGGAATCGTGACTATCAAAATGTCTAGGGTAGCCGCAATCTAGTGAGCTGTTGAAAGTTTCAGCCTCTTAATGTTTATTTCCTTTATTGCGTATTTCAGCATCTCAGATAATTTATATTTTTTAATTTTTATCACTTAACTATTTGACTGATTTCAGACAAATTTTGGATTTTGACATTAAAAATTATATAGATTAAATTGGTGTGAAAATATATGTACTTTCAGATTCATACTATTTTCGATTGTTAGTAAATTAAATAATAAATAATTGTAAGAAAATATCTTTTTGCATATGATTATTTTCGTATAAACAAGTTCGCTGGAATTTTTTTTTTATTCGCTTCATTAGTTCCAGAAATATGGCGAAATACGCAAAGAGAGAATTAACATTAAGAAGCCCAAACATTCAACCTGTTCACCTGTTTAAACTATTGGGACTAATTACGGTCCATATCTTGATGGTCAAAAATCAAAATTTGTCGAAAAAAGTGCATTTTTATTCTGAGAAAGTACGTTATCGTGTCTGATTTTGTAACTTAAAATATTGTGTATATTAACTAATTTGAACCGTAATTAATGTACACTTATTAATTGAATCGAACCATTAAGATTAATTCCTAATGTGTGTAATTCCGATCATTCGATCAAAAGTTTTTCAGAGCGTTAGTTTTTTTTCCATGCTATACATATAGCCCTTTTTTCTCATTATTTCTGATCCCGAACGTTAAGACACAATTCCCAGTAGATCACCGAAGTCAAGCCTCACTGGTAGCAATCAGTGAGCGGATGGGTGATCACTTTGATTAGCCTGCCTTTGGACAGAGGTTGTGCAGTATCGGTTCTCGTTAGACTGTTCTACCACAAAAAGCTTGACTTCGCATGCAAGTCGTCGGGTTACCCAAGTGGGAAAGGCATTCCTTCTGCAGAGGCTCAAAATTGTGATGGCATGTCTTCGGATTATTCTCAGGGAGGTTTCCCAGACTGCCGCCATTGTGCTGCTCTAGTGCGACTACTGCTACTCGGTATTTCTGCTAATAGCAAAGAAAGATAAATAATTTTTCAACTGTTCTCGAATGTATTTTTGAACGTTCTACCCATGATAAAAGTAGGAACTAGAAATGATTTAGAGGCAGATTTTCATTGAAAAAATCTGATGGACAAAGTTACCCTTGTTATGGCAACTTTTCCCTGCAGATTTTAAAATTCTTGTTGAAAAAAGGAATAAAAATATATTTTACTATCATAAATGAACTCTATAAGCCTTCCCTTTAGCCCAAAATATATTTCCTTACCTCCAATTCATAAAAAAAAAAAAAAGAAACCAACGGTTTTTTCCAATAAACCCAATTTTAAATTACTGGAGAGAAAAAACCTTACGGTGTTTTCACTAGCATTTTAAAATTGAGCGAAATAACCTCAGTGGTCAGTATTCATACGTAGGTAAGACAGCGATTAATGCCAACTGAGCATGAGAAAACCTTAGTCTCAAACACTTTGATTATTATATAATATATTTAAGGATAACGAGGGTTTCAGAATTTCTCCGAACTGAGATAAATCTTAGAAGCCAGCTTGCAATGGAATGGAAGGGAATTACATAAATGCAATTATTATTTTTAATTTAATATTGCTTAAAAATAGATAAATAAAATAATCAGAAATATGGCATACAGTTTAAATGCACAAACAATTATACAAGCTAAAATCGCCGAACACACTTGAATAATAATCAAACATGCCTTTCATTTTTTTTTAAGACAAATAATAATAATAAACAGTTTGTTTTTCTTTGAAGTTTTTAACTTCATATCCAGTTAAAGATATCATCAGATCGATTTTAAGAATGTTCTGGCTATTCCCCAAACATATTCAGATTTAATAAGTACTGATTAAATTTTATTAAAATATTGGGCACCAGCCCACCATGGTGATCAAAACCTCGGGATTTGCTGGCCCCTGTACGATGATATTCACAATGCAGATTAACTTACATTTACGCAAAACGTAATCCTTCAAATTTTTTCAGGTCTCTTGCACCACATGGAAAACATGAGGATGGATCCCAAGCATCAATTTGCTGCCCAATACGTCTTGAGTAGGGCGGCCGCCGAGAGACGCCAAAAAGACGTTCCTGGCATGCCTCCACCACTACATGGGGGACCTGGGCCCTCTGGACTTGGATCTTTAGGGCCCATATCTCACATGGGGCAGAATCATCCTGGACTTTCCTCCCCAAGTCACTCCATGGTGGGGCACGGGGGAACTCTCGGTGGAACAGACATGCACGGTGTCCAGCCACTTCCTTTGCTTGGTCCTCACCACGGCCAGTAGCCTGTTCGAAGGGATTTTTAAATCATCCTGCTTGACTCTTCAGTTATATCCTTCACTCATTCGATAACCGTTATGGCGCAGAATCTGCGAACTATCCTAGTCAACGGAACTCCGGCAAATATTTGAAAAGTGCATTTCCTCTTGAGTGCCATCCAGTAAGGATCACTTCAAGTGTAACCAAAAAAATAGGAGCTCTACAGTTACTTATTCACAGAGACCAGGCACTTTGTAAGATGCTCTTAGGCTACAATTTTGAGACAATTTTTGGGATTTTTTTTTCTTTTGGGATATATACAACTAAGGCACGATATTCATGTTATTTCTCTGATATTTTTTGTTTCATCTTTCTACACAGAAGTTACTATTTTAGAGTGTTCTTCTTTCATGTATCTACACAGCCATTTCTTCTGCGCTATTACATGAACAATTTTAAATTGTATTATCGTTCGATCGTTGAAGTATTATCATGAATTTCGTAACCATATTTTATTTAATAAGGTGCTCTCAATTCAAATGTACATGTTTTTGTGTTTTGTACAATAATGCAAATATATTATTGCAGTATGTGCAATGTTTATTCGCTATTCGATTTCCAAATATAAAATTTATATTACTTGTGATTTCAAAATCCAAAATATTTCAATTAGTTATTAGAGATTGAAATACTTAAAAAATCAAATGTTTTTGAACAGAAAATTACTGTTTCTTTTAAGTGTTGTTTTCTTGTAATACTTTATTATAGTTATACTTTATTATAAATTTATTTATGTGATTATAACTAGATTCGTATCATCTAGAATGGGAGGCTTTAAACAAAGGCAGATACCAAATATATTATTTTATACATGTGTATATATATATATTTTTTACAAATCAAATAATTTTTATCTTAAAGTACGTATATGCTTTTAGTTTTTATTTGCTTCGTGATTTTAATTGTTTTTATTTTTATTTGCTTTTTTACATGCTTATACCTTGCATTTACGATTTTAATATCCCATTTTAAGTTAAAAATTGTTTTCTTTATAGTGTTTATTGCATTTATTTTATTAACTAAATCATTTAATTTGAATTATATATACGTTTATTTATATCTAACTATTATTTTCAATAAATGCACTTACCATCATTTGCCGTTGAACCAATAAATTTTTCTGATTAATTAGAAAAATATTGAAAATATGTCTGATTTTATGCAGATACTATTAATTAAATAAGTCAACTATGGCGGTTTGCATCAGCCTCTTCCAGCTTAGAAAATTACAGGGTGAAAAATGTGGCGACATCTTTGGCCACAGTTTTATTGCCAAACTACAGTTCAAAAATTTAGTCGTTTTTTTGTTTCGATTATGCTTTAGCTGTGATATATAATAAATTCTAAATGTTTTGTTTTTAATATTTTTCCCAGTTTTACTTTCATTAAATGCATGGTTTTTGAGAATTTTCATTAAAAATAAGCATTTTTTTATGTTAAAAATAATTTCTTTTACATATTTAAGTGATACAAGGTGCTTATAATCAAAGTTAGCTTATTAAGACTACGTAGAATCCCTACTGGTTGACGGGACGTCCATGAAACTTGGTGTATTCCGTTATATGGACCATGGGAAAGAAGAATCAGCAATACAAAAATCGATTCAAAATTTGACCTCCAGGTGAGAAAAGGGCACACATAAAGATCATGAAGCACATTCCCTTGTACATGAAAAGTGCCATCTGTTGATCAAAATTTGAACTAATTTTATTGTGATTTCTTTTTCCATTGGTTCATCTAATGTATATACCGACTTCCGCCCACCAGAATGGCCATGAAGTAGATCTTAACAAGTTAACTTTAATTATAACCACTGTGTTCAAAAACAAATTTTTAAAAATCATAATGATTAAGTTACATCGTGCCTGAAAGTTTGTGACATATCTGAAACCGTGTTTAACTATAAAATTCAAACATTGCTGTTTAAATTAATCACAAGTTAATTCTCAAAAACTATGCATTCTAGCATATGTTTTATTTTATTTTATTCATCTGTATAACACCGGTTATTCTGAACACTAGCATCATATGTCCAATGTGTTCTGAGAAGATGTATATAAGTGCATGGCACTCTAAATCTGTCACTACGGAATTTATTTTGGAATTTCATTAGTTAATATTTATAAATTTTAACAGTGTATTTATACACAATAATTTTTTGTCTTCTTATAGTTATACTGTCTTTATCTCATGTTTATCATTTACATCAAGTACCAATTTTTTTCATTTATTGATGTTCGGTTATTTCAATTTTTAGTCACTCATATGGCATCATCCTATATGTTGTACCGGGTTCCTAATACAGTAGTATCGAAAACAGATTACTAGTTTCTTGCCTCGCCACGTGAATTGTGAGGATCAATAAGATTTTTGAATTCAACTCTGTCTGGTTCCTTACGACGTTTAAACGAGTTGTATAATTTTATTGCCATGTTGCTATCTTTAAAAATATTTACAGTGCACTTGTAGGGAATATAAGATAAAGAACTATTCTCAATTCGCACAAAATTTAAAATGTTCTAAATATTCAAATACATAGCTATGCAAACTTTTGAGACGATAAATACCGGTGACTGCAAAACTATTTCTTTATTGTTTCATAAGCGTTATATATCTTAATTTACTATCATACGAAAATTTTATGCATTATATTGTCATGATTTTCCGTTAAACTAAAGGCAGTTGTGACATGAGTTTCTGATATAGAGAAAAACTTGATTCCTATGTAATCTGCAATAAAAAAAATCCCGAATTTTTATATAGACTGTAAACATCTGTGCGTTATTTCTTGATGGTATTTATATAATTATGTGTTTGAGTGTTGATAGTGCCATAATTTTTAAGCGATTTTTAACAAATTCACATGTTTTTAAGGAAATGGTTGTTATTTCTGATAACTTAAGTTCCATAAAGTGAATGCATGGTAAAGATTCACTGAAATGGGAATTTATTACTTCGCAAAATTTATTGCCCTTCGATGTCCTGTGCAAAATTTTAAAAAAATAACAAAACGAACTGAATTTTCACTAACCAAAACGAATGTGTTTGCGTAAGCCATTGGTGTCGAGGATCTATTGCGACATTTTAATAACGCCTCTTTAGCGAACATTCCTAGTGTGGTGGTGTTACTGTTTAAGTGAGAATAACCCATCATAGAAAATAATAACAAAATTCTGTCTATATGTATCGACATTGTTAAACCAAATTAAAATTTGTTATTAATGTTTCTTTTTTTGCTCTATATATATTTCGTGGAATTTATAAAAACTATTTTTTTCTTTCTTTCACCCATTTAAATAATGCATATTTCAAATTAAAAATTATATGTTTTAAATTTAAACGGTTTAATTCAATTGTTTTAGGAAAAATAATTTATGCGTTGTTATTTGAATAATTTATTTTCAATTAAAAATAAGCTAGTGTGTAAATGATTGCAAACTCACTTTTTAAAAGCAAACTTAAGAGAAAATACACTTCTAGCTCATAATTTTAACTCTATAGTATCTTCATAACTCAATGGTAAGTAAAGCTTTAAGCAAAATGTTTTCCCAGAAAAATACTTCAAAGCTACAGATGTATCGTTATTAAATTATTTTACGAAATATTTTTTTCTATACTTATTTAATTATGGTGAGTAAATTCAACGTGAAATTAATTAGGCAACTACAAATAAGTTTTCATTCTCATGAAAATAAAAATGAATAATTCAAACATTATCTTTTTCAATAACTTCATATAAAGTAGAGTACAAAAGCGATTTTGAAGTTTGCAATCATATATATCACCTGATAACTTTTACTAATACATTTTGTTTACTTATAATTATTTTACTGATAAGTTTCAATTGCGGATAGCATAAATGAGGTAAGATTCATTTTATTTATAAAGTTATAAAGACTCAGCTATATTTTTGAGGTAAGTAAACAGCAAGGTAAGTTCTGTTGCAGATTTTTTTTTATATTATTCTATATCATTAATAGATATTACGAAAAAATACGCTCATTGATAGTATTATATCACTATTTAATATTATACATTATAGAAACTGAAAATTAGCTTTAGATATATTTCACAAAATTAATATATTGTTTATCAATACATTCATAATAACTTTTGCAACGTTATTTAACTGATGAAAGGCTTAGTGTAAAGCGATGATAAATTTTCATTATTTTTAAATTTTTTAAAAATAAATAACTAATGACTAAATTTTTTCGTTTTCATGAAAGTTTTAAGAAAAAATACGAGCAGGAAGCATAATAGAGATTACAAAAAAAAAAATTTGAGGAAAAGCGAATACTGATAACGTTTGAAATTCGATTAAAAATACTTTTATGAGAAAAATTAATAAAAATTTTTATCTTTTAATGTCCCGATAATGCTTTTATATACTTCGTAATTATAAAATATTATAATTGTAAACCATGATTGATCATAAACCATAAAAGCCATTTGAAAATCTTTAGGTACCAAACGTTAAGAAATTTGAAACTAAATATCGCCTTGATTTTCCCCCCACCCTAGTCTACTACTACAGCCCGTATTGTTTGTCTTTTCATAAATATATACAAATCGAATGTTTTGTTCCTGAACTCTAATTTATTTAAATGTTTTGCTAAAGAAAAGCCAAACAAATATTTAAAATAAAAAAAATTAAAAATTTCAGTTTTTTTATTATTTTTATGTACCATATGTCCTATGTGCCAATTCTTTTTTTAACGATTATTTTTTCTTTTTTTAATTCTTGATAGCAAGATTAACTATTTTTAATGTCCAAAAAGGTTTTTCCGATTATTTTTAATCCCCCAAATTTTTTTTTATCATTAGAACTATTTTTTTTTCTTCTGATAATTCCAACTCACTTCAAAAATTATTCTTACTAGGAAGGATAATCCTATTATCTATGCAAAAATGTTCTTAATAACAAAGAATCTAGCTATCCTGATCTTATTGGTTAAAAATGAAGTAATAAATTTTCAATCTTGGTTTCTATCAGAGTTGCAGTTTGTAGTGACACCATCACACTATGCATCTTCATCAAAGAGGCCAAATCAAATCGCGGCTTTTGAGTAAACCAAGGCAATCGCAGACATAATCGTTGAAGACTATACAGACAATTTGGCTTAATTAATTAGGACTTATGCCATATAAGAGGCAACGCAGGACATCGAAATACATTTAACTGCAGCTCTGAATTTAAAGAAACCAAGATTTACCTATGGCAATCAAAAACGTGAATTTTATTTTAAATATTAATATTGTACTTTGTAATATCAACCATTTCCTCATCTTTTGATATTTACTTTAAATTGTAGTAAGTAGAGATATGTTATTAAAATGTATTGTTTGTAAGTATTACTTTTTGAATGGATTAGTAATGAAATTCTTAACACTTTTGCTGTCCTGTTTTCATTTTCTAATGTACATATATATAATATGATGAATGTTTAACTACGATGCACTGTTTTTTTGGATTTAAAATGATACCTAAAAGAGGATATTCCTAGCATAGTTTTCACTATCATCCTTAAAAATATTGAAACTTTTCCAGTGATTTTTGAAAGGAAAAGTACATTTCTTAAAGCATCATAAAGAGCGCGTAAAACTGTTAGGCAAAAAAGATGCGCTCTATTTTATGGCGTATCTTCTACTTGCTTTCACAGGGTGATTGAAGAGTTATTATTCATGGCAATTCATTAAATAATTCGGTATTGGATTAGTTAAAAGCGATGAGCGAAAAATTGAATTTTTACATTTAGTGAAAAATATATTTCCTATAAAATGTTTAGGATCAATCAATTATTTGATTGATCAATCAGTGTAAATAAGCGCGCAAATATCAATTTCATAAGTACTTCTGAAGAAACTGTTTTGAATTGCTGTGCAATATGTTCTCTTCACGCATGAGCACCTAAAAGCGAAAGCTGATATTTTCCTTATTTGTACGTATTCTAATGCAAATTTGGTAACTTTTATTACATTAAACTAGTCTGAAATAAAATTTAAGTTTATATTAAAAATTATTATAAAAACTGTTAATTTCAGTTGTTAAAAGCTGATTTATTCAGTTATATTAAAAATTGTTATTTTAGATTTAACTTTCTCGTATAATTTATAAAATTCGATCATGAATTGTATTAACTACTAACAATATCTTAAAATTAATAAATGTTATTACGTTAGTTGAATACTATTTTTCTGTAGCTTTATATATGCTTTCCAATTAGCATTTTCACTTAAAAAATGTCTGACTAGAACAACATTGAATTACAGCCAAATTTTGAAATGCACTGTAACCTAAGTTATATCAAAAGTGTATAATAAACTGACTCTGTTTCTTCACGCATTGTGAACTGTTTAATTTTAGACCAATGAATTTCTTAGACATATAATTAAGAATCACGAACTAGAGCTTTATGGTATGTAAATGGATACACCTAAACATATCCATCCTTTACTTTACCAGCAAATTTTATTTCGTTTTTATACGAAAATACAGAAGCATATAGAATATGCACACAGTTTTCGCTTTGAAGTGCAAAATGCTCTTTGCATTAAACTTGCCAAATAAAACAATTATTCCTATTCATTACGACATACATTGTAAAGAGCCGTTTCAGAGAGTTATCAGTAGACTATGTATCTAGATACAATATAGTCTTTAAAGAAAGAAAACAAGTTATCCAAGATCGAAGAATGAACTAGAAAGTCTATGAAGATTTTGTCATTGACTAACCAGAAAGTAATCCTAGTTGAATGTGACAGCAATAGTTGTCAATCGTATGAGAGATTATTTTTATAAGCTCAGCTACTTTTGCGTTTTCTTAGAGTCGTTTTCTATGTGCTATACCGCAGTGTTTGTGTGTTGAAATTTCAGTAATTATATACTGGAATTACCACGGAATCAAAAATCAAAATTCAAAGTTTCTGCCCTTTCTACTCTAGTGTTAAGTTTAAATAATCGTAGTGTCATAGACTTAATCTAGGGTTATAATCTAGAATTACTAAACAAAATTGTGGCGTTTTCTTAAACTGATCGAGTTCTACCGAATGTATTTGAAAATATATTAAGTGAATTGGAAATAAATTGTGAGAAAATTGGAATTGTTCATTTCTGCTCAAAGCAGTTAAAAATTTTGGAAATAGGTTCCTGAACGTGTATATTATAATATTTGTGCTCGTAATGCCCAGTTCATCTTGCAATTGAATACTAAATTGCAAGAGCAATAAAATTTCATTACAATTTTAGCTCTCCCTCTTATTTTTATTTAACGTGCTATTTGTGTTGCTTGCTTAAAAATCCAGTTTAAAACCTGAAATAAGTCCAAGTCAAATCAATGCTTAAAATTTTTAATAAAAAAAAGTATTCTTTAAACATTAATTTTAAAAAAAATATTTAATAACCACCCCCGAAAATGGTGCCCTAAAATTTTTTGATTAAAACATGAAATTTTTCGTTTACTTTTTCTCCTAGTTGTTTCAGTTTCTGAAAGAGGTTTTCAAAATTTTAAAATTTTTATCCATAAGGTTACATATAGTGAATTTTCAAAAAATATTATGTTTGCCATTTACGTATAGTTTACTACAATCTATTTTGCATTAGCTCCCAAATTAGTAATTATGATCAGATAATTTAGCCTTTTGTCATATTGTCTTTTCTATAAACACTTATCCAACCTCTAGATATATGAAATTATTCACTTCTAAATGTTCACCATTTTTTATTAACCACCTTTTTTTAAACTACACTTAGGATGCACAATCTACAGTTGTTAATGTGCTGCCTGAATAAAGTCTATTTCCTGATAATAAAATGATTGAAAACCACAAATCGAACACCAAAAGATTTTTGATTCCTATAAACTATTTGAGAGAATAGTGTTGGAAAATAAATTAAAAAATGTGTTCATAACTGCGTATCAACTTAGGAGAACGTAAAGAACGAGAGTTCTTTCTTCTATTGTGTGATATTAAAGTTGCTCATTATTCCCTATATGGAAATATTTAAATACAATTGTAGGTTAAGAAAGCGATCGAATTATAATAAATATGAAAATAAATCGCTTGAATTGCGCTGCTAGTTTTATAAAACAATATTCGACATATTTTGTACCGTAGAATACTAGGCTAAAAGTGTATTATGAAGATTAAAATTGTCGCTACTGGTGTACTTTTTTTAGCATCCGGTTTAAAATACGGTTTGTCTGCCGTGCCAAAAAGGGGATTTTGGTTTTACTAGGAATTGATTGTGACGAGGACTGATATTTTAGTTGCTGGTATTGGTTGCTTTTAATCCTGCTCATGTTGCTGAAGTTGTTTACCGTAGGTGTTTTAGCGCTCTGCTTCTGTGATTGTTTGATGGGCTATGCAATGTGTAGCAAGTATCTGCTTGCTTAGTCGCCATGCAAATATTGTCTTTCAAAAATTATTTCTTCTTGTGTAACCTTAGTGTATAGTGTCATATTTATTACTAGTGATTAAAATATATTGTATACAAACACACTGCTGTGTAAGCAGAATAAACGTCAATCACATTTTTAAAAAAAAGTACTTTGTCTTGTCATTTAATTCACATGGACAGTACATGCATAGAGACAATAACTGCATAGTGACAATAATTTGGAATAAAACTTAGTGATTTATTTAACCTTTATTATTTTTTAAAAATATTGCGAATTTAAAATTTTCTAAATAATTTTTAATAACAAGATAAATCTACAAGTATTATATAAGCTTCAGTTTTTGACAATTTTTCTGTAAGATTATTTTCTAATAATACTCTTTTTTTTTTTTCAATATTAATTTTTTATATTATTATTTTTATTTAAATATTTGAACACCAAAAGCATTTTTATTATTATATATTTTTTAAAAGTAATTTCATGTTTTCTTTACTGATTGCTTCGATTAGAAATATGCGATAAATGAGAAGGCTTGGGAAGTAGTGTGTAATTAGGCTCTTATATATATGTATATTCTTGTACTGCTTAGATGCAAAGCAATATATATTACATTTTTAGAACTTTTATCTTATGTTCAAGCAGCTTTTTAGATTATAAATGAATAAATAAAAATTTTAACATTTAATTAACCTCTATTGCCAATTCCCTCAGTTACCCTATTTCTTAACTTAGTCATTTTTAATAAAAGAAAAATAATAATGTTTTGAAATTAACATTTCAAGAAACTTTCCCGAGAATAATTTAAGCAGAAATATTCATTTATATTTTCGTAATAAAGGTTTGATATTTTCATTAAATACAATTTTCTACATTGTATTTAAACCATTAATTTACAATAAATATTTGAGAAATGTTAATTAAATCTCACAAAATGTGAGTATATTTTTTATTATATTTTAGTAATTGTAACTTAATAATGTATGGTAAGTTATTGTTATTAATACTAACTGGAATTATGCTTACAGTAGAAAAGAGGAAACAAAATTTTTTATTTTTTTTACATTCATTAAATTGAAGAAAAACATTTCAAAAATTTTTAATGTTTACTTTATGAACTATTTCCATTAAATTCAGTTCAATATAAGAAATAATTATTTTAAATAAAAAATAATAAAAAAAATTAATTCAAAGCATTATTTTTAAAAAATCAATTTATTCAAAGTAAGAGAAGTAATTTTAGGTTCACCTATTTTTATACGTTTTATGTTGCACAAAAACTGTAAAAGAGATCCTAGGAAAAGCTTAGGACTAGCAAAAACTGTGAAAAAGTGTTATGCACTTTTACTAAACTTTTTGATAAATTTAATGAAAATGAGTAATAAGAATGAAAAAATTCCTTTAAAAGATTATAAAAAAAACTTTTATCATTTATTTTAATGATTTTATTAACATAAAGATAAGTCAGTAAGAATTTAGGGTTTCATTACATAATAATAATAAAAAAATTAAGCATGTTGTCCCAATAAATTCACAACTTAGGAGACAAAACAAATATCAAAGAATGAATTATTTTTATTTAGCAAGCTCATGAACTCTCTTAGTTATTTAAAAAATGAAACTGAAAATACATAATGAAGATAAATTTATATATTTTAAAATATGAAACACCATAAAGAGCTTTAAAATTTATACGTTAACTTTTTTGTAACGAATATTTTTAAGATTACGCGATATATTTAACATTATCATGTATGTAACTTAATTTTACAGTAGTCATAAATTTTTAATTTTAATTAACTTGTTATTCATGAATACCTTTAGTATAAAGATTGCAAAGTTATATTTACCAAATGAATAATTAACTGAAGTATTAAATAATATTTCCCTATTATGGAATAATTTTGACATAGGTAAGTGAAATTTTAATACGTTATACAAGAGGAGTCACACATACTTATTAAAGCAAGGTGGCGATTAATTTCAGAGTAAGATATAATTTATTGAAAATAATCAAATTAAAAAAATTATATAAAAGTTGCTTCATGCTTTTATATTTAATTATTATTTTCAATTTTCGCTTAGAGGTTCGATTAAATAAAAAAAAATTATAAGAAGCTAATCTATATATTTTTTTAAATTATCAGGTTGGTAAAAAAGTAAGTTATTTTTTCTTACTCTATTAAAATGGCTATCAGAAAAGTTTTAAGAAACTGATTTTTTTTAACTAAGGCATTATATGAATTTTTAATGACAAAAGTAAAGTTAATGATTTTTTTTCACAGATTAATGTAATTTTTAAATCCATATAATTAATTTATTAAATTATGTCAACGTAAACTTAAAAAAGTTTAATTTATTTTTTCAAATTAAAAAATGGATTTATTTTTACTGCAAATATTCCTATTGTTGGGAAAAAAAACTGTCTAAGAAATAAATTATTTTAGAAATATAACTAATTAAATCAAGAATATAATTTTAGCTTTGAGAATATTACGAAAATAATTTTAGTTAGAAGTCAAAGTTTACTAAATCTTCAACTGAAATTATGTTGGACAAATGTATTGAATAGTTTGTTCCTAGGGCTGGTCAATTAAATTCTTAAAAATATTTTATATGAATTTTGGAATTTCAGATTAGAAATTTCGTTAAAAACTAAAACTATTTATGATAAAAACTGTGAATTAACAGTACTATTCCAAATTTGAATCTGAATTACACCAAATACAAATAAGATACATACATTTTGTTATTTGCACCTCTTAACAATAACTTTTCTTGTCATGTACATAAAATTATTTGCTTGTTAGATTTACATTGATTTTGCGGCACAATTTTTTGCATTTATGTTTTGCAGTTTGACAACTGAACTTGCAAGCAAACATTCATATTTGTTATAGCATATTAGCTAGAAATAGACACTAGCTTTGCTATTTTACATGTGAGTAACATAAAACAACGTAAATAAAAAAAAGTATCTGCGGCTGAGACATGTACAAATAAACAAAACTTAGCTACCTTATTTATTTTATAAGTTATATACATACAAGTTTGAGACTCACGTTCAAACATCTGAAGAGCAAAAATATGCTTTTACTAAGATGCGTTCTTTTTTCTTATTTAAATGAAATTTAGGAATAGATTTTAACATTGAGATCTAAAAAAGCTAGTTATTTTTTATTTAACACTTATGCATTAGTTCTTGCAAAACATTTCATTATAAAAAATTTCTACAATTACCTTTCAACTTAACTTTAACTAACTAAATGTATCACAAAGAAGCCCTTAACTAGACTGTAAATGATCGACATTCTAATACATAATTTGCTTTTATATAGAAAATTATTCCCTTAATATAAACAATATATTCCCCTATTTAATACATTATACAGGCATCTATTTGAAACACTAAGTTCTATAGCAAACACAAAGTTAAAGGTGGTAAATCACAAGCTAGAATGTTTACTATTTCGTGATTGCAAAAGTTCATGCCAGATCAGAATTACATCAAATGAAAGTGTTAGGTGTTTGGTTGAATTGCAGAGAAATATTTTTTTTTACTATCTGCTTCTATGAAGCATTGTGAAAATACTCAACTGAATGTTAATCTCAGAGCTATTGTCTGAATTTGGTCCATCAGACAAGTATCTTTTACAATGAAGCCATGTTGCTCAAGGAACACTGAAAAAATAGGGAAAATAAGAAATAAAACTGAAAAAATAAGAAATAATCTAGCACTGACCACATTGTTTTTGCCCCTTCCAATTTTTATTTGTTCTGTTCTCTGTAAAACATTTAAAAGGGTAAAAATATTAATTCTGAGGAAGAAATAAAAAAAACTTCTTTACAACTTTTTTTAAGAAAAACTTTGGAACTTCTAGAAAGATAAAATTCAAGAACTTGTTAAATGTAGAGGGAGATTTTTGGAAAAAGATGCTAAATGCATTACTGATTAATAAGTAGAACCATTTCTTTTCATGAAAAAAAAAGATAGCGTTTAATTTAAATTTGGAATATGCATGTCATTTTGTTATCATTCAATATGTACAAACCACATGATTTAAGGCATTGCAAGAACTGACGAGTATATTATAATATGCTCCTTCTGAACCTGTAGATTGAGCTGATTTTTTTTAACCTATTAACACTATACAGCTGGTATATTTAATTTATTTCAACAAGTGGTATCCTTTACTTTTTTTAAAACATATTCTTAAGAGAAAGTCCTTTTTTTTAACCATTTAAAAATAATTGGTTTATGATTTGAAAATGTTTTTCATCTTTTTTTATAATTAAAAGAAAACTAAATTAAGCTTTATTTTCATTTAATTACACATCTAAATGTCAGATTTACAAAAAATTGTTTACAATGTCTGTTTGAATGCAAGAAAAGAAAAGGATTATTACAATCATAAAACAACAATGCCAGTAATATTTAACCCTAAATTGTTTATAATAAAAATTCTTGTGACTGTATTTCTTAAAATTTAAACTCTCAAACATGATTTGAGTTGAATGAAATCTCCTAGAAATAAGGAATTTTTTTTCAAACGAAATATCTTTGATGTTTTGATTCAAATTAAAATATGGTAAAATAATTTTTTTGCAAATAATTAATAATTTAAAAGATGTTGAAACAAATGCTCACAACTTTCCATCCGTTAGAAAATTTTATAACAGTCACACACTTTCACATTAATACACTTTTATAACATTCACACACCATTCTTGTTTAATCTTTGGCCATCTCTGTGCGTATACATTTTAAAAATAATACCTAATGGCCATAAACAAAGTTTTATAATTTTAGAAAATGAAATTATGGATTAAAAATAAAAAGTCATAGTAAAAATTTGCTTGAAAATATCAGCATACAAAGCTTATAGTGAAATCATGATAAAAAAAAAATATTAAAAAAGAAGGACACAATATAGATAAATTTTTAATTTATATTCATCAAACTAGAAATTGGATATCAAGAATCTACATTCTAATGAAAAGAGTAAGTTTCTAAGTTTTTTAACATAAATTATAAATGCGCCCCCTTCATTGCACAGCAAACATCAAAGCGATAGCTTAATGTAGAAAAGAATATCTTACATTACTAAGTGCATCAATGCAGCTGTTTATGCAACTATCATCATCCAAATAATAGCAGAGAAAACTTTGGAAATTTCTTGTTCCTTCAGTATATAACTATTCATATCCATTTTATATTTCTTGAAATATAACATGAAAAAAATTATTCGAACGAATTAATTTAAATTGGGAAGTCAGAAAATTAAATTAATACAAATTAATTAAATAGGGTTCATCCTTTTTGAGTAACCAGCATAATGGGTGTCAACAAGTCCTACTTAAAATTCTTGTTTGAATACGCTTCATGAAATGCTATTACACTTTAACTAATTGACTTACTGATATTTTTTGTCAAAGATCATACTTTTGAATAGATATTGTTTAGTTTCTTAAAGGTATATAATATGCCATATCATCTATTGAGAGAAAGGAAGAAGCATTCAGTAAAAGCTATAGCAGTTCAGCCTCTCTCACAATCAGCAATTTAATAACTAACTTGAAACTGCGGCCATCTGTATAAACCAATGAATTACAGAATATATGATAGATTAGGAAGAGAAATGAAATGACTTAAAATATTTTAAAATTCTTATTTCACAAGAATATGGGTTTTGATTGTTAGTAACGTGTGATCTAGAAAAATGTTAAGGATATTCTTATGTTATTACAAGACTTTAATTAAAAGTAATTTGTGCATCAAGCAAAATAAGATCAATTAACAGGTATAAATAGCTACTTAAAAAGTAAGAAAAGCATGCAAAATAAAAAAAATCCAAAGAATGTGTTTGAAAAAAAAATTCAAAAAGCCTGTTTTGTGAGAAGTAAATTGACTGATTTTTTAAGTGTTACTTCATGGGGTAAAACATATCAAATTAAAAATTAATTAATGAGTTATCCTCTGATAAACTAAAATGAAAAATTTAAATTGCTAGTATCTGGCATCAATATTTATCAGTCTATGAAGTTAAATTTTCATTTGATCAGTTAATGATACAAAATATTTTAGCAATGAGGTTATTTTTCAGCCTCCTCTAATATTACATTAAAAAAATTTAAAAGAAAAAAAGTAAGTGATTAAAAAAAAACAGAAAATTTTAGATAAAAATAAGACTTTCATGTTTTAATTAAAGAAAAAATTGTCAACATCCTTAAAAAACAAAGCTTCAAAAAATTGGGAGAGAAAATTTAAAAAACATTCTAAAATTATAAATCTCATCAATCTAGATTTTGGTAATGACGGTAAGTATAAATTCATACATTTCTATATTTTAAGCATAAAACAATAAATTACGATTTAAAATATATAAGATCTAGAGTAAAATGTATAATTAAGTAATTTCTTGCATTAAATTACTAAAACAAAACACTGTCAAGTTTTATGAATAATGAGAAGAAAAAAAAGTCATTACTAGCAATCTCGTACTACATGACTGAACCAAAATCATGACTATTTATGCAGTATAATAAAGTCATGTATTGCAGTTAAACTTGTTGAATTGGTTACATTTAAATTAATTTTTTCAAATAATGCATGTCATTAATGTGATTTTATGTAAATGGCACCAAATGCACACCTGTATTCCATTGGACTCAGTTACTTAAGTTCTTTGCCCCATTTTCTTGCTAAAAAATATAAATTTTATTCTATAAAAATAAATTATATTAAATATGATTCTCTGTTCTGAAGACTTCCAATCTATAATTAATTGAATCTATAATTATCTGTCCAATCTATAATTAATTGAATTCAAAATTGCGGTATCACACTTTAATGTACTATCATACAAAGTAAACACTGATAGCTAAACAGTAGCTATAAATTTACATTTAATTTTTCTACTTACTTAGTCCTTTGATAAGAAATGTTTGCACTTAATGTATGTTCACATTAATAATCATTCGATATTTATGGAAGTTTAATGAAAATTTGACAGCATAGTATGCCATAAAAAGTTACACCCAAAATAAAAATTAGATTTTCATGTACTTCCACTTAAAATGAAATCTATAATAATATGGATAGTAATATAAATGTCTGAATTGTGATCCCTGAAGAATGTATATCATGTGAAATAATACTGTTCACTCAAATGAACAATGCATGGTGTAGTTTATAACTATAGGATTATGTTAATAACCCAGGTTGTTGGAAATCTGCCAAACTAGTAAAAAAATTTAACAGCGGAAAAGTATAAAACATATTAATGTTAAATATTTTAACATTATTTTACTACTTAGACAGTTAGCAATTTCTAAATGAATATAAGAGGAAAAAAAAGCTATAGTCTAAATATAATTTAGGAGAAGTTTTAAGTTAGTGCATTCTATATTTCTCAGATTTCAAAGCCTAGAATTTAAAAAACCAAACTGTTTTTGCCAAAATTTTTGAATTGCTTTCATATATCTTGGCAGGTTACTAGTTACTGGAATATTAACTTGCTGGAATGTAATACCTTAATAATCCAAAATATTGATCACTCATTTGCTGCAATAGGTAAAAATTAAAAGACATAAATATGAAAATATTGAACATTTTCAAAAAGCATTTCGATAAGTTTTTAAGCTATATAGAGGATTTGGACACTACAACAATTCTTTTCAAAATTTTGTTGATTTATAAAAATAATTATCAGTATGTTTTACAGTTCTAGAACAGTAGAGTTGTAATTGTAAATAACTGAACAATATTTTATTATAATAAATAAAAAATATTTTATTGATTATAAATAACTGAATAATATTTTATAAATAATTTTATTATAAAAGTGTTATGATTTCTAGTGCAATAATAATAAATTACTTTTAATAAGCTTTATTGTTGCAGCAAATGAGAGATGCATCCTCATGATAAGTTTTGTTTTCTTTATGATATAAAATTTAAGAACTATATCTTGTTAGTTTGAGTTTGTAAATATAAAATTTTTTATACTACTTTTTGAAATAAAATCTTTGTTTAAAAAGAATTTATGGTCCTTGTTAAATTATAGTTACATTTAAATAAGAATTTATAATTTTATGAAAAAAATTTTGCTTCACAAATATTTTTTTATTTGAAAGTGAGATTTAGAAAAAGCCAATTACAATTATGTAAACATATTACAAAAAAGTAACTCACAGATTATTATACATATTAATTTTATATTAGTGCACAGTAAATAATGTCTAAGAAAAAAAAAATTATAAGCCAAATATAACTAAAAAAAGTAGCAGTTACTACTTTCCTATATAAGAATTTTTTTAAAGTGATTTATCTGTAATAATATAACTTTGTAATTTAAATTTGAACAGTCACGATAAAGTAAGAAATAAATTTGTTTAAATGGAAGACTTGGAGAAACAAGATGATAAGCCACATTTTAAAATTCTTCAAGAGAACATTTTTTGGTGAAAAACAACAATTCTATGCAGGCTAACAATTTCTATATTGACTAACAATTTCAATGTGGGCAAAAAGATGTTTTCGTTTATTGTGCTGTTGTCTAGAATGAATTCTTGAAACTTGTTAAGTATCCTTTTAAAAATAATACTATGAAACAGTTTAATGTAATTAAGTCAATATTGAAAAGAAATTTGGCTTATCAGTATATTACTCCAAGCCTTTGAAGTATTTTCTTCTCTCATCTATGAATTCAGTTATTTCACATAGAATGTAAAATGAATATAAAAATTAGTAGCTCACGATGTTTATAAGGTATTGAAAAAGTAAATATAGACATTAACGCTTTTAATAATATTACACTGATAATATTATGAACTTTAATGAAAAACAAACAGATATACATATATAATGTGATAAAAAAGTGTTAAAACCACTTTTACACATATACAACTTTTCATACATAAAATAGTCTTATATCTGTTTAAGATAACTTTAAATATGTTTTGTGAGTGAAAAATGTATAAGAATGAATGAGATACATGCTGCTATTGAAAGGTTTCTCTCTACTTTGCATCATTCAGATGCCTTTTTTCGTCAACAAGTCACAGCCAGGAATGAGAATTATTTCAATAGCCAAATAAAGGTATTGCAACTAAAATTGCCACAAATCTTATTCCACACAGCATATAAAATCTTTTAAATAAAAACATTTAGACACTATACACTAGTAAAAATAAAAACAAAAAATAAATAATAAAAATTGAAACAAAAACAACAAATACATCAATGTCCAAAAAAATGAAATGTTTAACTCAAGACTGGGCACTTTTATATTAATTTCATAATATAAAATAATCCTTCACAAAAAGCATTATAATATTGATCACTGAAAATTAAATATAAAAAATATTTTGTAAACTTCTTTTAAATAACTTCAAAGTTGTTGCTACCAAAAGTTGAGTCTGATAAAATATTAAAAGAAAAAAAAAAGATGAATTTCTGGATTACTTACATAAAATATTGTACATTTATAATGAATTTTTTAAGCAATATAGAATAAGAATTTCTTTTGAACAACAATTTTGATTTTGAACATCAACTTTTAAAATATTTTTCTTAAAATTGTCAAGATAACACATATAACTTTTAAAATATAGCAGAACATTTTTAGCTAAAAACTTTGCTCAGAACAAAAATAAGGATTTACATGTATAGCCAAGAAATTTTTTATTACATGTTCCATTGATCCTTGTGTTCACCATTGTTAAAAATAACAAAAACAACAATCCAACATGATACTTCACACATATATTTAAAATTAGCTGGATCTTAACATTGTATCTCTAGAAAAAATATGGAATTTAATGAATTGACAGAAAGAAAAAATACAATCATTGACAATGAGTACAAATGAATATAATCCTTTAAGCTAGGGCTAGTCAGGTGAAAAATTAAGACCCCTCTCACTATGGCACTTTCTAGTAGAAATTCATCCCCCACTTAGACAGAGGAAGGTAACCACTTTTAACAGTTATGAAAAGGAAGTGCTTTGTTGTAATTTTGTTAGTCATATTCCTTGGAGAGAACAGTAGCAAAGTTGTAGGGTGCATTTTTGATGAAAGGATGATTTGGTGAGAAGATATTTTGGCATACTTTATGTATCACATATAAAATATAACTTTTTAAAATTAATTTCAATAAAAGCAGTAATATTTCCTTTAATTGTAAAAAGAGCATGCATTTTATAAGTTATTTGAAATTTTACTAATTAAAGAAAAACCAGCATTTTATTGTTTCTGATAGGTCAGAAAAAAACTTACAACTACTACTGCATAGTTATTAAATATCAATTTTACTTCATATTAAACAAGTATTTAACACTACTTGTTTATCAAGAGAAATTTTATCCAATGCTTTTATATGATTTTTTTTCTATTACCAGGCAAAAAACAGGTAAGTTATGGCATGTGAAACTAAAAAAAAAATTTAATCCTTACCTAAGATATTTAAACTGCTTTTCAACAATTACTATACAGAGTTTAAATATGAAAAGAGTATTTACCTAACCTTTAAAATTTAGTTTAGCTAAATACACAATTCTTACGCTAATTTAAGCAATTAAAAAAACAAAAAAATAACAAAAACATTAAAAAAATTTGGAAAAAAACTAAAGCAAATTCTGAACATAGCTAACAATAATATAAGCAGAAAAGCAACAAAATAGAGTCAAATTTGCATCAAAAGATCACATAAATGTAGTCCCATAAGGGATCTCTAAGGAAATATAAATGCCATAAGAATATAAAAGAAATTCACACCCCTCAAAAATCAGCAACTAATAATATAAAACTTAAAACTTTCAGTCAATTTGAATAGAATATAAGCAGGTGCTAAGTCTTTTCTTCCATAATAGGACCTAATTACAGGGGGTTCTTAAGGAAATAACAGGTTTGATGGCAGTCAATGAGCATAAGGGAGAAGAGAATCAATAGTACAATTGCTGATCCAGTGCCACAATGGAAGGAGTTTTTGTGACTGGTATATATGCTGTACTGGCAGTAAGCAAAGGGTAATGTTCCAAAACAAAAAATCCTTGTTTCAGATGTAATTAGGTAAATAAATGTTTCTTTTCATAGAAATTGAATTGGGCATTAACCTGTTAACTTTAAAATTCCAGACTTAAAATATGCATCTATGATATGTATAGATATATAAAAAGAAAGCATTTATGTTTTTAAATCTACTTTTTAATTTTGATTTTGAAACTGAATGTTCACTATTTCGAATTTTTTTTTTTTACTTTCATACTATAGTTACACTCAATGAAGATAAAACAGTATAATAAAATTCAACTAAGTATGAGGTGTTTCAATTGTCATAAAAAAGATTAAGTAACGAAATTCCTTACAAGATAAGAAACAAAATCGAATTGCACAACCCTTTTATAGAAATTTCTCTCTCTATATATATATCTTTGAAAAAAAAAACAGTTAAATCTTTTTAAAGTTCATAAAGGCACTTAAACAGCTCAAACTTCAATAACAGTTTACTAATGCATCTAAACTTGAGCTTATATACATTTAAAACAATATCACAGACAGCAGAGCAAGATTTTTTGTATATTGTAGTTGTAACTTTTAATTTACTTTCCAAATACATAAATTTAATTTAAATTATAAATAAAATTCTGCAAAATGAATCATGCAATTTTAGGTTTTCAAATAAAAGTTTCAATTTTATTATTTTTTCACTGTCTCTCTCTCTCAGGATAAACACATTAAATGCATATAAATCTAGGTTCAAAAGGTAATCATAATAATTTCCAAGTTTTTACCATACTTAGATTTAAATCTGTTATGAATAAAAAGTACAGTAACACTTCTGGCCACTTGATTGTTAATCTCAGCTTTGCTAAAGCTTCAAGTTTGTAGCTTTTCCTTATTATCAAGCAATTTTTTTTTCATATAGTTAATGGAAAAGTAGTACATGGCAGAGAAATCATGGTATAATTTTTCTCAAGAGCTCATCACTTGGAGGATTAAAATAGAAATGTTATATTAAACAAAAACTAACCAAAAATAGTAAGGAAAAAATAAATTTTCAAACACATTATTCAAGCTGTGGACCAAATCTAAATATGATTATGTTCCAAAGAAATGTTCCAATTCTCCCATTTAAATTCATATTTTTAAGGATTAAATAAAATTGAAACTATATCATCTGAATTTAAGAAAACAAATGTTAACAAACATAAAATAACTTCATCCACAAGGAATTCTCCAGAAAGGAATCTGTAATATATTTATTTAACACTCTGGCTATTTTGCAAAAGGTTCCTTTAATTCCATTTCCTGATCAAATAACAAGCAATTTTTTTTTTATGCAGAGAAAACTGCAGGTTGAGATGCAATTTCTTATGTTCTTCAGAAAATAAAAACAATGTTGGAAAAATTTGTTAGCTTTGAAAATCTAGATAACTAAACATTTGCCTAATAAACCGTTAATCTTTGACCTGTGTCAAAGCCTCGGAAAACTTAAATACTTTTAACACTTGCTTTGATTTATTATCACTTTTTTACTTATAAATAAATAAAAATACAACATAAAAATATACAAAAAAAAATATAGGAAATATTAGAGAATACATATTATTCATACACAGTCAACGGGCTAAATAATTTGATACACAGTAACATTTATTTAAGTTTTTTTTTAATAACTAAAGTTAATGAGCAATACCATTCTAGTACTTAGAAATAATAATCAAGCTCACAGAAAATTTTCTGAATGACATTTCTTACAGTTAAAGTTATATTGAAAATATTTTGTATGCTTAGGAAATTAAAATTGTATTTTGTTAATTTCTTATTTTCAGCAAAAATAAGTTGTTTTTTTTTTAAAAAAAAAGAAGATAATGCGTAAAACCGAATTCTAGTGCAATTGCTTAAGCAGAAAATTTGTGTTGTACATGCTGTTCAAAAATCATACAACATTTTAATGTCAACTAATGCAATACAGACTTCGTAACTGGCAAATATATAAGTAACACTACATATTCAATACACTCTGCAAACTTGCACAAAAAAATTTCTCATTTGATAAAAACAATTTTAATTTTATAGAAAAAAAAAATAATTGGCCTGTACAACAAATATATAATAAAGTTATAGGTTCAATAATGTTTGTAAAACATGAGTAAAATCTGAATCAAGTGAGAATATAATTTTTACATTACGTAAAATATCAGGTAGTGGCACACTGAATACAAGACAAGGGAGTCTCCAAAAAAGAATTCGTCATTGAAATATCTAACACTCAGGTGGTTTTGGAAAAGGTAAAATAAGACACCTTATATACTGTTTCTCTATCAAATAATATGAAAAACTTTTTTTTTTTTTTAAATTCAAATAGGATTGCAGATTGAAGTGCAATTTTTGATGCTTTGAGAGAAAAAAATAGTGGATTTGTTGCAGAGTTGAATTGAAGGTAGTGATCTGAAATCAGTTCTGTATGGTTAACCCTAAAGAGTTAGATGCAGGCAACCTTTGTGGTAAAAAACGAGAGCTATTGGGTTATTCTTTCTGATTAATTTTTGCACTAAAATGTAGTTTACACCATTGTTAAAATTTCCCAGAGTTGTTTATATCTATTGCAGAGTTATTCCTTTCTGGATTATTGTATTGATAAAATGGTGCTATAAATTGAATCTCATTCAAAAAGGGCAAATGAAATTATCACCGGGACACCTCAAGGTTGTTATATAACTCATAATTATCCGAAAACTCTGACAGGTTGCTTGTAAAGAGAAGAATATAGAATTTATAAACATAAAATTGCTTAAATTAGAGTTTCATCTATTGCCACAATCAACTTACACAGAGAATATTGAACCCACTAAAATGAGAGGGGCAAAATTAGGATAAGGATGCATTTCTTATTTCCATAAGAAAGGAAAAAAACAAGGGATCCTACTTTTCAATAAACAATAAGTTACAAAATTGTAAATCTAGCAATATTTTCTATGTGACCATAAACAAACTTTAAAGTAATAATATTTTTTTTAAGATTAAGCAAAAAGAAGTCAAGCAGCAGTAGTTTCAGATGGAGAAATAAATGACCCATGAGCAATAAGATGTAAACAGTTATTTATAACATAAAAAAGTCACTGCTACTTAAAACAATACTGTACAATAAATGTCGTAGAAAATGTTGGCATTGGAAGATACACAAAAAAGAATAATAATAAATAAAAACTATGCTTAATTCAAAACAACTAAATGTAAGAGAAATAAAAATTCACATGCCTAAAGACAGGGTGAATCAGAGTAGTTTTGAACTTCTAATATAAAACATGCAAGGAAAAAGGTTTATTTTCTGTGAAAGCATTAGTTAGAAATTTGGGGATTATCTCCCTCTGTTTCATTCACCATATAAGTAGGAGTAACTTGGAACATTAAGTACAATGCATGCAAGCTTCAATTTCAACATATATATACAGTGTGTCCCAAATAAAATGTAACTTATAAAAAGCAAGGAAATAGCGCTACAGCTAGCAGAAATTGGTTGAGAAGGGTTAGTCAGTTAGAACCTGCAGAAAGATGGTGTTGGTTACAACAGATTGGAGCCACTGCTCATTCACCAGCAGCAGCAATGTCTTCCCTTGAAGAGTTTTTTGTGGACTGCCTGATTTTTTAAGGACAGTGACGTCCTCCAAGTTCAGACTTGTCACCCCTGACTATTTTCTATGAAGATACTTAAAAAAATTTGTGAACACATATTGCTTGACAACTATCATGGAACTAAAGACAAAAATTGAGCAAGAGATAAAAAACGTTTCTACTTAAATGTTGGTTGAAGTTTTCGATATTTTGTTCACTGTGCAAACGCTTGTAAAAATACTAACAGAAGTCTTTTTCAACATATCTTGTAATTTATGCTTAAAAAACATCCCCTTTCTCAGTTGTTCATGTTTCTGGGTTGCAATTTATTTGGGTCATACTATATATATATACAAACAGTTGAATTGAAATGAATAATACTGTAAAGGTGTGAATGGAAAATAAAATTATAAAGCAAGTACAATCAATAGAAATATAAATTAATTCATAAAATTTTTTGTTCCTAGTGAAAAGAGGTGTGCTTGAATTTTATCTCTTATTTTTCGGAGAAGGACGATGTTTGTGTATAATTTTTCTGTAAGTTTAAACCTAGACTTAATTGTGTTCTGATTCACTCTGTTAACTTCAAACTCATCACTTCACAATAAAAATAAACTTTATGAATAATGTTATCAACAAATAAAAAGTTATGATTCAGTGTTATTTATTTGGAATTTACTTATTCCAAATAAATAAACATTCAATAATAAATTTTGCTATTTTAATTCTAAAATAGAAATAGTATTATCAGTCCCATGAAACCAATTTTCTTACTGTCTTTCTTAATTCTTTTGCGTACACAAGCAAGAAGATCTCTTTTGAACATTTAGACACTTTAACAGCATTAAACTATGTAGCCATTTCAGGCAAAGCTTTTGTTTTAAATAACTATTTCATTATTTAACACAACTTTATAAAATAACAATTTTAAAGAAAAATTCAAAATTAAGTGCATATTGAGTACACAAAGTTAAGTATAAATTAGTATTGCATTTTAATTACCCTGTAGGGGGTAAAGTTACAATTACACTAAATAATATTTTAAAAAGTAAGAAATACAAATTAATTTATATTTGCACATATCATAACCAACAACAAATATAAATTTATTAATGTATAATATGTATATATGTATATATATATACATATACACACACAAAACAAAAACACACCAAAATAATTTAAAAACAAAAAACAAATAATAAAAAGTACTATATCAATTTCATATATAAATCCAAAAAGTGAAAAATGACACTGACTACAAAATGAATGTAGAAATAAACAGGTGGCAAAAAACTGTGTATGTTTTCTCTAAAATAATATAACTGAAAATTGTGCCATAAAATTTTAGAACGAACAATATCACAAGGGAAAAAGCTCTCTTGCATCAAACATTTGTCTGACACGGGAAACTCTAAGTTTCTGATTCAATGTAGAATCATTTTTTAAAAATAGTTTTCACTTTCTCACTAACTTTCTTTGTTTCAGGTGGTTCAATCGATTTCCTAAAGAGAAAAAAGACGTTAAAAAAATTAAATACAATTAGTAAGTTAGTACAATTAGCAAGTTAGTACAATTAGTAAGTTAGTACAATTAGTAATAGAGGAATATTTCAAAAAATTATCAACTTCAATTCCCCAAGGAAAAATATGGGGCTTATTATCAATAAGTGGGTCCATAAATCTCTTACTATTAAGGAATAATACTAAATCAAAGTTTTTCTAAAGCCATTTAAGATATACCTTACAAAATTAAGCAGCAAAAGAAATTCTTAAACTTTTGAACTGAAACAATCAAGGTGAAGTAACATGGTTTGTGGCATGGTACAAAGGCTAGAAGAAAGTAGCATGGCCAAAATAGAAGAGACAGTGAAGTTAGACTGGCTTTACTTTCTTGGTATGATCTATCAAAATCACAATTTGAGACAATTTTGCAAGAAAATTGCTATCTAGAACAGTAAAACGGTCCTACATGTGGTTAGTTTATTCAGTAAGGGTTGATGAGGATCTCTAGTTTCAGCCATCTAAACATGATAGTTCTTAATTGTTTGCCAAATGAGTAAACAGTTGCATTTGTACCAAATTTGCATTCCGATTCAATTTCTAGATCAGGTATCACTGTTCCCGTAAAGATATTTGTCTTGAATTTTGAGGATTAAACATAAGTTTAAACGCAACTGGCATTTTATAACCCAAAAATATAAAAAATTTTAATTTAACAAAAATTAGGGGCAACTCTGATGCATTTATTCAAAATTTTAAGGCAATTTCTTCTACAGGAAGATATTTAATTTGAAAATATATATATATATCTGTAATGGCTGCGTGGATTGGCCAATTTTGTCGGGTATTACATTTGGAGCTGAAAAAAGTTGAAAAACAAAGCATCATAAATAACAATCACTAACCAACATGAATGATTGCAAACACCAACTATGATTGCCATGATCTACCTCATACCATAAAAATGAAGATTGCAATATTATAGCAAGAGTGCAAAACATAACAAAAAGGATTAAATTCTATTCAACATTCTTAATAAGTATGTTTTTTCCACACCTAGCAGGTTAAGTAAATGATAATGCTCGATAATTAAACACCCATCACAAAAACTACCAACTTTAACTAGTTTTTTAAGAACTTAAACGATAACCATAGTTAAATTATATCACTGATCTGCATTTTAATAAAAATAATAGTAGTTTTCTTGTAATTCAAATTAGTTTAAACTAACTTTACACTAAAGAAACTCGTAATGAAGAAAACGTAAAAGTAAGCCTGTTTTTAATTCATTATCAAGGAATCAAATTATTCATTACAGAGCATTATTGATTTGAGTTTCATTATCCAGGGATGAAAAAGAAAGAATGCTACCCATATGACAAAAATTTCTGTTCCTTTCATCACATCATTTGTATGGTATCTATATTGAATTTTACAATTATAATTGTTATTTCAAATATTCACATATATCACACTATTTGCTTGAGTTCGAAATGTTATTTAATCATCTTCATTGATGACATTTTTATAAGTATATTTTTCCATTTTTAAAGTCAATGAAACTTTCCTTTCAAAATAAAAATAAAACCCAGTTTTTGGATTGGGGAAACTTAATTATATTTTATTACTACAGTCGAATCCCGTTTTTGCGAAATTCGAAATAGCGAAAATTTCAAAGTAACGAATATTTTCCGAATCCCCAAATGTATTTCCATGTGAACAATTTATAAAAAATACCGATATTACGAAATCAATTATCCGATTTAGCGAAGGCGAAAATGAACACCAGGTCTTATTTTCTTTGATGAACAAGACACATTTCTTCAAAAATGTTCTCAGAAATGAAATGTTTTATCACCCTTAAAATACTAATAAGTTTCAAATGTGAAAAACCTGTCAAAAAAAGAATCACTGGAAAGAGACCACCCTGAGTTGACCCTTGCAATGATTCATTCATGTTTTAAGAAGTCAAAATACACATGCTTTTAAAAGAGGGAATTCTATTCAATAGAAAGGGCTTGTCAAGAATGATAGATTAGAAGTGACCACCCTTAGCAGAACAATTCTTTCCTTGAACTACAACAGACTAAATGGGGGGGGGGAGAGCTGTTCGAAGAACTCAAGGTGTAAAAGGGGTGTAGACAAGTTTCAGAAAATTACCAGAGTGGTGTGCAACTTCAATAGGAGAAGGTTAGTTAAATCAGTTTGTCTGCTTTCAACGTTTGCAAGCATTTTGTTTTCCTTCTTAAGCATAATGAGTGGTCAAAAGCGTAAACAATTTTCCATTAAGGAAAAACTGGAAATTATTTCAGAAGTTGATCATGGGATAAAAAAAGCTGATGTTGCGACAAAGTATGGACTATCCCCATCTACTCTATCTACTTTTTTAAAAAATCGAACGAAGTTGGAACAGCAAGTGCAATTAGCATTGATCGGATCACATAGAAAAAAGATACAACTTTCAAATTTTCAAGATGTAGATGCAGCTGTTTTTACATGGTTCCAGGATATTCGCTCCCGAAACATTCCAATTTCCGGGCCCCTCATTCTTGAAAAGGCTTTAGAATTTGCAAGAACTTTTGGAAACGAAAATTTCAAGCAAGTGTTGGTTGATTGAATCGATTCAAGGAACGTTATGGTATTGTTGCAAAGCAAATTTGTGGTGAAGCTAACTCTGTTGATTTAAAAGCTGTGAATGACTGGAAATCAGAAAAAATATCGGATGCAATTAGGTCTTATGATCCTTCTGATGTTTTCAACGCAGACAAAGCGGGAATTTTTTTCCAGTTGTTACCAAACAAAACCTTGGCGTTTACAAAGGATAAATGCATTGGGGGCAAAAATTCAAAACTGCGTTTAACTGCTTTGTTTTGATGCAATATGTCAGGCACTGAAAAGAGAAAAGTTATGGTTATCGGCAAATCTGCCAAACCTAGGTGCCTAAAAAATGTAAATTCACTGCCTTGTGATTATAGATCTAGCCGCAAAGCGTGGATGACGACTGGAATATTTAATGAGTGGTTGGTTAAGTTTGATGAAGATATGAAACGTAAGAAGAAAAAAAATTCTGCTTCTTATTGATAATTGTTCACCACACAATGAGCCACCAAAATTGGAATGTATTCACATCGAATACTTTCCTCCTAATTTTACGTCAATTTTACAACCTCTTGACCAGTGTATAATTAAAGTGGTAAAGGGAAAGNGTTCACCCCACAATGAGCCACCAAAATTGGAATGTATTCACATCGAATACTTTCCTCCTAATTGTACGTCAGTTTCACAACCTCTTGACCAGTGTATAATTAAAGTGGTAAAGGGAAAGTATCGAACACAACTTCTGAGGCGTATGCTTGTGCAAATCGGAAACAAAGAAGCAATTACGAAACCAGATGTAAAGCAAGCAATGGGTATGATTGCTGGAGCATGGAAAGACATTAGCCAAAAAGTCATCTGTAGTGGATGGAAGAAAGCAAATTTAATCTCGGCAATTGACAATGAAACAGTCGATGAAATTAATGATGTTATCATTGATTTGCAGACTTTATGGGAACATGTGACAAAAGAAACATCAGTGCCAAACGAAGTCAGTCCTGACGATTTTCTGACTGCAGATGATGATGCTAGAACATGCGAAGCATTGACAGACAATGATATTGTATGTATGATTCAAGAAAACAAACAAAAATCACTTTCGGACAGCAGCGATGATGAAGAATGTCCTGAAGAAAACAATGTACCTACAGCTTCACAAGCCGTGGCCAATTTGGAAGCTGTAAAGAGATATTTATCGGCATAAAAAAACTTTTCAGATACTTTGTTTGAACATGTGCATAATTTGGAAAATTTTTTAATTTCTACTGGTTCTAAATCATTTGTTCAGAAAAAAATTACTGACTATGTATCTGCCTAATTAGTAAGTGTTAATAAATTCATTGTTTACATTAGTTTTGTGCGCTCTTTTAATATTACATTGATATTTTCCCAAATCTAGATTAAAAATATAATATCAAAACTGTAAATTGATTTTTCATACGAATAGTATAATCCCAATGTAACGAAATAATATTTGTATATGTTGAAAATTCGTAATATCGGTATAACGAATTTTCATTATTGCGTAGAAATAGCTTCGGTCCCATGGAATTCGCTGTATCCGACTGTATCATTATGGAAGATTTTTTAACATGAGGTCTCTGTAAACATGATCTTTATATTCACTTCCAAGTATGAAATCATAAAAATGAATTTTAAATTTTTTTTTCTTCTAACAGAATATCAAGAAAATTAAAGAAAGAGCCCAAGTTCTTTCTTGGCCTCACCTTTATAACATAAATCAAGAGTGAGTGAAATATAATCACCACTCACAAAAGAGAGCCATAATTTGGAAATTTATCAAAAATCCATTCAATTGCTAGAAAAACAATTAGTTACAATTTAAAATGCCTTGGCAGAAGATAAAACTTAATTAACTTATTAAACTTAACTAACTTAATTCACTAATTTAACTAATTAACTTAATAAAACTTATTTTAAATGCACTTTATAATATTAATGAGATATGAATAATATATAATAAACTCTGTCTATTATATATAATTTATATCTCATTAATATTTTGAAGTTTGAACCTATTTTTAGAATAACACTATCAGTTACAAGTGTTTTTCTAAGGAAAAGATTTAATGATCATATTTATTGAACAAAATATTAGAGGACTAAAGAAATATTTTAAAGTTAAATGATATTGGAAGGATAAGAAATGTGTAATACTCATTAATGGCACAACAAGTGGCTTTGTATTTAATTATTTTACTACACTCATTTTCTTAAATAAAAAAATTTTCTATGTTGCTGAAAAAATAGTTTTCTTAGAAAAAATTCATTTTGTTTTTGTTAACTCAATTTTGTCTACCTGTTGGTTATTTAAATTTTCTCTCTATTGCAGGCACATAAACTTTGTGACTTTGAAATAAATGCTATGTCTTATATTCTTTTCTCACCACTTTGGGTAAAAGACTGTTAATAAGCTGTTTAACCACTGGATTTAGCTTTGATACTAATTCACAAAAGTACACCCTTGATGCCGATTGGTGATTATTTTTTTGAGTTTTCTCACCTACACTGTTCAATTTTCCAATCTCCTAAAATTGCTATTTTAACTATTCCAGTATGTTTCAATTTCATCTGTGATTGATATAAAAAAATTGTTTTATTGTTGCTATTAACAAATTGCTAACAAATTAAATATCCTTTTTAGCTTATTTAGTTGCTTTTAGTAGTAATTTTTTATTGAAGATAATGTAACACTTTGACTACGAATTTTAAAAAAAGATTTTTTGTCCCGTTTATTATTCAAAAGGACAAAATAAGTCACAAATAATGCAAATTTAGTATTTGGGATTTTTCTGACAAGCAGTTATCAATTTAGAGGCTGTCCCAGCTGTACTTAATGGTGGGATACATATGTCCGACCTGTAGTGATCAACTTACTATGAGCACATCAATCATTCCGGAAAAATTTGTTTTACAGACTTTTTTTTTTACATGGTATGATACAGGGTATTTGCATAGTCCGAAATTACTCATTGGACAACTCATATTTGTTCTTTTTTCTATGTTCATTTGAGAAAATATGAATGGACATAACAATCCTAATGAAGAATACGAGTCGGATATATCTGTCCCAATGAAGAATACTAGTGGGATATATATGTCCCAGCGCAAAATCACAATGCTATTTCATGCAAGAAACTCTTTAGCGCCATTAAAGTAGCGACATCTAGAGGATATTTGACACATGAAACATGTATACTTGGTTCGACTCTATGACTGGGACATATTACAATGAGTTTCTAATTGCCTTTCAACCAATTAGTAATTTTGAAGCATTTGTTAGGACAACTGAGTCCCATTAGTAGCCAAAGGGTTAAACTGTAAATGCTAACCTTTACAATGAATGAGATTAGCTCTGATGGTAGCACTAAAACTAAACTGCAATGGTTCTACACCATGTTACTCCAATTTTGATGCTTAGATCCCCCCTCCCCCTAGATGGTTCATAAACTGTGTTGCTTAGTGTTTCATGATCAGGCATGGCATTGCAGTTTAAAGTTTCATAAGATAATAACTAAGATGGGAAAAAAGGAACCTTATTATTTTTTTAACAATAGTCATAAGTTATAGCAGATATTACAGTAATTCCAGTAGTTAATCACAATTACAGTAGAGTCAGGTTTATCTAAACCTCTAGTGCTGAAAAACATGAGATAACCAAAGTTGATTTTACTATTTTTATAAGCCCTTTGACTGTTGACTGCTTTAAGTTGAAGCCATAGTTGAGGATTGGATACTTTTACAAGCAATATTGATTTTGTTGGCTGTCAAATATTTTATATTTTCAATATGAAGTGTTCATTCACCAAAGCTTAAGTTATAAAATGGTTATGCATTTGCACTCATAATCTACACCAATAGCATGCGTAGGATGCATATTTGCACCCATAGCAGTCAAAGGTTTAACACTTTTAATCACCAGATTTGTAAGCAATTTTAGAGCTAATTGATTTAAGAATAAATAGAAAATATATTTATGTCAAGGAGCGATGTCACACCACCAACTAAATAGTAATACAAGGGTGAAAGCCTCTTTGTCATACAGGAAATTTGCACAGCTGAGTTACTGGTTCACTTCATTATAATAGTTATTCAATCATCATACACTTTAGCTTTACTTTCTTAGTTGATTTAAAATGTAGATAACAACAAGTGGATAAGTATAATTATTTAAATCTTTAAATTACTTCTGTCTGTTTGATCCCAATAACATAATACTTTTTAAGTGCAAAAAAAAAAACATTAAAATGTGGACAAAAGTTTACATACATGATATTAGAATATTAATTGAAAATTTACCAGTTAACTGCATAATTATGGTCATGATGAAGATTCTTCAAAATCACACGTATGTCTTGTGATTCTTCTGCAGTAGATGAATTACCTAAAACTAAAAATCAATTGTTTTGCATTAATTTAAAATGAAAACTCAAAACTGAAGATGCAAATTTTACATACTTTAAAAAATAAACATGCCAATCAAAGAACACAATTTCTAACTAAGGTTATGATAATAAATAAAGTTGTATAACAGCATCATTTGATAGAATTAAAAGGAAGTTAATATTATATTCTGCTACTAGTAAACATATTTTAAGAAAAGTTCAACAGTTGATGTATATATGGATATATATATTGAGTTTGCAAGCAATTCTTAATTAATATTTACAATTGTTTATGAGTTGGAAATATGAATCATATGACAAATGAAGATTTCAATGAGGTAAAATTGCCAAAAGATTGAATAGACTATAATAGAATTTCAATAAAATAACATTAACATGAAACACTGTAAACAAAGAGAAATAATATCTGAATTATTAATAATGGAGAATAAATTTTGTGTACATTTAGAGGATGTACCACTGTCATATCAAGATTTGAATAGAGCAAGGAGAGGATTTTTTATTTATTGTAAATTTAAGTTTTGCACCGGCAGTTTTGTATTACTTTCACAGAAAAGTGTCTTTTATTTTTATTACAGTTCATAGTTGCAACGAAAAACCCCTAGTTTGTCACTCATTTATGAACCAATTTTTATGTTCAGTGCAATAAGCCTTTGCTAGTGTCATTGCCATAAGCCTGTTCATGGGTGCAAGTTGGAAAAAAGGCCAAGACTGAAAATTTTTTGACTGAAATACCTAACATACACAATACCCCCTCGAAATATGCAAACTATCTAAGAAAGCTTTACCATAATACATCAAGTTTAAATACTGTACAAAAAATATTTATTCTTCTGTCTTTTGATAAAATAACAACAGGACATAAGAAAGTAGACCAATAACGTAGACCTAAAAAATATTTTTAAAGACAGAAAAAAAAATCCGATTTCCGTCTTCGAGTCAGTCTTGTTTCTGTCTTACTTTCGTCCACGAACATTTTCGAAAGACGGAAATCCGTCCTGGGGGGCGGAAGACTTGCATCCATGAGCCTGTTTGAAACCATACTATTTAGAACAAGATATGTAGATTTTCTAATTAGAAGTGTGATGGCTCATAGTAATAAACCTAAAAATACCAGGCTTCTTGAAAAATACTAAAGCTACAGTAGAGAACCATTTATCCGATATCCAGGAAAAAGTTTGCTCGGTTTTCGCACCATTTTAAACTAAAACAATTATGAAAAAAAAAGCAGAAATTGGACTCATCCTTGAGGTTGAGTAGAGGAAAATGTGAGAAAGGGGAGAATTTTTTCCCCCGTTTACCCAGAGAAACGTCATTTCTTCTGAGACCCCGAAGATCCTTAGATTGAGAGGAGGCAGGGAAGGGACGAATTTTTTATTTTCTCCTTTAGGCAGTCAATCAAACTCAAAGGAGTGGCATGCTGATTTCATTTTCTGTTTGATTTACGAGGGGATGAGGGAAATGCATATCAGTGAGCAGAAGATGAAAGAGAAAAATATATTTATCTATTTGACATTGATTAATAAAAATAAAATCTTTTTCTTTAGAATAAATTCTGATCCTTCGGAAGTGCGGTATCATTTGCAAGTTTTTCTTGATGTGGAATCACATCTGCTTTAATTAAAAATCGTGTTTTTAATAAAAAAATAAATAAATGGAGAATTGTTTATTAATTTAAACATACGATTATTTTATGAAGCAGATTGCAGATTTTTCTGATTCCACTACATTTGATTTTTTTTCTTTTCACGATAAAATTTCACACTCAATAAATTAATTATTTTTATTTATAAATTTTATCAATAGGTTTTTTTTTTTTTTAATTTCGTTGATCTTGCCCTATTCCGGGTTTTAATATTTATGCTAGTGCCTCTTTTAACTATCGTTTCGATAATTTTCAAGTGTTGTTTTTATTTAGATTATTAAGTTTTCCTTTTATTTTATCAATTCCCCCCTATAATTAGGTATGAAATATATTGCGTTACTTAATCCTTGGTTTTGTTCATATTAGTTAATTTAGGAATTATAACTATTTTTAAAAAATAAATATGAGAATTTTGTATTTTTTAAACTTGCTTTTTTCTTGTCTAAACATGCAAATTTCATTTATTCTTTTTAAATTTAGGAGTGTCTTTCTTTTTTCTCTTACTTTAAAATGTGTTACACTTTTTCTTTGCAATTCAGGTTCGATAAAACATTCATTTACGACACATTTTGGTAAATCTTTGTTTAATTGTTCCTTTATTACAATTTTCATTACTGTGGAAAAGGATATACCATCAGCGTTAGCACTATGAATAAAGAACTTATTAGCTTTTGAAATGTGATGATTAATTTTTATTCCTAAAATACATTTTACAAAATGATTAAACAAAATGTAAACAATCTAAAAAAAAAAAAAAACCCTTCGACTGTGTGTAATAAATATATAAGTTAAGAAATATGAAAGTAACAATTGTTGAGTACAAAGCTTTATTAAACATTCATTGAATCGCAACATAAATTACTAATTTTATTATCAAAATATGTTTTTAAACATTTCATCTGATTTCATATTCCTGGAATATCATATATTTCTGAAGAATATTGAAAAACTGTTTTAACAGATATGAGTTTATAAATTTTATTATATTTTCAGATATATTGAAATTAATTATCTAACAGAATTTTTGAATTATCTAACAATGTTTGGAATGGAAAATAAAGAATGCTTGCAACATTAAAAATTCTCTATTTCAGATATGAATTCATAACAACTTATTATAATGTACAATGAAAAAGATGTAATAGTTTAATATTAAATTAGAAAAAGATTTGATTAATAACTAAATCAGTATTTTTCTCAAGAGTAGAATTGTTTTTAAATAAATCAGAAACAAATCAGTTTTAGTTAAAATTTTTATATTTTTCTTAGTAAACAATTCCAGTAATTAATGTAGGTGCATTATGTGCACCAGATTCTTGCCTTTGAGGTATGGTATTGTATACTGATTTCTACAATTAAATTGTATCTCTTTCCACCACTGCAAGAGTTTGTTTGCTCATAAACTTTTTCTCCCAGGGAAAGCCTCTTTAATTGGAAATTTAATACAGAACATAGAATTTTATATAGCAGCTATATACTGTATTTATCAAATAAAATGCCAGCCCACAAAGTGGTTTTGTTTTTTAAGCTTGCATGATGTTAGATTCCACTGTTTATATTTTTAACACATCTTTGAAGAAAAATATATTAGAAAATTCAAAGCATATATTGCAGATACACATTTTGGCCTCATAACTTTTTACTGATGTCTATCTTGCCTACGAAACGTAAATTTATTGCATGGCAAACAAGAAGCTGGGACATTGTTGAAATTTTCCTTTTTAAAACTTTAAAGTGGGCTTAAGAAAAATATTTTTTATTTAGACATGTCTGATCTATCTGCAGAGCACTCAGAATCATTTCCCTGAACACAGTCTGAGCGCCTCAACATCAAGGTGTACTTTTCAAAAGAGATGAAAGCTCTAAAAGTACTTGAACAATTTTTCCCTCTTTTGTTAAGAATTTTTGCTAATACACTAGAAGGGTATAAAGAGAGAAAAATTGTTTCTTTTCAAAATGTCCATATCTTGATAAATTTTAGATGCTTTTTCAATATTAAATGTGATAAAAATAAGAATCTAACAAGATTGGAAGAATTTTCACAAGATAAAAAATCAAGAGTAGATATTACAGAGTTATTCATACAAATACACAATTTAGAAATCTTAAAAAATTCTAGATCTAGTTCTAGTTCATTTACGTCGCACTAGAGCTGCACAATAGGCTATTGGCGACGGTCTGGGAAACATCCCTGAGGATGATCCGAAGACATGCCATCACAATTTTGATCCTCTGAGGAGGGAATGGCACCCCCGCTTCGGTAGCCTGACGACCTGCGCGCGAAGTCGAGCACTTTACGATAGCACAGTTTAACGAGGACCGATACCGCGCACCCTCGGTCCATACACAGACTGATCCAAGTGGTCACCCACCCGCACACTGACCACAGCCAGTGATGCTTGACTTCGGTGATCTGATGGGTGTCTTAACGATCAGTCCACTGCGGGACAAAAAAAAATTCTAGAAGTAAGTACACAAAATACAATATAAAATAAAATTCTATTTAACAAAAGTCTGATGAATTTAATCATATGGTTCTAATACATGATGCCTTAGAAAGTCCAAAAACATGAGGATTTTCTAAATCTTTTACTAGCCAGGATAAATAAGAAATGAAACAATATTAGAAAAAGCAAACATGACTGCAACAGATGAAATTTATAAGCAAAAGTGGAAATGGATGGGACATATATCAAGAATGCAAAGAAAAAAATTAATACATGTTTCTTTTTCTTAGGTCTCTGATGGCAGGAGAAAAACCGGAAAACCAAGGAAGACTTGGCCGAGACAAGAGAAGGCAGATATCAAAAAGAAAATTTTAAGGGATTAAAGGAAGTCAAAGACGTGGGGGCATGGAAAAGCAAGCAGGACACTCTGTGCACCAAACAGTGTGAAGAGCCTAAGTAAGTAAAAGAGTAAGAAGTCTTGCTCTATAGATAATTGGTTCCTACTTATTTTTTCCACTTTCTTATTTTTCATCCAAGTATCAATGGCATTGTGGTTCCATTTTATAAACACAAGCTTTGGGTAGTTTCAGAGATAATCCCAGTAAAGAAATTATTATATTTAAAATTATTTTTTACAGTAAATCTTTTTTTTAAAAGAAAATGTCTGCAAATGTAACTTATAGAGGCCAAAGCCTCTTACAGCTTCAGCAGAACTCATAGCAACAGTTCTTGAAATATTCTTTCTTTTCTAAATACTCTTAGGAATAAAATTATTGTTCATGTTTCCAAAAAACTTTTAAATATAATTTCTACTGTCATTCATGTCTATTCAATACCAGAAATGTAAAAGTAAAAGAAAGAAAAACACTGCAGAGGCAGTTAGTCTTTTGCTTCTCTCCAAGGAACAAGGACATTTTCATTTTCCCATCATTCCAGTTCCAAATATTTTACGAAACCTAGCCAATTCTCATCAGATTTGTTATCGCACCTTATTGAATTACCAGAATTCATTAATCTGTTAAATTATGCTATCTATCAACTTTTTGCATGGTAAAAACTTGAACTTTTGTTCTCACTAAAATCAATACATTCAAATTTTTTAAAGCTAAAAGTTTCCTAAAATGTTTTCCCAAGATCCATCATTAGTCTTGAGTATTTAAAAAGCTTTAATTGTTCATTGAATCAAATTTTCCACTCTAATTAAATCTAAATTTCATTCTTGTAATGCTTCCATGAAGAACAAATACAGAGATTGATAAACAAGCCAAACTGCAGTGGTTGATCTTAAACTGCAAGCTGCTTATTGTGGCCTAAAAACACGCCCTACTTTAATGATTCAATTTCCAAGCTGCCCCCAGATCCTGAAAAATTCAACCTGATTTTTGTTTGATAGATGAAAAATTTTATACATTTAATCAATAAAAAACTTAAAATTATTAACTTCGATTTCTTGGATTTAATTATCCAAAACAAACTGAAGACAATAACTTAAACAATGCCAGTCTATAATATTCTAAAAACATTACATCAGGACAGAATGTAATTAGATATTGTTTTAAATAATTGCTGCCAAATATGCTGTTTCAAGTTTTAAAAATTGATTCAGAATCTTGCTTTTGCAATTCAACTAATCTGACAAGGATGATAGGTGCTATTTCTAGATCTTCCACTATAATAAAAATCCTTAAAACTAGCTGCAGACAGTTAAAGCTTTATCAATAATAATGCAAATTTTTAAATCCTTCACTGTTATTTTACATTTCATTTTTTATTTTATTGGTGAAAAATTTTTGATGCTGTTTTCCTTGAATGGAGACCTTTCCTTGAATGGAGACCTTCATATTTAGTCTATTTTTAAACTGTATGCAGGAATAAATATTTTTTATATGTTGGCTCTATGCATTTTTTATTATTCTAGTCAACGACTTTGCAAATCAGACAAATTTTTGACTATTTAAAGTTATTCTGACATAAGTGTGATATTTTGAATTGAATTGTTCATTTATTTTTTTTATTTTTATGGATGCTTGCTGGTTGGCATTTTTTCCGCTCTTAATGAAGTAAGAATGCCTCTGGCTTTTCTTACATAAAATTTACAACAATACTTAATTTTTAATTTAACTTTAACGACTATTAATCTCTCATATTTTTCGGAAAAGTATTGAAATTATTCCTGTGTCCAGCATTCAAGAAGACTAATTTAGTTTTCTTGGTTAAAGCTAATACATTAATGTTTCTTCAGGGTGGCCACTCAAAACAGATTTCAAATTTCCCTGATTTTTCCAGGTTTTCCAGGTAAAAATCTTAAAATTTCCAGGTTTGTGTTTTTTTCCTTTTTTCTTATAAAGTGTAGGATGTGTACAAGAAAAGTGTCTGCATTAAAAAATATCTTATTCAAAATGTCATTTTTTTAAACATATCTTGAAAAAAAAAATTTTTTTTTACAAGATATTTTTTTATTATTTTTTAATGTTCTGGTACAACATTAATTTTTAAAAAATTAAGACGTGGAGAAAATAATATGTTTAGCTTGCAGAATATATTGTTTTTATTGAATAATTTTAATTGTTTTTATTGAATTTAATGTGTTACTTTAAGTAGTATTTGCTCAAAGTGTACCTACAAAATGACAAAATCAGAATAACCAATAAAACCTTGTATAAGTATTGTTTAATATATTTTCATTAAGGAAAAGAAAACCGTTTCAGGTGATTATATATCAATAATTTTTAATAATTACAGTGGCTCCCAAAAGTGCTCACTCACTTATAACTTATATTGAAATAGGAAATAAAAATTCAATAATTAAAATGAATATTTCACAATGGGTATTTGATAATAAGATGTATAATCTATTCTTAGCAAAACTGCACGGAATATTTTAAAAACAAAGCAAAAGTTAATTTTTTAATCAAATAGTAACAAAAATGTTACCCCACGAAAGTCATCGTACATTTAAATGTTTTGGATCTCAGAATTAAAATTATCGTCAATTGCTTTTTTTATTTAATTATTTTTCATTTAATTTTTTATTTCTTTATTAGCAATTTAGTATCAAACCTATAATAGCAAAATTATATTTTAATTTTTGCTTGCTAACTCCGTAATATTTTATTTTATCATTTAAAAATGACTTGTGGTCGTAATAAAATAGACCAAATTTGATTATTTGTCTTCATAAGAGGTAAATCAGTAATGAATATGTTAAATTAGTTTACTGTATTCAATTGAACTGTGCAATATGTGATAAAATGCTTAAAAGAAGGACTTCATATCAGAGATTAAAATTATAAATTTTGTGGAAAAATTCATAAATTTGCAATTGAGTGTTGTAAAAGTTTCTGTAAAAATTTTAAAAAAATATTCTGCACGAATTTCACCTGAAAAAAAAAAAACTAGTTACACGTATTTTCAACCTTTAAAAGCTATTGTAGATGCTAAAGGAAACTCCACTAAATGTTAATTTAACGAAAAATTAGATTTACTAATAGACTGAGTTTTTTCTTTAAAAGTGTATGATGACTTTTGTGGGATAAAGTTTTTGTCACTTTTTGATGATTGATTCCTTAAAAATAAACTTTTCCTTTGTTTTTAAAATATTTCATATTGTCATTTAAAATATTTCAGTTTTGTTAAGATTAGAACACATTTTTTATCATTAAATATACATTCTGAAACATTCATTTTAATTAATGGATAGTCTTATTTCATTGAAAGTCATAAGTGTATCAACACTTTTGTGAATCACTGTAATTACATTTCAATATAAAGCTGTACTGTATACTGCATTATACTGTATTTCATCTTACCAGTGCTTTTTATAAAATTCACTGATCATATTTTCCTTAAACCAATATCTCAAGTCAAATTTTTAAATAATGGTATTTTGAAATAGCATTTTTATTTTAAGAGATTCAGTATAAAAAAATAAATGTCAGAAATGTAAAATTGTCTAATTTTTAGTTCTATACTCTATAGAAGAAACAAAATAGATAAAATTCCTTAAAATTTATACTTTTTTGATTTTTTTTCTTATTTGAAATTAAAACATTTAAAGAATTCCAATCTAAACACACAGTTTTTTAGTTTAGCATAGTTAATTGTTTTTGTTTGAACAACTGGAATCTTGTACAGTGCAGAACTAAAACACTAAGTTTCGTTTTCCTTCTCCTGACTAAACACATATGAATAAAAAAAATTATATTTTATGTATATACATCATTTAATATGTTTCCTATATATTCCTTAGTCATTGTCAGCTTTTTTAGGTAAAAAGAGGAATAGTTTTGAAATATCATCTCTGGAATGCAAGCAACATTTACGAACTTTCGATATTGTGATAACTATACAATTCGAATTTTGAATCAAAAAACTAATATTTACCAACAAAACCGTAAAATTTGATATTAATATATAGTTAGTTCTAAAAAAAAACTTTTTTCAAAATAAAAATATACTATAAAAGGTTAAAATGAAATAGAAAAAATTAGCATTAATGCAAGAATTGTAACAATTTGTCGACAAACATTGCTGTTAGTGATGGGGGGAAATGCGTGATTGGTTGGTTTGCTGAGAATAAATAATTTACAGATTTCTTTGAGTTCAAAAGCTTTCAGAAAAAGAGTGAAATATAAAATCTATCATTATTAAATTATAACCAACTAATTTTTAGAGAATTTAATAAAGTTAAAAATACAAAAACATATTGACTCATTTTGTCAAAATAGAAAAAAATTACCACTCTCAATTGCGAACTATCTTGAAACATTGTGAACAAACCCACGGACAGAATTTAAAAACCGAAGGAAATATCCTAACCCCGTCTTCCACATCCACCATAATCTTTGCCTTTCAAAAATTGCACAGTCCCATAGTCTGCATAGAGATCAAAGGTTTCTACATTTGCTTAGCAACCATGGGAGAATTTTATGTTGTATTCTAGTTTAACAGGGTTATAATGGAGCAAATTTTGATGAAAGCAAAGTAAGTTGATGATATTTCAACTGTTTGGAGATACATTTCCGTCTAAAAAATGTGGGTTTAATGGATGAAACAATTTAAATTAAGAAAATTAGCAAATAATTTAATTTAGTGAAATTAAAAAAAATATGTAGGAAAAAATTTCCAGCCTTTCTTTAAAATTTCCAGGTTTTTATCCATATTTCCCTGATTTTTCCAGGTTTTTTCCAGTATAAAAAAATTCCCTGATAATTCCAGGTTTTCAAGGCTTTCCAGGTGGGTGGCCACCCTGTTCTTTTACATTGTCGCGGATTTCTGTATCTTGTTCTGTTGTTCCTTTAACCTATTCAGAATCTGTTTTAGATTTTTTAGAAAATAGATCTTTAAATTTAGGTGTCTTTTTGCTTTTAATGAAGTCAAAAATAATTACTAGAATAATTTTTTAAATATATAAAATGCTCCAAATTAGTATATAGAGCATACTGTCCTTTTAAATAAATAGAACTTAAGAAGTAAACTTAGGAATTTGAGCATACAGCCCTACAATCAGCAAAAGAAAAATGCTCTTGACTAAAAGAGTGAAGTTAACTACACCACACCAACCTTCATCAAAGTGAAATGGCTAATTCCTTGCCCTCCCCTTACAAAGTGATCAATTTATTCTCCTAACTACAGTAACTGTCAAGACAGACGGAAAACAAGAATTTCCAATGTCATTTCTTCCCACTCCTTCTCAGTGTTTTCACTACAGCGCGAGAATCTCGCATATTTTATTATTTTCTCGCATTAAAAAATTATTACCGCGAGAAATTCGCGAATTCTATAAATCAATTTTAAAATTCGCATTTCTCGCATTTTGGAAAAAGCTTCCAATTACGCCATTTAGAATAAAATCCGTTCCACTTTTCTTCCTTGATCTTTCATTATTTTCAACATCTGGTATTTTGAATAAAAGAAACCTATTTCTCCCATGATACTGGAAGAAAGTGGAAAAAACTGGAAGAAAATGAATGAAAAACATAATATAGAATTTTAAATTCCATGTAACTTATGATAATAATTTATCTTGAACTTTAATTTATTATCCTTATTATCCAAAATAAATACTAACACGTATATCTAGATGAATTATATTTTACTGAAAATTCTGTTTAAAGATAGAATTATCTAAAAAATAAATATTACTTGGTAAAATATTAGTTCAGAAATTACTTTTTTAAAACTTTTTCAATTGTAAAAACCAGTTTTTTACCTTCAATTTATAACATTTATAAATTCTAAGCTAAATACTGTAAAGGTATCAAATTATATAAGAAAAAAAGAAGCTTAGCTTCTAATATAGGAAACAATTTAAGAACTGTTTTCAGAACTGCCTTTGGTTGAAAATTAATATAATGTTTCTAAATATAAGTACAATGAGTAATTTGCAGTATACTATGATGATATATAGTTAGATTACTATATTTTTAAATTTCTTTGTATAGTTATAAATAAAGTTCTTCGACAGTTCTTTTTGTAAGACATTGAAAGAAATCGGGCGCTTTAATTTCTGAAGAAATTCATTAAATTAGTCTTTAAAATTTTTGCTTTCCTTATTTTCATTTATTTTAAAAATGATTTGGTAGTGATTATTTCAACTATTATTTAAACTATATTAAAATTATAAAATGCTTAAAATTTTAATTTAATACTTAATATTTTTTTATTAAAAAGAGTTTCTTGCATTTGAAGAAACTTATTTTAAAGAGGGTGGTTCTTATACTGGTGTCTTCCGTGGTTCTTTTTTTTCACTTAAGTATAAACTTGCCATCCCTGAATGAAAGTAGTGTTTTTCCTTACAAACTGTTCAAGCAGAGCCACAGTAGCTCAGGGAATAGAGCATTCGACTTTCAACGTTCTGAATCAGGTTTGAATCCAGGCACTGGCTGGTCGAAGCGAATTCCATACCCGGTTTGCATTGACTACAGTGTGAATAAAGTATCCACAGTGGTAGACAGATCATGGGTTAGAGTTCCCTTGCCGTCAAGCTAGCCGTGGTAACTGTGTAAAGCAAATGCAGGTTAGTTCCATCAAAAAGTCCTCAATGAGGGCACATCTCTCTCAACAGTTGATCCAGAAGTTCCCTAGTCTTTCTGATTGGGTTCAAAATTACATGACTATGGAGTTGAACATTGGTAGCTGTAAACCCGAAATTGGGTTAGCTGCTCAATGATGATTATAAAACTGTGAAAGCAAGCTGCTCAATGATGATTATAATACTGTGAAAGCAAGCTGTTCAATGATGATTATAAAACTGCGAAAGCAAGCTGCAACCTTAAAATTAAAGTATCATTCCCTACATCAAAGCTCATTGTAAAAAGGTTTAAAGTTGCTGCAGTAGAAAGTGACCAATTAGTATAAGACTTCACGAACCAAGTTCCTGTTCTTGATAGGATGCACGTAGTATGTTCTTCAGGATAAAATGTCAAACAAAGGAGCATAAGAAATTCACTATTCAAGATAGGATATTCATTTAGGTAAGTAATGAAGACTGGCAAACAGTATCAACCAAATTATTACTTTCAAAGAAATTGTTTAAGTTCATGACAATTTTTATATACTCAAAAGAAGGCAAATTGAAGATATTACAATGAAATGGATGATAATTGGGTAGAACATGGTAACAACAAGGAAAATATAGTAAAATTGCTATGAAACATTAGAACAGTGCTCTGAAATTCATTATTTACAATTTAATTCAGGAAGGAAATCTTTACTTTCCCATTTGTAAAACTTGAAAAAAGTGCTTTTGAAGATTGCAGTCAATAATACATACATCATTACTACTATTTACCTTTCAAATTAATGTAATTACTTAAACAACCATAAATGTGATTATATTACATTTGAAACTAAATTAATTCATATCTTATTATTTTCATTCTTCAAAACTTTATAGAGGGATCTCATTTATGTGATTCTCTTGGGCTAATGCATGAGTGATAGATGACTGTAATTTAAAAAACATAAAAAATTTGAGTGACTAACATACAGTGGGCTACAAATCCAGTAACTAAATATTTGAGCCTTGATTGAAGCACTGACATTTCTGTTATTTTTTTTCTTGATGGCTATAATGGGTCATACAAATTTGAACAATTATATTTTTCATTGAACATTTAAACATGAATTTTAATTATTATGAGGGATAAGCTTATTTGCTTCTACAACTGCAATAAATTATGTAAAAAAATTATTACTCTTTTGCCAAACACATATCATATATACATGAAATATATTTAAATATTCACCATTATTTCCAGAAGCAGATAGCATCAGTAAGCCATAAGCAGCATTACGATCTGATTGCGTACTTGAATCATATTTCCTTCCTAAATCAGAGATATCAGATTTCCTTCCTAAGTATGAGAATAAACATTAAAAAAAAACTTAAAATAGCATTCATAAATTGCTACCAGATTTTGCTCAACTAGTAAACAACATAATTTAAATAGAACAATTATGATTTACAATATTTGAAAGGATGCTAATTATTAAAACAAATTGTATATGTATTTCACATTTCACAGTCTGTCTTCATTTAAAAAAGTTTACCTTCAACTACAAATGATAGCCGAGAAGCATACAGGGTGTCTCAGTTAAGCGTTTCAGAACTTCTAAGAGGAGTAGGGAGCATCCTGACGACTCGAAATCATATAGCAATGTGGGGTCGGAAATGCTTCCCAGAAGTGGTGACGTGCACAGAAGCACCATAAAGAAAAGACCGTAAAGTGAAAAATTGCTACAATAATACATTGAAAAAATTATATGGTACATGGGCCAAAGTAAGTGTTCGAAGTTTCTGCCATCGGCTACAATGTACACCTCACATCTCCGGCGCATGGACATTCGAACATTCTGCAATACTCCAGGCATATCTCGCAGGCTACTGTGATTCTTGCAACCAGCATTATCAACAGGGGTGTCATAAACCAATGTTTTCATATTACTCCAGAAATCAAGACATGATAGGTCGTTTGACCGAGGAGGCCATATAATTTTTTCAATGTATTATTATAGCCATTTTTCACATACGGTCTCTTTTTTTTATGGTGCTTCTGTGTACGTCACCGCCTCAGGAAAGCATTTCCGACCCCACATAGCTATAAGATTTCGAGTCGTCAGGATGCCCCCCACCCCTCTTAAAAGTTCTGAAACGCTTAACTGAGACACCCTGTATATTTAATGGCAAAAAAAAAATTTAACTTGGAAAAGTGAAACAAAAGTAGTTATTAAAGCTGATATTTTAGCATCAAATTTATAATTTGAAATGAAGACCTTTTGGATGTAATTGATAACTCAGAAATAATGTATAGATATGATGCAAAACTTAAGTGCAATTTAAAATAGACATTTTTGAATAAATGGATCAACGTTTGCAGGCAGATTTAAAAAATATATATAAGTATTCTAAAGCACATTACTTCTGTTTGAAACAACTCAAAGATGTTTTAGAAACTACTTTATTCGCAAGATTAGATTTCTTTCAGAGGAAATTTTTAGATTTAAATATGAAGGTAAAATTAGAGTTACGAGTTACATTTTTTAGTCACATTAATAATAATGTCTAAAAAGTAACAGCCACAAGAAAAATAGAAAATAGTGATTTAGGAGATAAACTGCAAAAATTGTCATGATCTTGTTTCTCAGGTGCCAAAAGAACCATTAATAACGTTTTTAGAAAGAAGATAATTATTGGTTGAATGCTATGAATATGATATAAACTAAAATTGAAAATCCAGACAGATCTAACACTTTTAATCCCTAAAAAAAGAATACTTCACTCACTATGCTTGCTATTCAAGTGGGCATAATAAATAGTAACTTATGGAAACTGTGAAAGAGATTTTTAAAAAAATAAAGAATTAACTTAAGTAACTGAGTTGGATATTTCTTAGGGGGTAGCAATGAAAGAACTTCTTCAAGACAAAATTCCCCATATTTACTCCTGAAAGTTAGGATATTCTTTGAGCTATGAGAAGATTAAACCTAATCAACAACTATTATAGCAAACATAAAGGAAACTCAAACAGAAAGTAAAATATAGAAATAGTGTTAAAGTATAATAAAAAATGTAAGTACAGTAGAACCTCGATCAACCGAGCTTTGATTAACAGAGGTTTCTGTTAACTGAGGCAATAACAAAGCCTGATTTTTTTTTTACCTTTTTTTTCTCCTCATTTCCAAAATCAACTTGGAAAAAATTCTACGTTGTCCGTGTTACAGGCACTACTTTCCCACAAAATCCCTCAACTTCCAAGAAATATTACATTGTGAGAAGACAACATCCACGAATGCTTTGTCAACAGTGGTCATGTAACCCTATTGAATACCAGTTGATTTCCTTTTTAAATCTTTTTAGCTGTGAAATATAAGTTCATATATGTTTATTTTTATCATTTAAAATATGTTCTATTGTTGTTTAGTTTGAAAGTATCTAAATTCGCAAGCACGGAAGGTTTTTATACATGGTTTCTATTAACCGAGATTTCCAATATCCGAGGTACTAGCGGTCCCAATTAGCTTGGATAATCGAGGTCTTACTGTATGTAAAAAATGTATGTAGTATGTAATGTTAAAGTAAAATAAAAAAATGTATTATTATGCACTTAACTTAACTAAGAACTTTGTATTGTTTTAAAATTGTTATTTCTAGTCATTCAATTTATGGTAAAAAACAAAGTTTCATATCTGAATTATATAACTCTGGAACAAAACATAATATATGCATACAACTCAAGTTTGGAACTTACTTATTAGGACCAAAATAAATTATTATGTTTAACAACGAAGAGTGAAAAACTAAATTTTTAAATTAATATTTTTGAAAACAAATCACTATATGGATTATAAGTCAAAATATTGAAATTGTACAAAAGAATCATATACCACAAAGTTAAATTATAAATAAAATTAAAGATGCTAAAATAAAAAATAACAGACCCTGAAAGTGATACAAAAATTACATTGATTTTGAGATATGGTGAAATATTTAAAAAGTAAAATTAACATCAAGGGATCCAAACTTTGGACCTCTCTCCAGACCAAACTATGAGGACTATGCTTTCCGGATTATAGTCACCCTTATATTTTGGGGGTCAGAAATCCATACAAAAAATAAAAACTTTTCACAGAAAGTACATTTTGTGCCAGATTTTGTAACTAGAAATATCATCTGCACTAATTAATTAGCATATTTGAGATCCCCTCCTTGAGCTATTATAGTAAAATGATAAGATAAGAAATTAAAATTTTTGATGTCATTGATAGATTTAAAAGTTTAAAATGAAAATGAGTATGTCATATTTCTTGAAAAAATTATCAACACTGGACATACATCTTTGTGACATCAAAGAAGGTGGTCTCATAAAATTAGAAAAGTAGTGCAAATTGGAAAGCGAGACAAGCAGAACAAAATTTTTTGAAAAATTTTGAGTACACATCAGTGGATAGTGTGGATAGATAATGGTTAAAGATAATAAATTTCTTAAATTGATAAAATGTATTTTTACCTCTTTTTAACTAAAAATTTATTGCAAGCTTTGAATAGTACATAAAAAGTTTACATTTTCATAGATTCTACATAATGCATTCATTAAAACTTATGTAAGTTTGTGTTCAAACAAAAGAAAAGCTCACCAGAATTTCTTGGAGATGAAAGTTTCAGAAGACTACTTACAACATCTAACTCTGCACTGCTCCTCTTATCTTTATGACCTGTTTCGAGAAAAATTATTTAGTAAAAGAAATTTTAGGAAGCAATTATTTTAATAATTTTTCCAAATATGATAAATCAAACAATTCATTTTTCTAATCAGTGATTTTCACTTAAAATTATTTTTTTATAAACCATTTATTAGACATTTTAGTTTTAAGAAGCAATAAACGAGCAATAGTTAAGAACAGTTCAAAAGGCAATAATTAATAATAAGTTTTATTACATTTGGTTTGGCCACAATAGCATTTTATACTTATTTAAAGCACAACTTTAAACATACTTTTTTCCTAATCAATTTACTGAATTGTATATGGATAAGAGTCAGTATTAGCTATGTGAGAACAATTTCTTCACTATTATGCTTAATGGTATAAACATTTATCCTTTAAATCAGTCTGATAAAACTACATTGCATATTCATATCAAAAAATAGCAATTTAGTAAATTATTATTTAAATTTTTATCATGAATTTAAAATTTTACTCCTTTTCAAATAATGACATGGTAGATTTTGTATTAAGTTATAGATATAGAATTACCAAAATGAGGTTTCTAAAATAAATATCTCACTAAAAATTTTACTTATTTTCCAGAAGTAGTGTTGATCTAATCCTTGGTGGTTTAGTTAGGCTATACCATCTCCAACTCCATGAAGGAAAAGATTTCCAGCATTTCTTAAAAGCTCATGTATAATGCATATCAAGTAAATTGTGCATTTAAGTACATGAGTAGGAAAGGCCTGACCTGCTTTGCACCAATGATACTGGGATTATCTTAATGAATTCAGCAGAATTCAGAATATTTGCTTATTTTTTTATATAAGGGTTCAATTCAAGCATTGAAAATCAGAAGTTTTAAGAAAGATGAGGAAAAAAAAACTTTTCTCCCCATATTTTGGATTTTTTAATTTATAATTTTAAATTTATTTGTAATTTGAAATTTTAAAATTATTTTATAAATAAATAGCTTTTTTTTAAAAAAAAATACACCTTCAAACATTCATTGTTTCATAGTTTTCAGTTTAAATGATACAAAAAACTTCCAAATTGTTTATCAATTAATCATTTTTTTAGTTTACTTTTTTTGAAAAAATTTGTACACAGTGATTGTCTTAGGATGTCTTTAATTATTTTTTATAAACTACACATTTTTCTCTTATTTTGATAATAAGTATTACTCTTGAAAATGCACAGATTAAATAATAAAAAAGGGTAATTTAAAAATTGTTGAGGATCAAATTCAGTTTTTACATAATATTACACATTTGACAAATTTTCACGATGTCACCTTTCAAAACTCAAAGTGCCCTTTTCTCTGAGGAAGAACTCAGACTTTTTTTTATTTCTAGGGAAAACTTTGATTATTATAATCAGAAATATGAAGTATCATCAGCAAGTGCATGCCTTTAAAATGCTGTTACTTTGAAAGGATGTCCCTCTCATGTTTACTTTTGCATTGCAATTTCAACTTTTATATTGATTGTATTCTTATGCACAGAAAATAGAATAAATTATTTTTAATACAGTCAAACCCTGCTATAGTGAACACGGTTTATAGTGAACTCCCGGATATAGTGAACAAAATATTCGATCCCGTGCCTTAGTATACCCGTATAATGTTATATTTTGTGGATATAGTGAACCAAAAAAGTGATGAAATTAGATATAATGAACTTTTTCTGTCATTGACTGATTTCTTTCTTCTTTTTTTTGTAATAATTTTAAAATTTCTACTTCAAAATAAATACATATACTGATTTTTAAAACCATCTATAGAGGGGAAGGTAGCGATAAGCATTTTTTTCTTGTTTGCTTCGTTTATCTTACTTTCTCATCCCTAAACAAATCAAGTAGATGTTTCCAACCCAGGCAGATGATGTCAGTGGGATCAATATGCATTTTCTGTCAGAGGGAAAGAGTAATTATTCATTATTGGTCAAAGGGTTAGACACTAATATGTGTTGATAAGGCCCTCATTTCAACTCCTTTTTGCTCTCAGTTCAGTTAAAAAAAAACCTGCAAGCAAGTGTCTCAAATTTAACTATGGATGGCAGTAAATGTAAAATGTTCTTCATTGATGATAAATGGGCATAATTAGAAAAATTGAAAATGGATGTAATCAAGCTGATATTTGCGGGGAATGTAAACTATCCAAATCTACAGTTTGTAACATATGGAAAAATAGGCAATTAACAATTTCTGCTCATGAAAAAAATTTAAATGGCAGAAAAAAGTTGAGAAAAGCAGATCACAAGGATGTTGAAGAAGCATTCAAAGCCGCCACCATCTTCCAGTATCTGGACAAGTGTAGATGAATTTGCTGAGCGATTTTATGAGACTACTTTTATGTGTTCGTTAGACAGGTTTAAAAAGCGGAATAACAGAAATTCAGGAAAAATTATCTGAGAGTTGGGAAGTATTTCCATATCTGATGTTGAAGATTGCTCATCAGCTAAAGATTACAAATTTTTTTTTTTGTACGCAGGACGAAGAGTAATAAAAAATAACACATTTTTTGCTACTACATAATATTTTTCAGTCATTCATTTGAATAATGTGTAATAAAAGGGAGGAGTTTGGGAGTCATTAGTAAAATTGCCCGCGTAACGGATATAGTGAACTCCCACTTATAGTGAACCGAAATTTCGGTCCCTTGAAGGTTCACTATAGCGGGGTTTGACTGTTATAATAAATATTACAAAGGGAATTAAAAAATAAGATAACTTTGCTTCATAAACTCTCATTTACCAAATCAATAATATATAGGTCTATCAAATATTCTAGAATTGGTTTCGAATGGCCAACCAAATTTTTATGTTTGGCGGTATAAATGTTCATTTTCATACCCTCGTAAGTTAGAACCCAACCTGAAAAAAAAGGAAACTGCTAGATCAAACCATGGGTTTAATTAGCCATCATAGAGGGTTTTTTCATGGAGTTCATCCACATATACAGTACATGGAGAGGAAAAACATTAAAAACTCTCATAAGCTCAGCAGCCTGCCACTCAACATATTTGACATCAGTGTCATGCTTGATGTGAGTTAGGAGCAGAATTTGAATTGACCAGTCTTTACTAGGATTTGAACCTGAGTTGCCTCTGCGAGTTCTCCATCCTTTAGGCCATTGTGGCTTCCAATTAAATATAATCAATTTTGTTCCCATTTAATGCTATTTATACACCCTATATAGCCTCTCATCAATTTTTCTCAAAAATTAAGAACTTAATCATTGTTCAATGAAATTTATGATTAAATATTTATATGTCATGTAAGGAGAAACATTACATACTGAACTGAATTTTTCCATCCTCTTATAATTCAGAGCAATATAATCTTCAATCTATGGTTAACATGACCAAATTAGCACAATATGGTTAACAATACACTTCTGATAATGCTAGTCACAAAGGACACACAAATAATTTCGAATTATCGCTGAACGTAAAAATTAAGACTATTTAAAACTGTTTAACTAAAAAATTCAGAAGCTTTGAAAGTTCTCACAGGAAAAATTTAAATATACAATGTTCATCAAAATCTTGCATATAAAAAGGGATATAGTTACAAGATAATAAAAGTAGGTTACAAGAATCAATAAATTCTTTAATAATAAATCAAATGTTACATTAACTGAACAAAATCAAATTCAGATTCAAATTTTAAATATATATATATATATACATAAATTTTGCTTATATTTATTAAAAAGGATAACTTAAAATGCTTACTAAGTTCTTTGCCAGTTGCTCGCTTGTGCAAGGGTCCTGGGATATTATCTTTCCTTGACTGAAAGAGAATCACGCATTAGAGATATATTAATAAAAAAATTATTAATATTTATTACTTACAATCATATTTCAGAAGGACAAAGAAAGTAAAAATATCCCCATGTAATTAGGATTATATGCAGAGTTGCTATTTTGTACTGTCATTGAACGAGATTTTACAAATGGTAATAAAATAATAACTCAAGAGCCCATTTAAGTGAAAGGCAAGGTTAGACATTGAATTGACATTGTTGATCATGTAAAGCAGTGTTTCCCAAAGTGCGGTACAAGTACCCCCAGGGGTACAGGAACAGTTTAGCGGGGGTACGCATTCTTACGTGAAATATCTTGCAAGAAACGAAACTTCAAAAAGTTTTATTTAAAAACAAAGCTAACAATGAAAATTTACGATTGCGTATTTTCCTATTGGCTATATTTTGCAGAGTTAAAAGTTAATAATTAGTGGTGCCAACAGCCAGTTCTGATTTTAAACTTTTGTGCAATTTTTTAATAGTAAAAAATACATTTATTTTTTTATTGGTGGTACACAGCGTTATGAAAAATTTAGAAAGGGCACACAAAAGTCATAAGTTTGGGAAACACTGATGTAAAGCTACAAGAGACATTTTTTTCATGGAAAATTTTTTCCTAAAGTTTTGCAACATCAAAACTAAAGATCCTCTGGAATTATAAGAAAATACATAAATTTACATTTAATTATTTTGTGAAATAAGAGAGCCATAGCACTGACAACTGTTTTGTGTTTTTCTACATTGACACTATTAAGGCAAAAACACTTACAGTTGACTTTTGCAATGGAGGTCATTAAAAAATCTTTCAAATGAGGCTCTTTTCCCAAACATTGATCAACAAAATTTACATAAGCCAACAGTTAACCTATATCTCATCGATTTCAATGAATATATATTAAAGAGTAGTGTACTTATGTGTAAAATACTTTCGATGCCATCTTAAAATAGTAATAAAAAAAAACGATTAAATGTTGTGTGGGTTTTAAAGTTATTAACTGACTTTGTGAAAAGGGACCCTGTACGAAATTAGCTTTAAGAATAGCATAAATAAAATTAATTCACACATTTATGGTTACTTGTGCATGTCTATATATTCATGCTTAACCCACGGATGGTTCTGAACGTATAAAGTTGTATTGTAACCTGCAGTCTTCTCCGCATAGTAAAACAGATTTTCCATGTCATTAGATAGATAAATAGTGCATTAGGAAGAAACATTCGCCCAATTTTGGCTGTTTCCTAAATGGCCAATGGGCTAAGTTGCCATCTTGAATTTGCTGAGGGGGAGGGGAAGAATGTACATATTGCTGTCCAGCCAAGTGAGATATAGTTTTTTATGCCTTTTTTTACATTTATCTGAAACATGACAGTCTGAAAATAATTTTGTCAGTAGATTCAGGGGTCATTTCAGTGAGCAAAAATATAAACAGACCACCCTCAACAAGATCTGATCATTAGATCTTCACGTTCTAGGACTCACTCTTAGTGGCTCAAGGCAGTGACCTCAAATATGCTAATTATTAAGAGCAGACAATATTTAAAGTTACGAAATTAGACACAAAAATGTACTTTCTCTGAATAAACATGTCTTTCTTTCGACAGATTCCCCCCAAAATTATAGAAGGCAATCTGGGAAACATGGTCCCCATAGTTTGGTCAGGTCAAAGTTTGGACCCCTTAATGTTAATTTTACTTTTTGAGTATTTCACTATATTCTGAGAAAATTGTAAGCAAATCAAAAACTTTTTACACACAATTATAAAACTAGTTTATCCAAAGATAATTCCATGCAAAAAATAAATTTTATCAAATATTTATTATTTTATTTAAGAATGGTTGAATAAATTTAGAATTGTAAGGCATAAAATTTTTTGCATCATTGTAAAGAACATAATTTTGCATGGCAAAATTCAGAATCGGTTGAAAAGATCAAAATCGGTTGAAAAGTTCCTGAGAAATCGAATTTTAAATATCTATTCAATTTCTCAGGAACTATTCAACCAATTTTGCCATGTAAAAGTACATTCTTTAAAATGATGAAAAAAACTGTTTCAACTTACAACTAAACTTTTTTTTCTACCATTATTAAGTAAAACAATAAATATTTACTAAAAAATGTTTTTTGCATGGAATTATCTTTGTATAAACGAATTTTATAATTGGTTGCAAAAAGTTTTCAATTAGATTTAAAAGTTCATTACATCTGGCAAAATATGCAAGTAAAATTAACATTAAGGAGGTCTAAACATAGGAGCGATCGTTTGATCAAACTATTGGGGCTATATTTCCCAGATTGCGACTATCCAATATTTCGGTGGTCAGAAATCCTTCAAAAAAATAATATTCAGAGGAAGTAAATCGGGTTTTTTTTGGTGTACGGTATAACAAATTTTATATGAAAACGTAAAAGGTTAAATGGGATACATCTTATAAAGATTTCAGACCCTTACTTTAAACATTTTTATCAAGAGCTATCATTCAGCCTAAATTTTTGCATCTATCTAGAGAAAGAAACAGAATACTAGTTCACTTTTGTATTTGCACAGTATCCGTGACAGGAAAATCTGCTCATTTTTAAACAACAAAAATGTGGGTTACCTTTTACCCCAAGGTCTTCACATTTTAAACATATCTTTTGAAACAAGAAGCAAATGTTTCAAATTTAAAAAGAAGTAAATATGAAAATAAGTAAATATGAAAATACCCTAGGTTCTGGAGAGCGGTTACGGACTTTAAGGTTTCTTTCCATATTCATTCTCAGGTTCTTCACCAACAAATTAAAAGTTCAAATGTATCTATAAGAACAAAAGATACATTAAAAGAAAAATAGTAAAAAATATTTGTTAAGAAATTATTTAACTTTTTATAACCAGTTTGGGATCACGGTATTATAAAAAATCAGTCTCAAAAATTAATCTTTTGAAACTGACATGAAACTTTTTTGTCTAGATTCAGTATGTAATTGAATAGTCAACTGGAAGTTAAAGAAATAAGATTGCTATATAAATTTTCAAACAATATCAACGAAAAAAAAAAATCTTCTTAGTTTACTATAACCAAGAGAAATTAAATGGATACATTTTATACTACAAATGTCAAAGAGTTAGGTAAAAGAGTAAAAACATTTGAATTTTTTGAAAAATAGTTAAATAAGTACAATCCGAATTTTGTATGAAAAATTTAGTTTTAAATGAAAGTAATAAAACTTAAAATATGCTGGAAAAAAAACATGATTTAAAGTAAAACATGATATAAACTGAGAACAATAACATTTCACTAGGGCATGAAGCATAACTCTTAAATAAAAAATTTTATTAATTAAAGTTTGTTCTCTTTCCCATAGTTTTAAAATTGTATCATTACAAAAGCTTAGTTTTGGAACGAAAAATTTTAAAGCAAAACCAGATTTAAAAAATTAGAGGTAAAGAAATTAAAAAAAAGGGAATATATACACTTTTCTTACTTTGTTTTGGTTTACTTAACAGCTTTTGATTTTTAATGTAACACTCAAATGTTTTCTGTATGTTTGTTCCGTCGTTTTTTTTAAAAATTTTATGTTTTTTTAAATAAAATAGGAAAATTTATGAAAAATATTTTTTAAGTTTTTAATTAAAATTCAATACATAAAAATAAGTAAAAGATGAAGAAACCATTTATACTTTGATAGTTTATAAACTAGATAGTCATTAAGTTTCTTAGTTTCACAAGAATTAGGAAACAATTTTAGGAGCTTTAAAAAAAAATATGTAAAAAAACCATTAATTGCTAAACTTGGTAACTGGGGGACATATTTCTTATAACCTGCAAGATATTTAAAACATATTATTTTGCATTCTAATACTAACCTTTATTAACAAAAACAAATAGTTAAAAAGCAACAAGAAACAATAGTTAATAAAAACAAACAGTTAAAAAGCAAACACTAACATCCGTATTCACCATTGACCCTAACCCTCGGTCAGAATTTAAAACAGGTTTTATGAGAGCAACTCTAGGTTAGAGTCTAAAATTTCATTTCACCGTGTACGTAACTACGAGTTACTCTAACCCAGAGTTAAATAACCTTAACCTGAAGATATTCTCGGTTAGAGTAACCACGGACGCACAGTAGTGTGTGCTTATTTACTTCGCTTTCTTAGTCAGTATTTTTTTTTATTTCTGTTTCTGAATTTTAATTGTTTTGAATTTCGATTCTTTTTTTTGTATTTTTAACCTGAAGATTTCTCTGGTTTGAGCAACCACGGATGCGAAGGAGATTTTTTATTTATTTATGTTTTCAAAAATAACACTTTTGATGTTCAATGAGGTCATTTTTTTTACTTGATGTAACTATAACTAATTTATATTTTATAAGTGCTTATTAATAAAGTGAAAATTAAATAACACCTTTGATGTTCGGTTGCTTTTTTTTTTATGTTCATTGAGATCAATTCTTTTACTACATGTAACTATAATTAATTTATATCGAATAAATGCTTATTAATAAAATGAAAATTAAATTTTCCTGAGTTAATATCTTCTATAGAAGATACTAAAGATATTTCTCAAATTATTATTAACAGTCATTGCAGCACTTAAATAATTTTTCGCTCGAAAAAAAAAATCGTGGATAATACAGATTGCGGCTACAATGATTCAAATGAATAGTGTAAGTAAGAAGATTCTAAATGGTTTAACTAACTTTTATTTAGTTTTTTAAAAGAAAGAAAAACGATCAATACTTGAAAGAAATATAAAATTTAAAGAAGAATATAATTCATTAAATTATTATAGATTTTAATATTAATTATCGAGATAAGATTTTGCCCAAAAATAAAAATAGTTTAGAGATGAACTGGCAAAATAATATGCAATATCTAGATATGAAGATAACGAAAAGAATTTTAAATCCATGAAATAAAACTAGTAATAAAATTAAAAACATATGAATTATTTTAAATATATATTAAAAATTATGCTGAAAAAAATATTACGTAATCAATACAAATTTTGATCTGAGGTAACATTTAAACTACACAATAACATGCATCAAATAACTTTGCAAATCAGGAAATTTAGAAATTTATAACCATAAAATAATCTGCTGAATATTTGAAAAAAATATAATCATTTGGAAGAGATTAATTACTTAAAACTATATGAAGTTAAAATGCTCGTCTTCAGTTGTCATTTTTAATATATAGCCTGACTACTTTATGACATATGGGGCATATATACAACTGATATATTTCCATTTACAATTATCTAAATAATAAAATTTTTAAAGGCATGATCTTTTCTAAATTTTAAAAGTTTTGGAATATTTGTTCCGATTATGACACCCTCTTTGTGGACACTGTTTTGGAGCGTTGCTTTGGAACTTTTCTCACGGGTCTATATGAGTGTTTGTGTTTCCTTTTTATTTCAAGACAATATCAGTTATTGCATAGATCCAGTCATATGTCCCAGCTTCTGATGGCATCTGGATGATATCACCTGATCCCCCTAGCTCAGATTGGTCTCTACTGTTTGAATGCGATCTAGTAAATTAAATAGTAATTAATAGTTCTTGATTTTTAACTGTGTCTAGTCTGACTTTTTGTTGGTAACATTTACTATATTGACCTATCACTTTCATTATTGGCAAAAATGGAAAAGCATTATCTGATGGAACGTGGATCTTTTGAGGGTGAATAACTCATATTGATTTTTCATTTACTTTTGCTTAGTGGTCTGAGATTGCATCCAAAAAAAAAAGCTCATTTTTTTCTCTTCATTATTATTTTACGTGGTTAATATGCACAGGTGTATCAGCCACATTTCTTGATTTTTTTTATCTGGAAACAAATTAGTAATCCTGGGTTAATATTGCAGGCATAACTGGCATCTAACCATTATATTTCTTTGGTCAGGCCATAAAAATATACCATCTTTTTCCCTTCATCACCTTTTGTATCAAAATTATACATATTTGTCGTTTTAACTTATCAAAAATAATTTTGCTATAAAATTCAGGGCCTGAGTTCTTAATGATTTTCTCTTTTCTACATTTAATAGACTCTTTTGCAATATTTCATTAATGCAAATATAATTATTATCATTAGCCAATAAATAACTCTGGTACACAAGGTAGAAGACGTAAAGGTTTTGAGAGAAAAATAAATTTTCTAGGGACCCCTAAAACTTTTATAAAATTAAATTTAATCTAAATTAAATACAGCACCTTCAACTCAGAATGGTCCTTAAACAATTCTATAAGTATGTATGATATTTTTTGACTCAATAGTTTTTCTGTTATGAAAGTAAGAAGTGTATGCATCATAAACTATTTGAAGCAATGATGACCTAATCCCTGCGGCAGAATTTCTTTGGGCTTTCTGCGACAAACCTCTCTAGCACTAATATCCTTCTGCAAGATATTTTTAATAACAAATACACATGTTACTAATTAAATTTAAAGTAATAAAAAAGTTGTGCTAACAGAAACACTATTAGGATAATAAAAAAAATTTACATATAATTTTTTTAAAATGAATATGTAATATTTTTTTTTATTCTAATATCATGAGCAATATTCTCACATTTTGTAAGAGGAAAACACACCAATTATATCTTTTTTCGCATTTCGTAAATCAACATCACATAAAAAATACTAATTGAAAATCATGAAATCCGTAGCAGTAATTACCAGGAAAAAAATAAACGGCAAAATCTGGCGAATCGGACTCTTCAAAAAGGGGGGCAGTAAATAAGTGTTTTGCTTCGAGATTTCGTTGTGGTAGTAAATAATATCATATTAAAAATATGGAATTTTAAAAACTGTGTGGAAATAAATGCCTCCTCCCCCAAGAAAAAACATTAGAATCATTGCTTTGAAAATTAAATATTCATAAGCACGATTTAAATTTCCCACATTGTCAAAAAAATATCGGGACATTAATAAACCATGCGAAAAATCAATATCAATAACTACAGAAAATAAAGTGAAAACACTACAAGGATTTGCAATAGTTTGGCGCAAAATGATTATTTAAGTGCCCAATATAAATGGGAAAAAAACTATGAAATCATCACATTAAAAGTAAATAATTGATATGAGTTTGTTTTTCAAAAATGTGAAAATTCTCAGCAATAACTGTCGAAAGAATGATTGAAATACTGCATGGATTAAACGAGAGTATTGGTGCAAAAGAATGATTTCTTGAATCCGTAATTAGAATTTTGCGTGCCATAATAATATTGGTATACCAAAAAATTCACGAGAATATAAATAATAACAGAGCAATGAAAGACATCAGAATTTCAAAGAAAAAAAAAACTAAAATTCATAGCATTATCAACGATGAAATTATGTGAGGGAATGACAAATCCAATAAAATTTAAAAATAACAGTTAGGCCTTATTGATTTCTGAAATCAATCACATACAATTATATTAATACAAGAAAGCAACATGTAATTATCCACTTTCTCAATGAACTTGTACTTCACTTTAATGAAAATATATCGGAATATTAATAAACCATGAGAAAAATCAATATCAATAACTGTGGAAAATAAAGTCAAAACACGAAAAAACTATAAATCATCACATTAAAAGTAAATAATTGATGAGTTTGTTTTCGTTTTTCAAAAATGTGAAAATTCTTAGGAATAACTGTCGAAAGAACAATTGAAATACTGCATGGATTAAACGAGAGTATTGGTGCAAAACGAGCTTGTCAAAGAAGGATTTCTTGAAACCGCAATTAGAATTTTGCGTGCCATAATAATATTGATATACCAAAAAAATTCATGAGAATATAAATAATAACTGAGCAATGAAAGACATCAGAATTTCGAAAAAACAAAGCAAAAATTCATAGCAATATCAACAAAAAAATTATCAATGATAAATTATGTGGGGGACTGACAAATCTAATAAAATTTAAAAATAACAGTTAGGCCTTATTGATTTCTGAAATCAATCACATACAATTATATTAATACAAGAAAGCAACATGTAATTATCCACTTTCTCAATGAACTTGTACTTTATTTTACTTTATTGAAAATATATTGGGATATTAATAAACCATGAGAAAAATCAATATCAATAACTGCGGAAAATAAAGTCAAAACACTACATGGATTTGCGATAGTATTGGCGTAAAGTGATTATTTAAGTGCCCAATATAAATGGGAAAAAACTATGAAATCATCAGATTAAAAGTAAATAATTGATTGGAGTTTGTTTTCGTTTTTCAAAAATATGAAAATTCTCAGCAATAACTGTCGAAAGAATGATTGAAATACTGCATGGATTAAACGAGAGTATTGGTGCAAAACGAGCTTGTCAAAGAAGGATTTCTTGAATCCGCAATAAGAATTTTGCGTGCCATAATAATATTGGTATACCAAAAAAATTCATGAGAATATAAATAATAACTGAGCAATGAAAGACATCAGAATTTTGAAAAAAAAAAACAAAGCAAAAATGCATAGCAATATCAACAAAAAAATGATCAATGATGAAATTATGTGGGGGAGTGACAAATCTAATAAAATTTAAAAAGAACAGTTAGGCCTTATTGATTTCTGAAATCAATCACATACAATTATATTAATACAAGAAAGCAACATGTAATTATCCACTTTCTCAATGAACTTGTACTTCATTTTACTTTATTGAAAATATATTGGGATATTAATAAACCATGAGAAAAATCAATATCAATAACTGCGGAAAATAAAGTCAAAACACTACATGGATTTGCGATAGTATTGGCGTAAAGTGATTATTTAAGTGCCCAATATAAATGGGAAAAAACTATGAAATCATCAGATTAAAAGTAAATAATTGATTGGAGTTTGTTTTCGTTTTTCAAAAATATGAAAATTCTCAGCAATAACTGTCGAAAGAATGATTGAAATACTGCATGGATTAAACGAGAGTATTGGTGCAAAACGAGCTTGTCAAAAAAGGATTTCTTGAATCCGCAATAAGAATTTTGCGTGCCATAATAATATTGGTATACCAAAAAAATTCATGAGAATATAAATAATAACTGAGCAATGAAAGACATCAGAATTTCGAAAAAACAAAGCAAAAATGCATAGCAATATCAACAAGAAAATGATCAATGATGAAATTATGTGGGGGACTGACAAATCTAATAAAATTTAAAAAGAACAGTTAGGCCTTATTGATTTCTGAAATCAATCACATACAATTATATTAATACAAGAAAGCAACATGTAATTATCCACTTTCTCAATGAACTTGTACTTTATTTTACTTTATTGAAAATATATTGGGATATTAATAAACCATGAGAAAAATCAATATCAATAACTGCGGAAAATAAAGTCAAAACACTACATGGATTTGCGATAGTATTGGCGTAAAGTGATTATTTAAGTGCCCAATATAAATGGGAAAAAACTATGAAATCATCACATTAAAAGTAAATAATTGATTGGAGTTTGCTTTCGTTTTTCAAAAATATGAAAATTCTCAGCAATAACTGTCGAAAGAATGATTGAAATACTGCATGGATTAAACGAGAGTATTGGTGCAAAACAAGCTTGTCAAAGAAGGATTTCTTGAATCCGCAATAAGAATTTTGCGTGCCATAATAATATTGGTATACCAAAAAAATTCATGAGAATATAAATAATAACTGAGCAATGAAAGACATCAGAATTTCGAAAAAACAAAGCAAAAATGCATAGCAATATCAACAAGAAAATGCTCAATGATGAAATTATGTGGGGGACTGACAAATCTAATAAAATTCAAAAATAACAGTTAGGCTTATTGATTTCTGAAATCAATCACATACAATTATATTAATACAAGAAAGCAACATGTAATTATCCACTTTCTCAATGAACTTGCACTTTATTTTACTTTAAAAAGAGACATGAGAGAATAACAAATGTAAAAAATTTTACCTGGTTTGATTCCACAGCAGAGCTTCTTAAGTTGAAGATGAAAACATACTGTAATTTTGTTTTATGATGCCATTTGTTAATTGATAAAGTTTTTATTAAAATATTTTTATTTTAAGAAGATTGCAGGTGGTAATAACATTGTTGTGAGTGAATGATGCAAAAGTTTAAAATAGTGCTGTGGTAATATTTTTATCAGAAATGAAATTTAAAATTGATTTTCGGAATTCTACATTTCAATATATTCTGAAATAAAAAAAGTGAATTTCTAAATTTATTTTCTTTTATTTCAGAAACAATTTTTTCTTTTTTTAAATCAACATTGGGGACAAGTGAGGGAAGTTAGATATTGGTATATTTTAATTACCTAAAATAAATAAAAAATAGAAGTTTGTAATTTTTTTTTTTTTATTCTTTTGTTAGGCTGCATTCTGAAAGACATTTTCCCCCAATTTAATTTTTTTACAGCTAAATGAATTATATTTTGATTACATCATTATTAGGTTCGAATAGAAAATGTCCTCTTTTGTACTTTCAAAGCAAAATATTTACAATACTTCACGAGCAAAAGTAATATATGCAGATTCTGTGTGTAAATATTAGATTGCACCATATCGAAAATTATCCAGTTTCAAGGGGAAACAATTTAGTTGTACAGTGCTATTTTTTGAAATGTTTTTCAGTAAAGGTTGTGATTAAAAATAACAAAAATAATTTTAATTTTTTATAAAATTAAACTGAAAAGAAACACAGATATTATGTTATCCCTTTTGGCGTTAAAATTTGCTTGTTATGACTGATAAATATTTCATTGATAGATACTTCATTGATATATTATCCGATATTGAAAAGGTTGCAATGATTGATAATCACATAATGTAGTTGTATTCATAATTTAGAGCACAATATAATTATACTTCTGATCACTTTAACAACCAAAATACTAAGAAAAACTTACTTATTAAAAATACATTCAAACCAATATAAGAGACCTAAGATAAATTTATATGAGATAGTAGAAGAACAATAGTCTGTCATGCAAAAGGAAATCAGAAGTGTAGAAAGAGCCAGGAAGTATTTAGGTAAAGTCGCTACATACCTACAATGTAAAATAAGAAAACATAAACAACTTATTCTGGGCAAATATTTTCCCTTAAAAGAGTAATGGCTTTTGAAGTAAAAAACCAAATTTGAAGTAAAAGTTGATAGAATTTTAAAAGTAATTGCCAAGATATATATTGCTTTATATTAACTTTTATAGCCATTAATGAAATTAAAAGAACTATATCAAGCATGAATTATAAATTTAATCTATTTTAATGAAACAAATTTATTTGCTCAAATTTAAATTTCTGATTTCAATCTTATTTGCTAAGAAAAATTATCCCTTTCAAACTATATGATTTGAAGCTGTGGAATTTTGCATCCATAAGTTGATAAAAGCTGTGAAACAGTTTTCATTTCTTCTGCCAAATATCCTTTGATATGCTGAGTGCAACCTGCATGTGTAGGGTAATCACATAATCTCGATTATTTTGAATAGTCTATAACTTAAAACTCTTGAAAATCAAATCAGTATGATCGGAATCATCATGAATTTTTTTAAAACCATAACTCAAAATTAGCTTAAAACGAAACTTAATGTTAATTAAAGAGTGGCAGTAATTGCTTATAATGTCAGAAACCACATTCTGGGTAAACGGAATTAACGGAGCCAAAACTTGTTCTAGGGTGCAGTGATGTTGTTTACAATGAAGTTTTATTTTAATCTTATTTTTGAGAAGAATTAAACTTTAATTTTATTTAATAGAAGTGGGCAAGTGAAAAAATAAAGAATAAAAATTTTCGAAAAAATATAGCCTCTTTCTCGCTAATATATATGTGGGTTCTCTTTTTAAAAAATGTAGACCAGGACACAGAATTCTAAATTTGAAGAATCTACATAGGTATTACGCAGTATTATATGATGCTTATTAAGACTAAATTTTAAACCATTTCAGAAATCAGAAGAGAACACTGGTTTGAATTTAAAATTAGTAATTTAAAAGAAGCTTTGTTTCTTGATGACTATAAAAAGAAGAAGAATAAAGCTAATCTTACTTATATGCTCAATGCATTTACTATCTAGATGAATCATAGAAGAAAATAGTATTCAGAATACGCGCGAAGTGAAAAAATAAAGAATAAAAACTTTTGAAAAAAGATAGCCTCTTTCTCGCTAATATATACGTGGCTTCTCTTTTTAAAAAATGTAGACCAGGTCACAGAATTCTAAATTTGAAGAATCTACATAGATATTACGCAGTATTATATGATGCTTATTAAGACTAAATTTTAACCATTTCGAATCAGAACAGAACTCTGGATTGAATTTAAAATTAGTAATTTAAAAGAAGTTTTGTTTCTTGATGGCTATAAAAAGAAGAAGAAAAAAGCGAATCTTACTTATATGCTCAATGCATTTACTATCTAGAGGAATCATAAAAGAAAATAGTATTCAGAATACGCGCGAAGCGTCCTAAACTCAATCCACTCTCAAGAAATTAATATATATTTATATATGTTTAAAAAGAAAACAAGTAGACAATCAAGAAAACATTGTCTTAGAAAATATAAGATATACGTACTCAGTGTTTCATTTCTTCAATGAAGAACAGAATCGGACGCTTTGCTTCGAATATCTGTGTTCTAAAGAAATTCAAAATGTGTAGAATTCTATTGATTGTTGACGTTTCGAAAGATTCAGTGTTATCACAGAAATTGTGCGAAATAGACGCACTAAATCTTTTCAACGTTTAAGTTTGGGTATACTTCAATACAATATCAAATTGTGTTGAATTTATGAACTTAAAACTGTTTCAACTTTTTAATTCGTAATAGAGTTGAAAAACCATATACATCAAATTCTTCAACTTTCTATTTTCGTTCAACTTTTGACAGTTCTCTACTCTACAAGTTTTTTTCAAGTATTTTAGCAGCCGCCGCAGCTCTATCACACTAACCCTACAAAATTGCGGGGCATCTGAAATTTTGGAGCGCCAAGTCTATTATCTCGCCAAGTACTGAGTAAATGTGTTTAGTAAATCAGCTAATGATTTTGGTTAGGAAAAACATAGTAGACTCAGTTTTTCTCTACCACATCATAATTTCTATTAAATAAATTTATTTGACATAATATAATTTCTAAGTTGTAATTATTTAATACTTATAATATTTGTTCTATTATATTTTCAGTTGACGCCATTATTTTTTAATTAAACAATAAACTTCTTGAAATTAGAAACTGCGTTTTATAAAAGATTTTTTAAAAGTGTGAACTGGGCAAACCTTCATACTTTAGAGTAGTTGTACTCACTCTGTTCTGAGGGAATAGTATTTAAACATACACAGCAATAACTTTATGTCTAAAAATATTACAAGTGATTATTGAGTTTAAAGAAGTATCAAGTAGCTATTTACTGATGAAAAATTACAAATCTGAAATAAAATTGATTAAATTAATTTAGTTTGATTCAGTAATTTAAACTATTTGGAGACAATTCAATCATTTTTTTCCCTTGGTCTTAATAATTTCTGATTTATTTATTTTTAAACCGGTGTCTTTTTTCAATTTCCTATTTAACAAGGATATCTGCCAAAATTCTTGATTTAGTCTTTTCTGAATGAAAATTATAACAGATGTGAGTCTTTCTTGATTTTACTTCTAAATCACAGACAGAAACAACACGTCTGCTAGATACTGCGTTACAATCTGGTGAACATCAGATCAATAAATGCCCTAAGATGAAGAAAATAAAAAACTTGCATGGTCAAACCGTTTTTCGCTAATTTTTTCCTTTACATGTGTGATATGTTTAAATTACAATATTGTATTTCCCACACCAAGTTCATTTATTTAGTTAACTTAGGATTTTATTGTTTATTGACCATACATTTTTTTTTATTTTTAACTTTTTGATATTTTAATTATTATTTATTTAAAAATAATAAGGCTTTTAAATTTTTAAAATTGTAAATCGAATCTTCAGACTGCTATGAAACTTGAAGATGGTTTTCAGTAAAAGAAAGGAAACATTTGCATTTAATTTATTTAAAAAAAAGTTATTGTCTATAGATGGGAGTATGCCAGCTTTGATTTACGGCATAGCAGTTTATCAGTTGGGGCTCGAGATATACTTGGAATGGAGAAATAAATTTTAAATTCAAATAACTCCTTACAATTTAAAAATCCATAAACTGACATTTATTTGAAACACTGCATTTTGTGTTTCAAATAGGTATTTTTTTTAAAATAAAAAATTAGATGTTTTTCAATTAAAAGCGAAACTGCTTTCATAAATTTTACATAAAATAAATGTTAAGGACTAATTCTTCAGTATTAGTCCTTATCTTTGATTGAGAAAATTTCAAAATAAAAATTCGCACAGGTAGCATTCCCCAAAAGCAGCTCTGAAGTTGTTAATTAAATTTATTTTTAATCTTTGATGACTTCTGTTGATGCTTCAGCAAGACTGTGATTTCGACAAAAAGAAACATAATTCTTGCGGGGCACAAGAAGAAGGAAGAAAAAACTAGATGAAATGAAAGAGTTTAACATTGACCAATATTATTAACTAATGACTAACAAATGAATAGTTTAATTTAAAACAAATAAAACTTAATATAGTGCAAAAAAGTAAAATATTTTACATTTACTTTTTGTTAAAAAAAATAACTATTTTCGTATTATTTACTGTAATTTTATACGGAATTTTAAATCCGAATACCCTATTTTATTTCATTTTATGACCGTCTTTGAACTGCAAACCAAATTTTTGAGTTTACGTCTACTAATGTTCAACGCCGTAGGTTTGTAATTTTGAACGCAATCCAGAGAACTAGGGATCTCCTGGATCAAGCATTGAGAGAAATTTTGCCTTTGTGGAGGACTTTCTGATGGAACTAACTCGCGTTTGCTTTGCAGGGCGAGAAAAACCAAGAAAACCTTCCAATGTTAGACTGACGGCAAAGGCACTTTAACCCATGTTCCGTCTACCACTAAGGAGATTTCATCTCAGATGGGAGATGGGATCTCAGTGGCGTGGTTATGGGGAGGATTTGGGGGACAAAACTCCTCTGAAATTAAACATTACTTGAATAATGAATTTACGGTAAGTAGGATGTAGATATAAAGAAGTTTTCATTGTTCATTTTTTGTAATTTGAATACTTTATATATACACCGAAGAGCCATTACATTATGACCACTCTGCTAATAACATGTAGAACCACCTTTAGCCCTCAAAACTGCTAGCACCCGTCGTGGCATTGATTCCACAAGATGCTGATAGGTAGTCTGAGATATCTGGTACCAAGCGCTCACCAACTGGTCCTGCAATTCTCTATCATTGCGAGGGGGTAGCGTGGCAGCGAATTTGGTTTTCCAAGTAGGACCACAAATGCTCTATTGGATTAAGGTCAAGTGAATTTGGGGGCCAAGACCTGACTTGAAAGTCAATGGAATGCTCCTCGAACCAATCCATGACGATTTTACCCTTATGGCATGTTGCATTATCCTGTTGGTAAACACCATCCCCCGCAGGAAAAACTGTTGCCATGAATGGGTGAACTATGTTCAAGTAGCTTACAGACGTCAGGGATTGTTCTATGAGGATTATGGGTTCTAATGTGCCCCATGATAACATTGTTCCTGGGTGAGAAACCATGAAAACCTCATGACTCAACAAGCAATTGAAACTAAAATTTTCATATTAGATATCTTTAGAAGCTTTGAATTAGATGATCTTTTCAGAAGAAAATATTTTTACATAAAACTGATTAGATGATTTAAAATAACTAAAGTATCATTGAAATCTGATGAGTATGTTACTTTTTACATAAATGTATTTAAAAAATGAGTAAATAATATTAATCGACTTTAGCGCAACTTTACATTAACAATAAATATTACAGAAGGGTACTGATTCGGGGATTCGAATCACCAACTTGCGACTGATTTCTGATTCGAGTCGCAATTATTTCATTCGAATCAGTTGATTTTATCGGAATAGATTTAAATTATTGTGAACCATAATTTCTTAAATTTTAGTTACTTTTGCTTCATAGTGATGCTATATCATAAATAGTTAAAAATTACTTGTAAAACTCAAGAGATTCTTACACATTTATTATTAAGATTTTTCCTTCCAAAATTTCGTTAAATTCACAAATAAAAAAAAAAAGAATGAATGAAAGTAAAAAAAGGAATTTCTTCGTAGTTTCTTAAAAACCAACACATTTAAAAATATTTAGAGAAATTAACAACATGTATAAGTAATTATATATTAGCTACAAAATATACTCGATTCGAATTACTGATTTTAATCACTAAATTCGAATCACTGATCTGATTCGCATAATACGAATCACAGAACTGAATCAATTGATCTGAATCACTAATTCGAATAGTGATTTGATTCACATGATCACTTTTGATTCGATTCACATGATTCAAATCATTTAACTCACTCACTAATAAAAATAGCTTGAATCATATCAGTGATAGGAATCACTTAATTTTCATAGTTATATGAATCACTTGACTCGAATCACAGAACCAAATCACTTAAATTGAATCACTGATCCAAATTACTTGAATCAAATCGCTGATCCGAAACTTTTTCGAATCATTTTTCTGAATCACCTAATTCGAATCACGAATCAGAATAATATGATTTAAATCACTGATCAGAGTCACTTGATTTGATTTGAATCCCTAATCAGAATCACATGATTTGAACCACTGATCTGAGTTACTTGATTCGAATCACTTGATTTGAATCACTGATCCGATTTACCTGATTTGAATCACTTGAGTTGAATCAGCAGTTTCAATTTCTTGATAATAATCACTGGTTCGAATCACTTAATTCAGTGATCCGACTCTAATTATTTGAATTGGTGATCTGAATCGCTTAATTTGAATAGGGATTTTAATCACTTTGTTAGAATCTCTGATCCGAATTATATGATTTTAATCACTAAACTTGAACCACTTGATTCGAATTACTCATCTGAATCACTTCTTTTGAATCACTGATCCGAATAATTTGTTTCGAGTATTATTTAAACTATTTGATATGAATCACTGATTTAAAACAATGATAAAAATTGTGATTCTAATCAGTCAAGCGAATCAAATTATTTGAATTACTATTCGAATCAAGTTATATGGATGACTGATTTGAACTAGGTTATTTAGGTACCTGATTTAAATCAAGTGATTCATATCAGTGCTTCGGATCACGTGATTCGGATAATTGGACTGAAATGATTTGAATGATCAAATCAAAATGTAAGACACGGATCAGTGATTTGAATTACGTGATTCGAACTAAGTTATTTGAATCATGTTATTCAAATCACGTGATTCAAGTCAGAATATCGAATCATATTATTCAACTATTTGAATCAAGTGACTGAAATTAGTGATTTGATTCAAATGATTCAAATGATATTCGAATAAATTAATTGGGATATGGGATTCGATTAAAGTTATTTGGATCAGTTATTCGAATGTGATTCGGCTCTTTGATTTAAGTCAAGTAAATTAAGATCACTGATTCGAATCAAGGTATTCAAATTGCGATATGATTGATTCGGACCCGTGATTTAGACCAGTGATTCCAGTGATGGCTGGTCGATACGAATACCGCATCTGGCCAGCCCCGACCACGGTGCTGACTTGAAATATCCTCAGTGGTAGACGGATCATGGGTTAGAGTCCCTTTGCCGTCAAGCTTATCGTGGGAGGTTCTCGTGGTCTTCCTCTCCATGTAACGCAAGTGCAGTTTAGTTCCGTCGGAAAAGTACTCCACGAAGGCAAATTTCTCCCAATACTTGATCCAGGAGTTCCCTTGTCTTCTAGATTGGGTTCAAAATTACAAGGCTACGGAGTTGAACATTAGTAGTCGTAAACCCACAAAGTGGGTCGGCTGTTCAACGACGGTTCTAAAACATAAAATAAAAATAGGTTCAAAGGTAGTAGGTATTTCTTTTACAATATAGGTTTTTTTCTACAATATATGTTTTTTTCCCCTTCTTTTTTTACGGCCCACTGAAGCAAAATAGTACCGAAATATATACTAATTAAATGTTTCACATGATCAATATGGTTGACTGGAATGTTCTCATTTTTCTATGTTGCGCACTGTACAAAAATACATTATAAAATGTGTAAAATGGTGAAGAAAAAAATACTATTGAGTAATAAATACCAAATAAAACACACTAATTATCATGCAAAAAAAAAAAAAAAAAAAAANAAAAAAAAAAAAAAAAAAAAAAAAAAAAAAAAAAAAAAAAAAAAAAAAACGATAGAGGAGTGAAAGTGGATGGCTAGAATATATATTTTTAAAAATTTATCATTCAATATTTTTCTGTGATTTATGGCAGATTGACAATACTGTGATGCTGTTTTATTTTTTTTCTCTCATTTTTTTTACCGACCCACCTAAAAAAAATAGTACCGAAGTATATACTAATTAAATGTTTCACATGATATGTATGTTTCTTATTTTTAGAAATTCATTTTAAAAAAATATATCACCATTCTTCTCAACTTAGATATTTACTTAGATACCACCATTCCTCAAAACTTAAATATGTCAGCAATAAATAAGAGAACGGATTGCGAAGCTATTCGAACGAAAATGCGAATCCGATTCCGGGGGTCGGCGATCTTAATGACTAGGGATTGATATTATTTTTTATAATTCTCCAGCTTATCCTAATTTTTAGACGCCTCATTCGTATCAACCTTTCAGTATGAAGGCAAATGCCAAGAATAATTTTAATAATTATGCCTTTTTATGAGAGTAAATTAAGTGATATTAATGCTTACATATATTATAGGAAAAATGTTAAAAAAGTATTTTTATTATAGATACATCACTTTTATATCCTTTTATCAATTTCATTATCAATTATTGATTCGAATGAACAAGTGATTGAATCAGTGATTTGAATCAACAAGTTATTATATTATTAAATGATTTAATTATTAAATGATTCTAAACCCAAGTGAACTAATTTTATGGATTCGAATCACTTTGATTATTTGTTTCGTCCAACTCTATAAAACACATGTAGATGGCAGCACTTAATCTTCTAATCAAAAGACTAGTAATAAATATTTTAATAACTGTAATAGATGGCAGCACTAAGCTTTCTAATTAAAAGATTTGGAATAAATGTTTCAATAACCGTAAATAGATGGCAGCACTAAACTTCTAAAAAAATGATGTGTGCGGCTTAATGAGTTAAATTATTAGATCATTCTTCAATTCATAGAAACACTTTCGTAGAAATTTATCTACCCAAAAATTAAATGGACCATAAAAGTAAAATACAAGTGAATAATTTGTTATGCTTTATATATTCTTTTTTGTTATTAAACTGTCTATAAATAATCAAGATCCAAGGGCTGGGTCCCAGTTAGAGCTAACGTATTAAATATGTTTTAGTACTATACCATGCAAATACATATAAAATTGTACTAGTTTTAAAACAGTTTTACTAGATTTGGAAGATTTGTTAAAATTTTTTTTAAAGATGACAAGGTGGCATTTTTGAGTTTTGCAAATTCAGTCGATCCTTAATGTTTTACACCGGTCGCATGCACATAATAGACATAATAATAATGAACATCATAATGATTTTTATTTTTAAATCTTAGTCCTAAAAAGAGTGTATAATTTTAAGAATTTTCCCTATTTAAATCTGGTGCATTCCCTAAGAGCTTTTTCTCAGCGACATTAAAAACGTAAAATTTTTAATAAGCTGTTAAAAATGGTAGGTGGACATCCGGTCTTTGTCTATGCAAATCCGCTAATTCAATCAAAAGTTCTTAATATGTTCTCATTTTTTTATGTTGCATACTTTACAAAATAACATTGAAAAATGAGTAAAATGATGGAAAAAAACATTATTGAGTAAAAATACCAAATAAAACACACCACATTTTCATGCAAAAGGAAAAAAAAAAAGAAAAAAAAAAAAAAAAAAAAAAAAAAAAAAAAAAAAAAAAAAAAAGGCAGGGAGGCTAATATGTGGACATGGGTCCAAGCTCGAATGTTCTAATTTTTTTATGTTGCTCACTGTACAAAAATATATTAAAAAATATGTAAAATGATAAAGAAAAGAAACATTATTGAGTTATAAATACCAAATAAAACACGCCACATTTTCATGGGAAAAAAAGGGGGCAGAGGAGGCTAGTGTGGACATGGAGTGAATGTGGATGGCTAGAATATATATATATTTTCAATTTATCATTCAATATTTCTCTGTAATTTATGGCAGATTGGCAATACTGTGTTGCAATTTTAGATGACCAGAAACTTAATTGTTAAGAAATCAAAAAAAAAAAAAAANAGGTCTATTATCATAATGTAAATTCCCTGTAAAAAAAAGAAAAAAAAAAGTGTTTTTTATGGTAGGAAAGAAAATTCTGAATTTGATTTTCAATTTCCACTTAAAACTATTTTTACTCTCTGTTTTAAGTCATGGGAGATAACACGTTATAAATGAATATGCTTATTACAAGCATATATAATATCTACTATGGATTTGTCCTTTTTTTATTAGGCGCTAATGAGCTTAATCGAAAAAATAGTGTACTATGAGCATAGTGGAAATTCTTCGGATATTTCAATTTTAAGTTTTCTGTGATAGAAACGTGAGTTAATAACTACCACACCTCCGATTAGTGCATTTTACTGATTTATTAGTACATGAATTACTGAATTTGATGATGCGTGAGCCGCGATTACTTCTTCGTAAGGCACTGAATTGTCATAGAGCAGAACTTAGGTTCGATCACCAGTGGTGGCATGAAGCCAACCCAGCGTCAGATGTTTGAGTTCCACTTTGTCTGGGAAGTAAAGGCGGCTTGTGCACAATGCTGACTACATTTCACGAATTTGTGGAGCTTTAGCTTCCATGCCAAATCTGCCCACAGCGAGCTGCTGCAAGGATGCTTTTTACATTAATTTTGTAAAATATTTAATCAGTTTACAAATTTTTCCACATTTCAAACTATTTTTTTATCAAATTCGATTAATTTTATCCAGTGGAAAAATCAGACAAAACTATTTGATTTAACACACTTTATGATATTCAGTATTTTTAAAGTATTTAATTTATGAACTTTTTTTTTCTCACATTTTGTTAAATTCGTTAAATTCGATTACTTTTTATGCAGTAAAAAACTAATAATTTAACAAATTTTATTACTTTGGATATTCAAAATGTTGATAATATATGGAAATTTATTATTTTTTTTACAACAGTTGTGAATCATGCTCTTTTGAAATTATATGAATGGCTCTGCTCCTAAGCTAGCATTCAATGTTGATTTGTCAAAAACTTTATAAAGCAGAAACAAAATTCGATTAAATTAGTAAAATTATTCCTCTCCACCCCTGCCAAATAAATCCTAAAAGTAGACTTTTAATGTAATAAGTAGACTTCTAATGTCTAATGTAATGAGTAAGTCTTTAAAACATTTTTTTTACTTACTTGGAATGTAGTTCAGTTATAAACATAAATTAAGACTTATTAAGCATTAAAATTAATTGAAATTAACATTTTTGAGATCATTTATTCGAAGCAGTATTTTCAGCTAAAAATTAGCTTTATTTTGATTTACACTTCTTTCATAAGTAAGAATAGAATATATAATAAAATTTATGACTTAAAATGTGCTAATAACAAGATTTTTTTTCATGATTATTTAAAGGTACGCAAACAAATTATCTTACGTGTAATAATTTAAAAAGAGAGAGGAAAAGAGGCTGTTGAAATGTTATATAATTTGGTATCCACACCTCCTTGTCCCCGAAAAAAAAAGCAAATCGCTAGTAGCCTCCTAGGTTTACGTAAAAAATCTCAACACCTCGTATTTTGTTTCGGATTAAAAATAAAAGAAAAATATTTTTTTTTCCTTCTCATATTCTGTTACAAGGTTTTCTGTAATCCTTCACCAAAAATAAAGTAAAAAAGTATACATATTGAAGGGGGTGGGGTCACGAAGGTAAGGGAGAAAAATAATCGCAATCAAATCTGATGAATCAATATTGCTGAAGACGGAATTAGAGATATCAAAACCAGATCGGATCACTCGAGGAAGCAGAAAAAAGTTAAAAGGCATTTATTTCAAACACCTTTAAACCCAATCCGGCAATCAAACAGGTTCTGATGTTTTTGATCCCGCCTTTTTTAAAAAGAATTCCCAAATTTTCGTTGCACTTAACTTTCGACTTTCGAGTAAGTAAATTATTTAAAAATCTATTTGTAATTATAGCAATACAATGCACGTTAAAAGTCAAATAATTTCAAAAAATTTCTTCAACTAGTACTGATAATAAAGAAAGTTTGTCTGAAAATATCCATCAAAGTTGATTTGATCGTGTCGGTGAAATGATCATGTTGGTGGTGAAATGAGCTGTCGGCGAAGTGATCGTGTCAGCGAAATGATCATGTCGGTGAAATGATAGTCTCGACGAAATGTTTTTGGTGGAGCCGTGGTGGCTAAAGGGATAGAGAGCTCACTTCCCTATAAAGTGCCCTGGGTTCGAATCAGAGCGATGCTAATCACATCTAACTGTGAGAGGTTTTCGTGGTTTTCTCTTCATGTAACGCAAACACGGATTAGTTCTATCAAAAAATAAACTCATTTACGAATTTAAGTGTCTCCCAATACTTGATTCGGAAGTTCCCTTGTCTTTTGGAGTGGGTTTAAAATTACAAGGCTACGGATTCGAATATTAACAGTCGTAAACTGAAAAATTGGGTAGACTGTTCAACCATGGTTATAAAATAGAAACAAAATAAAATTGGCTTCGCCGATTTTATCTGTCGGTGAAATGATTGTCATAGATGTCAAAGGAAGTCAAAAATGCACTACTTTTTTAATAAAGGATTTTTTTTTATTTTAGATAAAGTCAAATCACTCGGTGTTACCCCACCAGTGGGGTAACAGAAGGTACACGTGTAACTCTACGGGAGATTTTGAAATACTGCAATTTCGTTGAAAAAGTAGCAGGCGCTTTAAGTTTGTAAGAAAATTTATAAATATTATGTTTGTACAGTGTGCAAAAAAAGAAAAGAAAAAAAGACCACCCTGAATAACTTTTGATCTAATGATCGGATCTTTACGTCTCATTCTTAATGGTTTAAGGGGGGTGACTTCAAATATGCTAATCAATTTGTGCAAGCGATATTTTAAATTATGATGTACGACACAAAAACGAACTTTCTCTGAATAAACATACTTTTTTTTCAACGGATTCAGATTTCAGATACCCCAAAATTAGGAGGTAGCCGCAATGTGGGAAATATGGTCCTCATAGTTTAGTCAGGAGAGTGAGCCAAAGTTTCAACCTCTTAATTTTACTTTTTAAGTATTTCGCTATATCTCGAGAAATTTTTAAGCGAATTGAAGCATTTTTGCATACATTAAAAAAATCGTTTATGCAAATATGATTTAATTGAAAAAATCAACTTTATGAAATATTTATTATTTTATAAATTAATAGTAGAAAAAAAATTTGAATTGTAAGGTACACAATTTTTTACACTATTTTAAAGTTTGTAAATTTTCATGGGAAAATATAAAAGCCTGTCTCAATCTATTTTTTACCTAACTAATCCTTGAAACGCAAAGAAAATATTTAGAATTGAAGACTGATTAGAGAATTAAATCTCGCTTATTAAATATTTTCCTGCAATAAGCAAAAAAATATACATAACAATAGTCAGAATAGTTATTTTTATTTAATCTTTGATTTTGTAGAAATAATTTCTAATAGAATCATTTCTAATAGAAAAATTTCAGTTTAATTTAAAAGTGAACGGAACAAATATAAAGTAAATCATTTAGTTTCAGTCATTACTTTAATTGACTAATTTTTTTTTAAAAATGTGTTAAGGTGTTTTCTTTTCTTAAATTATTTTTATATTTTTATGAGATTTGTTTGTACAATAAATGCCATTTTTAGAAAAGTTAATCGTTTGTTATATAGATGGCGTTAGCGTCACTCAAAACCCGTTATTTCTTTCTCGCGAGGAACTGGAGAAATAAGTTGGAGTAGTGAGTAAATAAATATTCTATTTCAAACTATATTTTTCCGGTTTTGTAAACCCATTAACATTGAACTGTTTTTTATTTATTATTTTACATTTTTATTATTTGATTTGGATGCAACTCTACCACTTGAAAACAGTGAAAAGAAAAAGTGGAGCATTTCAAAATATGTAAACAGGTTAAAATTCTTTTTACTACAAAATATAGGTCTATTATCATAATGTAAATTCCCTGTCAATTTTATTAGACTCATTATAATATTCTATGTAAAATCTTAATTAGCAGGTGATAACGTACAGCTTTATTGTTTTTACGCAATTGAAACTGGTTTTCACTAGTTTGCATTCATGTATCAGTTGGTTAAATTAGACGATATGTAATATAAATTCTACAATTTTATAAATTAGACGATATATTATATAAATATAGAATAATTATTATATCCGGTATTATATTAGTATATTATAATAATTAGACCAAATTATTAGACGCATTGTAGTGTTTTAATAATTACATGTTTTGCACAAGTTTACATGCAATACATTTTCATTTAAACATACATGTAAAGGTTTTTATTGAGGAGATTTTTTATATACTTCCTATTTGTATTTATTTTTAACGTATTGCAATACAACGTTAACCAATTGATAAACGAACGTAAACAAGTGCAAACTGGTTTCAGCATCGTAAAAACAATAATGCTGTTTAGTATCACATGATAATTAAGATTTTACATAGAATCTTATAGTGGGTCTTTGTATCTGTTAAGTTATTTTTGTAATTGATTTAATTTTTTATATTATTTGTGATGAAACAATACTCGTCATATATGCTGATTTTAAATGAAATTGATGCGAAAACACCGTAAGTGTCAATTTTAGGAGAATTGCTCAAAATAAATTGATAAATACTTAAATTGACAAACAAATAAACTTATAAATAAATAAATTGATAGAGAAATAAATTAATTAATAAATTGAAATATATGTGCGAAAATAAGTGTATAAAATGTGTTGTAATGCAATTCCAATTTTAAATCATGCGTGAAATGTGACGATCTAAGAAAATATGCATGAAATACAATTAATAATATAATTCATAAACATTGAAAATCTAAAATTTAAAAATTTAGCTGAAATTTAATGTACCAGTGTTAAACCATTCCAAACTTTTTTTAAATAACAAAGTTTATACTATATTTATATTGTAAAATTCTATAAGTCTTTAGTAACTTAATGCACAAAAAACAATTTTGAATAATCAATCTAATTTTTAACACTATTTTTGAATAAAGTAAACACTGAATTCATTCTTATATTTCCTAAAATTTTAAATTTTAGTTCATATTTGATATTTATTTTTGAGTTTTGTTCTATATTCTTTTCGAAATCATTAGAAATACTGTTTGGATTTTACGAAAAATTTTTGACTCGAAAAACCATATTTCGATCAAATAAGTGTTCCTTGATTGAGAATGGCCTATTTAAATAGCAAAGTAGTTTTTAAATAAAATTTTATAAAAATTTTTTTTGAAGAATTTTTAAATTAAAAAAAATGATAATTGTAAAAATTTTATTTTATTTTATTGCGAGCAGAGAACAGTTGAACCCATTTTCGAGTGTACGACAAACAATGCCTTGTATCCCATAGCCTTGCAATTTTAAATCCAACCCAGAAGACAAAGGAACTCCTGATACGAATGCTGCTACCAGCTCGTACTGACCATAGAGCTGATGCAAAATATTCTCAGTGGCAAACGGAGCATGGGATCTTGTCGTCGGATTAACTGTGGGAGGTTTTCGTGGTTTTTCTCTACATGTAACACCAATGCGGGATAGTTCATCAACGACGGTTAGTTTGTCCCAATGCTTGATTGCCAGGAGTTCCATTGTCTTCTGGGTTGGATTCAAAATTACAAGGCTATGGAGTTGAACATTGATAGTCGTACACTCAGACTTGGGCCGACTGTTCAATGCCAGTTATAAAAAATAAATAAATAACACAAAAAATAGAAAAGGAACTTCTGGATCAAGCAATGGAACAAACTGACTTTCGTGGAGGACTTTTTCATAGAAATAACTTGCATATGCATTACACGGAGAGGGAAACAACGAAAATCGCCCACGTTTAGCCCGACAATACGGGGATTCTAACACATGATCTGTATAATACTGATGATATTTTACACCAGCATTGTGGTCAGTGCGAGACGGGAGCATAATTCTTACCAACTAGCCATCGCACCTGATTCCAGTCTGAGTCACAAATACATAAAATGTTAAAGGATACATGTGCAGCATGTAGATACTGTCTGGAAATTACGAGATGACTCGTAATTTCCAGACGATGAGATGACTCGTTTGACAGACTATACCACAGACAAAGCAAGATTTTTTACTAAAATTCATGAATTCTAAAGTTTTAAACAACTTAGCTGTAAACGTAAAGGAAAATTTCTAGAAAAAATCTTTCCGCGTTTTTCTTTTTCAAGTATTCTATCTTAAAACAACGCACTTTACTTTTATGCAAGACTATACAATCAACAAACAAATTTTTTTTGCCAAAATTCATGAACTGCAAAATTTTAAAAAATTATTAATTTAGCTGTAAACGCAACTAAAAATTTCGAGAAAAAAAATTGGTTCCGGGTTTTACCTTTTCAAGAATTCTCTAAAAGAATAACGAACTTAAGTTGCAAATACTTTATATGAAGTAATAATTAAACAAAGAATTAAAAGAAAACATTAAAATGGCATTTTATTTCAATTTCGTTTAGAATCGAATATTTTAATTTTCAATTTCAAGTACTTTGAGAATGCTTATTCACTCTTTTTAATTATTTAAAAACCAAACAAATCTAAAATTAACCTACAGAACATACACAATGTATTGATGTATTATATCAAAGTCAGTTAAGATATATAACAAAGCAAATACATTATTGACATAGTGTTTTTGATATTTACGTAGTTTTTTAAAATCTCCGCGAAATTTTTTTCCCCTCAATTATTTTCGCTGATTACATTTAAAGACCAGGTTATTTGTCAGAGATTCCATATGAGTAAAAAATATGTTTAAACGGTAAAAATAAGAAAATTCTGTAGATATATTACTTAGTCAACTTTTACAAATAATTTCCAATCATTTTAATGACGAATTTAATCTCTTAATAAAAGATTTTCATTTTGTTGGAAAAACTTCTATTTGAAGAGCTTGCTTTTTATAAATTTATTTATCTATAATGAGAATGTTCGATTTTTATAGAAAGAATTGAAGTATAAAACATCTATGCTTTTTTGGGATTTGAATTTGTTTAATTTCTTTATTTAAGCTTTTCGAAATCTTCTTTCTTCTAAGGAAAGAAAAAAATATTCAATAGACTATGCATGGATATTTATAGAGTTTTCTGTTGTTTACAACTCAAAAGAAATAAGTAATCGACTAATTAATGTTGGTATTCACGTTTTGTTTGGACTATATTATGAAAGTTTCTTATTTCATAAAAGAACTAATTGCTTATTTAAAAACTCGTATGATGTATTTATCTAGTTCTTATTAAAATAAAAAGAAGATGTAAGGTTGTTTATTTTCAGTTTGATCGTAACGAATAAAAGACGATAATTCTCCCTTTAAGCTTATCTAGTTCATTAGTTAGAGCATTTGCAGTTTTTTTCCAAAACTTTAAAGTGCAAAATTCGGAATTATGAAAAACATCGAACATAATTTAAAATTTTCAAATATATTATTGAAAGATCCCTAATTTAATCTTGTGTGATTTCAAATAAGTTTATAAAAACCAAAAAAAAAAAATTATATTTACGTTTATAATTTTTCAAAATTAAAATTAATTTTTAAAATAAAAAAAAGATGTAAGGTTGTTTATTTTCAGTTTGATCGTAACGAATAAAAGAAGATAATATTTATTTTTAGCTTAATTACTTCATTAGTTTGCTCATTTGCAGTTTTTTCAAGAGCCTTAATTTGAAAATATCGGAATTATGATAAACATGGAATATAATTTAAAACTTTCAAATATATTCTTGAAAGATCTCTAATTTAATCTCGTTTGGTTTCAAATAAGTTTATAAAAACAAACAAAAAGCATTACATTTACGTTTATAATTTTTCAAGTTTAAGTATTGGTTTCATGTATTATTTTTTGAAGCTTAGGAGTTTTTTTAGTTTTTTTTCAGTTAAAAATTTGATGAGTCTCTTATGGGTAAATCTGAAAGTATGATATTTGTACGAAGAACATAATTCTAAATTTTCTTTTTAATTTTAAAAATTATGGAGAAAAAAAAGGCAAAAATCAATATACTGACTTCCATAGTTTTTCCAGGTGTATGTGTAAAGATGTTTCAAAGTATCATGTTTTTTTCTCTCGTTTTTTTAAGCATCATTTAGTTTTTTCTCAGTTAAAATTTATTTTTTCATAAGATTCGTAAATCTGAAAGTATGATATAATTCTATATTTTTTCATGATTTCCAGAGTTTTTCAAATATATTCCTTTAAAATTACTTTATTTTCTTGAACTTCAAATGCATATCGAAGAAAAAAGAAAGAAAAACAACTTTGTATTGTCGTTCATAACTTTTAAGGAGTATTATTGATTTCATGTATTATTTCTGAAGTTCAAGTATTTTGTAGCTTTTTTAAGTAAAATTTTAATGTGTTATAAAAAACAAACAAAAAAACATTATACTTACGTTTATAATTTTTATAAATTAAATAAATAGGATATAAGAAGAATATAATTCTGCTTTTACGAATTAATCACAAGTATTCTTTAAAGCATAGTTTTTCTTTCTGAACTTCAAATGTGTTTTTGAAACGATCGATCACTACACACGTTCATACATAATCAGATTCATAATATTTCAAGATGTACTAATGATTTCGTAAATTATTTTTGAAATTTAAAATTTTTAAAATTTTTTTTTAAATATAAAACATTTAATCAAAGTTAATGATTATTGCTTATGTAGTGAAAGTATGACTTATAAAGAATATAATTTTAAATTTTAGTCATGCATCTAAGAATTGATAAAATATATTCCTTAAAAGCCTAACTTTAAAGGCTTAATAAAACAAAATTGAACTGATGTTTATTTTTCTTAGTTTTTCAAGATGTATTGGAACGATCACCTTTTTTAAGAGGATATTTATTGAAATAATTCCAGTTTGGACCATGATGAAATTTTTGAAGATTAAGAAAATTCTTCTTTTTTTTTTTTTTTTTTTTTTTNTTTTTTTTTTTTTTTTTTGCCTTGTTTCTAGATCCCGCAATAGTTGTTCCTGACGATGAAATGATGCTGCCGGTTGTCAAAGCATGGTACTTATTATTTTTAATTTTATTTTTAAAGTCTACAAATCAAGAATCTAGATTCTAATATTAAGATTTATTTTTTCAAATTACGCAGGTCCTTTTACTTTTTTCTTTTAATATCAGTAATTTTTTATGTCTGTCATTTATTTAGCTCCACAATACATTTATACTTTTTAAATTAATATTTTAAATTCTTTTCAAAATTGCATTATCTATATTATACTTTAGAATAAAGAAATATTTCTCTTTTTCTGTTACTTCTAGGATAAAACTGTAAAGCGAAACCTAAAATAACTTTTCCCCAGACATTTGATTCCTAACAGACTCTAATATAGAATAGATGTTTAGCAGTACAATTTTCTCTTAAAGCGAGGTTAAATGAAATGGCGTTTTATTTTCGACGTCAAAAAGCTTTGAACTGAGAAATGTTTTCAGTTTCAAAGAATGATGAGAAAAGAAAATAAACCATCGAATGAAAGCAGTCGAATTCTTTCTGTTAAAGGATGAAATCTTAACTCCCGGGCTTGCCTTCAGCGACCGCTAAGTAATATATCGGACGAAAAATGGATCTTTTGGATCTATAGATGAGTTGAGGGGGTGGGAGCGCAGATGCGTTACTAAAGGAAAGAAATAACAGTAAAATGTAAGAGAGTAAAAAAAGTTACTTTATCAGGAATTGTTGACAATACTAAAACGATAGAAAAGAATGAGAAAAAAATGGCAACAGCACAGAAAGGAAAAAAAAGGAAGAAAAATCATGTTAAAAGCAAGGGAACATGGAGAAACTGTTGGGAGAGACAGCGGTAAGAACCAGTGGATATTCTATCAATAATTGGGCCATCCATCTTAAGGCCAATGCATACTTAGTGGGATTAAAAGACTTCCTCCAACAATAGATTTTCTGTCTTTTGTTTGTTTTTCATGAAGCTCTTGAGTCCATTGTCCATTATTTCTTTTCCTACCATGCCAAAAAGAACACCAGAGATTGAAAGCCCAAAAAGCACTTCACCCCTTGGCAGTTTTTTTTTCTTTTCAAATTTGAAGACGTTAAAAATTTTAGTGTGACGTTTTACTTAAAAACAAAGGGTAGGAGAAAAAAACAACAACTGACATAGTAAAAAATTGTTGTAGATTGAGGAAAAAAGAAATTTTGTTGGCGAGGGAATCTTGCGTGTATATGCGTGGAAATTTTAATGCAATTGTAAATATTATTTAAAAAGAGCCGGTGAAAATGTAAAATTTTTAACTCTTTCTGAATGTTGAAAATTTTCGTTAATGATTCCTTTAAAAACAAAGGATAAAAGAAAAACTGACTTAAACCAAATAAAATATTGGTTAAATAAAAAATAGTTGCTAAAGAGGAAAAAATGAAAATTTCTTGGAGGAAGAATTTTTCGGTTTATGCGAAATAATTTTCTGTCAATCTAAATAATAAAATTTGTCCGTGTCAATGTAAGGTACATTATTTTTGGCTGCATGAATTATACTATGTGTTAAAAGAGAAAATATTCTTATGAAAACTTATGTATTGTAAAAAAAGTTGCAAAATAAACAGTTTTGAGTGATGCATACAAGTAAGTATCTTATGCTGTCCTAGGCATCTCGTTTCACAGTTGCTGTAATAACACTGATAAATCAAATAAACTGGGAGGCTACCCAGCTTCTTATCCCAAGTGGTCTCAGATATGCTCGTTCTGTGACAAATCTGGGATCAAGCTGGCCAGAGAAGAGTGGCAATGTAGTGGAGATTGATGTATATGGTCAAGTATTGTATTATTGTTAAAACATGGCTACTGAGAGACCTGCCAGGAGTGGAAACACATGTGGCAAAAAGATGTCATAAACACATCAATGAGCTGTCATGGCACCCTGGATCGATATTAAGGGTAATCACGTGTGGTATGCAATGGAAACTCATAGCGTCACACCAACTGTAGAAGTTATGTACTGCTGTTTAGTGTAGTCAGGATAAATGGACGACTGTCGTTTCCTCAGTTTGGAGTGGTGTTGCTTTCAACGAGATTGGACTTCAACCGAATGAAACCAGGTAGTCTTAATCCAGATTTATTTTGGACAGTGCGTATGACTATTGCGCATGAGTGTGGAGGCCGATCTCGAGGAGAGCGCCTTAATCCTGCCTGTACGCTCGTGACATCCTTCAGTCAAATGTGTTGCCACTGTGCAGAGCTTTAGTCATGACAGGGGTTACAGCAGCCATGTTTCAACAAGACATTGCTCGGCCACACTCAGCAAGGGTGTCACAGGAACTCTTCTGCCACACTAACACTTTTCTCTGGGCTGCTCGATCCCTAGATTTGTCACCGAACGAGCATATTTGGGACCTTTTGGAGGGGTAAATTGGACAGCTTCCGAGTATAGTCAGCTGAGATTTTTAAATATTTTTTACAGAAATTGTGGAACAAAATGCCGCAAGATAAAGGGCTTGTATGCCTCAATGTCCGACTGTATTACAGGTAGCATCTCCTGCATTCGCGCTAGAGGTGGCCCAAGAGAGTACTAAACCCTTCATCCATTCACATTTTTTCCAGCAATAAAACAGCTTTTGGCTTTCTTTTTAACACTTACTTATATAAACGTTATACACTGATGAGTGTAAAATTTCGTTTCAATCTAACACCTCTTTCTTGGAGTGCTAATTTTTATGGCATATATATATATGCATATAATTCAATTCATTTCATCTCAAATCTTTCATAAATTTGATTAATAATAATCTCCACAAGGCAATCAACATTAACATTAACTTTTTTTTAAATTTTTTTTTCGTACAAAATGCTTTTCAATTTCTCAGGTAAGTTCCTTTCATGACGATGTCTATATTTGATGACGATATTTAGAACAATAAGTTACTGATTAATCTTCTATAATTTGATTTATAATAATCTCCACATTACATTCAATATTGACATAAAAGAAACTATTATGAAAAGCTTTTTAATTTCCCGGGTAGTTCCTTTTATCTCTTTTTCATTGCATCATACAATCCAAACACTTATTATAAAAGCATATCGAACTCTTAAAGAGGGGTGTCGGGCTGATGAAAGAACTCCCGCTTGACTTCAGAGCAAATATGTTTTTCCATAACGCGGGGGTGTCAGTGTTTTACGGAAGAGGGGGTGGAACAAGAATTGATAAGCGGAAATAAAACATGACGAGCATGAAAGCGATAGATGGAGCAAAATATAACGAGCGTTAAGCCTAACTTGACCCAAATTAACCCGCAGTTAAAGTGACTTAGTTTCTTGGGGGGAGTTTTGAAGGGGGAAGTAGTGTAAAGAGAGGGGACGGTCGGATTTTGGGAAATCCAATTGCCTAAATTGGTAGGTCGGTCGGTAGCAATGGAAATCTCCCATTTCTGAATTAAAGGGTCTTGGCCCTCTATGTTATAAAATTAAAGCGTCTATTCGTCAGGACCTCCAATGCGGAAATCTAATTTATCTCGCAATAGAGGAGCGCTATTCGCATGCAAATGAGCTTGCACATACAGTAAGTTGAGGGGAGTTGTATATGCCTATTGTTCGTGTTCTCCGTCAATCAGTTCTCCCACTACTCTCCATCTGTGTATTGCCTTGTAGCTTTCTATCTTGCTTTCTCTTCCCTACTATAATCTCTCCATCATCTATCATTTCAAATGACCTTCATCACTCTCTTGTTTAATCCTTTTCTCTTTCGATTCCAAGAAAATTTATTCTCTTTACAGATGCCAACAATTACAACTTGATGATAGGGTACCTTCATCTTTCTCTTGCTATAACAGCACGCTGTCATTGTTTTCTCGACGCGTTTGCGTTGACGCGTCTCATTCATATGCGCTTTGGTTTAAGGACAGAAAATGATTTAATTTGCGTGTCTTGAAATAGTTGCATGTATACTTGAGATTATTGAAGTCATATATTGTAATATAAAATTTATGATAGTTTGAAAGAATCTTTGGGATGTACGACATTATATATATATATATATATATATATATATATAATTNTAACTTCATCTTTATATATATATATATATATATACATACACACAAATAATAAAATAAAAATTAATATAAACTAAAAAATGGGAAAACCAATAGTCGTTATCAAGACACATCTATTGGTATAAATTAATGCGATATTTCTGAATAAAGAATAATTATCCTACGGTAAAAATTATTCTTTATATGTGTCGATATCGCAAAAAACATATTGTTGAAAAAGAGCATGAAATAAAAGAAAAGAGTAATCAAACTTACCGGCGTGCAGCAAAATGCGGTTTAGGTTTAAAAGTACAAAAATTAAACAGTTAACAAAATTCGCGAAGCCGTTCATGGGTCACATTCACACAGCAGAGAACAACGCCCAGAGAGAAACATCCACGACCTGAGTGGGATTCGAACCCGCAACTATTGGCTTTGTTGTCAAGCACGCTGACCGCTCGGCCACCTAGTCAATGGAAGACATTATATATTGCAAGGAAATGAGTTGATACGTACAATAAGTTCAAGACATAGTTGGCTTATGTTCATGTTCTCCTTTTAATTATTTCATCCTCTACTTTCAATCAGTTTACTGTCTTGCATCTTTTGTTCGAGCTTTCTTCTTTCTACTACAATCTTTCCATCATATATCATTTCAAATGACAGTCATCATACTCTTGCTAAATTCTTTTCTCATTCGATTGGAAGAAAATTTATTCCACGAGTTCTCTTTTCAGACGCCAATTACAACTTGATGATAGGATACCCTCATCTTTCTTTTACAATAACAGCATGCAGCCATTTTTCTCCGAACGAGTCTTCGTTGACGCGTTTTCTTCATATGAGTAAAGGAATTATGCTAGAAAAAAATAGTTATTTAATTTGTGTATCATGAAATAGTTTGATGTAGTCTTGATATTATTGAAATTATAAATTGCAGATTATAATTTATGAGAGTTTGAAATTAATTCTTGGGATAGGTAACATTGCTCATGGGAGGGTAAATTCAATGACTTTGAAGGAATCTTAGGATTATGACATTCTTTATTGCCAGAACCTGAGCTGGTATGCACGATAAGTTCAGGGAAGTTATATGTGTCTTATGTTAGTGCTCTCTTTTAATTAGTTCATCCCAGACTTTTAATCCATGTATTGCCTTGTAGCTGTCTATCTAGCTTTCACTTTTTCTTGTAATAATTTCTCCGTCATCTATTATTTAAGATGTCCTTCACCAATCTCTTGTTTAAACTGTTTCTCTTTCGATTGCAAGAAAATGCCTTCCTCGAGTTTTATTCGTCAGTGCCAACTATTACAACGTGATAGGTTATCGTTATTTTTGTCTTGCAATAAAAACATGCAGTCATTGTTTTCTCGACGCATTTGCATTGACGGGTCTCATTCATACGCGTTATGGTTTGAGGGAAGGAAGAATCATTTCCAGAAAAAAGTTTGATTTCATTTGTGAGTCATGAGGAAGTTTGCTGTATTCTTAAGAATGGTGAAATCGTATACTGCGAAGTAAAATATATTAAAGTTTGAAATAAATTCTTGACCTTGTATATTGCAGGGTAAATTCCATGAAAGTTTGAAGATTTTTAGGATTGTGACACTTTACATTACAAAGTAATGAGTTGGAAGACACAAATAGTAGAGAAAAGATGTATGTATCTAATGCTCACATTCAATGTAAATTAGTTCCTCCACCACTGTCAATCTGTCTTTAGCCTTTCAGCTTTTTGTCTAGCTTTCTCTCTTCAACAATAATCTCTTCATCATTTATTATTCCAAATGACTCTCTTTTTTAATCCCTTTCTCTTCGATTAAAAGAAAATGTAGCTCTGGCTTCTCTTTATAGACGACAACTACTACAACTTGATGATGGAATATCTTCATCTTTATTTTACAATAGCAGCCCGCAGTCATTGTTTTTTTGACCAGTTGACGTTTACGCGCCTTTTTAATACGCTCTACGGTTTAAAGAAAGCAATTATTTACTAAAAATTATATGATTTAATTTGTTTCATGAAAAAATTTGAAATGAATGTTTAAGATTAATGGCACTTTATATTAAACGTAAATTTTTTTTTGTAGTTTGAAATGAAGTCTTGGAATTGATGATATTGCATATTGTAAGGTAAATTTTATGAAAGTTTGTAAAGAATTCTTGGGATTAATAACTTCCAAGAATTCTTGAATGAAAGGTAAGATTTAATGAAGTTGGAATAAATAGTAAGTGATGCTTATAAATCTCTCCAGAAAATATACTCAAGAGTAATAAAGTGCTTTTTAAGCGCTTTATTACTCTTGAGTCAACACTTTTAAAGAGTTTTGTGCTTCAGAAAGAATTGTCATATTTAGCCAAGTAGCATGGATATCAATAAATACCTGCATAACATTAAGTCTGTCAGGAGAGTGTGTCAGTGAAATTTATAGCTCACTAGATAAAATTTTAACTACCCGGTCAGTCAATTCATACATAACCAGGAGCTCGAGTCAGGTTTCTATCAACAATGTAGGCTATTTTTTTTAAACGAATTGAAAAATTTTTGCACACTTTTATAAATTTCAAGTATCCAAAGATAATTCCATGAAAAAAAATGATTTTAAGTAGTTATTAAATATTTTATGTAATAATAGTCAAAAACATTTTAAATTGCAAGGTATAAATTTTTTTCAAAAGCTTCTAAAAAACTGTCATTTTATAAGGCGAAATACAAAATCAATCAAATAGTTCCTCAGAAATCAAATTTTAAGAAAGTTATTATTTAAAATTTGATTTATATGAGGTGATTAATATGAGGGTTATTTTTAAAAAACTTGCACTTTTAATGTTTCATTTCTTTTTTCCTCTCGGTTACTCTTCCATTCTGTTACCTTGTTAGTGATAACTAAATTGACTTCTATTTATTGACTTTTAATTCAGTATTTATTTTCTATTAAATTCATTAAATACAGATAGGTATCAACATTTGTATTCTGTAATTTGCAATGAGAGAACATTTAAAATTTCGCTTTTCTGTCAGCCTTCTCCTATGTAACCTTTTCCCACTCAGTTACGAATCATTTATCTAGCTTTTTTCCCCATATAATTTAACAAAAAGCAATTTTAAGGGTTTACATAGCAAATTTGACTCGAATGTCAGTTGTTTATTGTTTCATATAGCGTATTTTTTTACTTAAACACTTTTGGTAACAGAGTAACATTGGTAACAGAAAAACATTGGTAACAGAGGGGAACATATATTAAAGTTTTATTTTTTTATTTATGTCTCGAAGCCAAAAGTGCACTGCTGTTTAAAATTTTATGGACAAAAAACATTACGATTGCTGCTGAAAAATTTTTAAGTATTAACTCGAAAATTTAATTCTTTCAGAAATTTTTTTCTAAAGGCATCTCTTTCGACTTTATTTGCTCTAAAGTTAGCATAGTATTCCATTAATTTTAAGATTGATCTGTATTTTAAAATAAAAGTAATAAAAATAATAACTTCGACACTGTTTTTCCCATTTAACTTACTTGTATATGAAGAATACGATACTTTCAACCAATAATATAAGTAACGTTAAGAAATATAGTGACTTCGACAATAACCTACTTTGGACTTAGACAGCTGTTATTTTCATTTAACTTACTTACAATTTCAAGAAGACGATACGTTTAACCAGTATTATACGCAACGTAATCATTGTTACTCCAACAACGACCTACGTTTGACTTCGACAGTTGTTATTCCGATTTAACTTAATGTAATTTATTGTAATTTCAAGAATATGGTACTTTTAATCAATAGTATAAGTAACGTATACATTGTAACTTCGACAGCGACCATCTTTTGACCTCCACGGCTGTCACTTCCATTTAACTTACTTATAATTTCAAGAATGCGATACTTTTAACCAATAGTATAAGGAGCGTATACATTGTAACTTAGACAACGACTTACTTTTGACTTCCACAGCTGTCATTCCCAGTTAACTTACTTATGATTTCAAGAATGCGATACTTTTAACCAATAGTATAAGTAGCGTATACATTGTAACTTCGACAACGACCTACTTTTGACTTCCACAGCTGTCATTCCCATTTAACTTACTTATGATTTCAAGAATGCGATACTTTTAACCAATAGTATAAGTAACGTATACATTGTAACTTCGACAACTACCTACTTTTGACTTCCACAGCTGTCATTCCCATTTAACTTACTTATAATTTCAAGAATGCGATACTTTTAACCAATAGTGCAAGTAACGTAAATAGTTAATACATACCAGCTATTCATTAAAATTAATTATGGAAAAAACTAATTAACACGCATTTATCCATTATAAATTTAAATTATTTAAAACAGTGTGAAATTTTTCACACTGCATATAAATTATAAAGTAGTATTTTTAAAAACAAAAATAAAACAATATATGTATAAAAGAGAGTTATAAAATAAAAGAGCGAGCTTAAAGAAGTGACTATTCGTGAGGAAAAGAAACCCTTACATTCGTTGGAGCAATTCTAATTTCGCTTAACGCCGCCTGCTTATCATCGATCTTCATAATAATGGAAAATTGAAATAGAAATCGTAAAAAAAAGAATAAACTAAAAATAAAAGAAGAGTATTCTGTTAAAAAGGGCAAAAAGTATCCAAAACGCCTGCAGTAAACAGTAAGGCGGGTAGTAGGAGGGCACGATTCACATATTAACTACCTCCATTATTGTGTTATATCGGTTGCATTTTATTCTTTCTTCTATCATTAAGTCAGAAGCTAGAGCTGGAAGAAAACGTCAGGCCATGATCCCACGTGGCTTCCGGGGGCCCATGCCTAGAGAATTGCATTAATCTTAAGATTGACTTGTCTTCTTGAATAAAAATATTCTTCAATAAGGGCAAGACGGCGTTACAGTGTAATTGAGTTTCCTCACTTGTAACTTTAGTCACGTCAAACCGAATCATGGAACTCTTGCATTTCATCCCTTCTTGCACTTTTATTTTAGACTTTTGAACGTTCATTTTTTTATTGGGGGGTGGAAGCTAAGAATGGAAGGCTTTTTATTTTCGTAGTGACTTTTAGAGTTAGTAACAAGGAAAGAATAAAAGGAGCTATTTAATCTCTCGCTTCAAAGCACCCACACAGGAATATGGGAACACTACTGTTGTGCGATTTCGGAGGAAGAAAAAAAAGTGTTCTTTTTTATTATTATTTTTTCTTCTTTGGAGGTTTTTCTGATTGTTGTAATACGTTCATCCGGTCACATAAAGCGTTCCTCAGTTTGCCAAAACGAAGCGTTTAAAAATATTAAACAGTCACGAATAAAAATGAAAAGAAATGCATTGCTTTGTATGAATCGCATTTGATGGAATTTTTGAGATGGATTTTTTTTTTTAAATATAAAAAGAAGTCGATGAATTTAGGGGAGAAGATTTTTTTTCATATACTTGAATAAGTTAGTACTTGATAAGTAAATAAAGTTTTTTTCTCGACGCTTAATTGACATGGCAAAAAAAGGAGAAATACTTAAAAAAAAACGTGCATTTTGGTTGTTCAATATTCTCAATTGTCATTTTAATAGTATGAAACAAAGATTCGCCTGTTATCGATTTTAATGAAAAAAAGAAAAGTTGAGAATTCAGCTGTTTATTAATAGAATTTATGTGATTTTAAATGTGAAGAAAAATATCATGTTTTTAAATTCTATGGGTCTGAATTTCGAGTCAATCCAATCTCAATTCTAAAAAATGAACAAAGTTAAATATTTGGAATGTATTCAACCGTTATAACGTTCAAATTTGCTGAAACATTAATACTGCTCTAAGTCTCACCGTATTATAGTTTTTCTTGAACTTGATAACACAATAAAATCCAAGCAAATTGATATTAATACAAAGTTTCAAAAGTTGAAACAAATTTGCACCATGATGTAATATATGGAAACCAATTTTATGGTTTAACCGATCTTTCTGAGATTGAAGAAGAATGCGTATTTGCATTATGTATTTGAACGGACTAAAAGGTATGAAAGTTTGACAAAGAATGCTCAAAATTTGCTCAAAGGCTTGCAGATTTTTTATTATAAGTAATATTGCGCAAATTTGCTCATTGGTGATAATATAGTTCTAAGTCTTTCTATATCATCCCTTTAAAGAGCCATTTTTTAATAATGTTACGTTAAAATATTTTTGAGATTCAGATTGATTTGCGAAAAGAAATTCACTTAGCTCAGAACCTAAACTTAATTTGATTTTCAAAATTATTTTTTGGATAGAAAGATTGATGGAATTTTCAAAATTTTACCTACTGTAAAAAATTAGCCATAAGCTTCTCCTTCGTCGTGAACTTAATCTTATGTGTTTATAAATAAACAAAATTATAAATTTTGTGTTTTTTTTTACTACAAATAAGCTCGTTAAGAAATGATCGAATCAACCAGAGCATATAGAACAAGAGTAAATGCCTTCCAGTGCTCATCTCTCTTCTTGACCTTACGCAAACCTCTATTGTTACCAAATTTATGTAAACAAAACCCTTCATTGATATTTTCTGAAGTTGAAGCAGATGGGACACATAAATCATAGGTGGGAAAATAGCTCTCCATAAGCATTTAGAAATTAATGAAGTTAATGGAGTATATAGTTCCCATTGCCTTATAAAGGCTTAAAATACTTTTTAAACTTGATCACGCGATACAATGGTTCATCTTGAATGGAAGCATGGTCCAAGTTAACACCTTATTAAGGTTGAAGCAAATTTGCACCATATTACGATTTAAGGTACCGATTTTGTTGTTCAACGTTGAATAGGTTTTTTCGAGATTGAAGAGGAAGGCATATTTTCACTATTGGCGGGGCTTTTTTAACAGTACAGTGAAAAAGGGTTAAACTACATTAATTAAAGGCTTAATTAAACTTCATTAAGTTGTAAACAAAAAGTTTACATTTCTGAATTATCATCTTCAACCGTCTCAATGGATCAAAAGTTGAGAAAGTTTGGCAAAGAATGCTTAAAAATATGTTTTCTCCAAAACATTATAGATTTTGTTGAAAAGCTTGTAGTAACGCTTATAAATAGTCATTTCTTAATAAGAATATCTGTACACAATTTTAGAATTAAATGTCAATATCTGCGAATCTTCACAATTGATAGCTTCCGTTCTCATAATGGACAATCCAAACTTCAATGACATTGAGGTGGCAGTAGATATTGATTTTGATTCTAAAATTATATAGATATTCGTGTTAAATAATTGCAACATTTTGGATAATCGTTAATCGATAGACTATAATCGTTTATCTATGATTATTTAGAATTTTTTGAGTATTAATTTTCCAAGAAATAAAAATGAGTTTAGTTTTAGATAACATAAGTAGTTTTAGGGACAGTTTAAACAACTTTGTTCGGTGAATCTTACTCAGTAAAGACTGAGGTGTAATACCTATCCAAATTTATTGCTGAAAAGCACTAAAAACTGTGTGAATGCTTTTTTTATTTCATGTTAATACGGAATCCAGTGTTCGTACACTCTTTAAAGAGTGTAGTTGAATCTTAAACACCAATAACTGATAAAGCTTACACCTAACTCAGATTTTTCTTTTATTCCATTCATGGTTGACAATAAATAACAGGATTTATTGTTGTAGTTGATGAGTGCTCTGTATATTTTTGAAAAATAAATGTAAATTGTGATTTTATTTGCGCTAGAAGTGGTATAATCAATGGCATAATGAGAAATTTACCTTATTATCAACATTATTTCTAAAGATATGAAATCTTTTAATTTTTGATCTATGATGGTGGGTATTAAGCCTAACTAGGCTTAACAATAGACTCCAGTAACAACAGGAAAGCAATTTCTAAGATCGTAGTCGATAATTTGTCAAATAATTTCAATATTCTTGTCGGATTGAGTTGGAATAATAATCACAGCCTATTTAATACAAAATGAATTTCAATCCTCTTCACTGACAGATCAAGAATAATGATTATTATCGATTATTTATTTATTCATTTTTGGTCTATTTGTCTTAATTTCAATCTTCTTGCCAGATTGATTTGACAAACTACTTATATAAACTGTCCCAAAATGCATGTATGTTTTTAGTTGTTTAATAACGGTACTCATGTTCTCTTAAGATTTGTATCTGTTAATTGCATCAAATAATTTTATTTTACTTTGCTCTGATTCCTTTCGGTTTTGTTAAGCTTAGTTCAAACTAGTACTTGATATTCTACCTGTGCTGTGGATATGTTTGGTTATCTAACTTATTTTTGTCTTGTGGCTGCATCACATTTGCGCCGAATCGTTTTTTATTATAACTGTTTTAATTCAGTTTTGTTATTTATCGTTCGCAAGGAAAATTTAGTTCAGTTATTTTAGTTTTGGTTTTTTTTAACAGCGGTGGCATCATAACAATTTTATTTTAAGAAATATTGCATCTATGCATTCTTAGTTAATGGTTCTTAATTTATATTGTATCATAAAAATAACTCTCGCGACTTTTATGTGTATCACATCTGACAGTAATAATAAATTGTATTGTTACTAAATATGGTTAAATAATGGCAGCTACTTTATATTAAGAAGGGGACTCACATACTTGCACCGCAAAACCTGCATCTTTGGAAGCAAATATTGTTTTTCGATTAATCGTTTTGATTTGATTATCGATTTTTGATCGAGTTACACATCCAGATTTATTCTTCAATGTTTCTAACAAATTATAGTCAAGTAATAGACAAAAATGTCAGCCTTTAGAAAAAAAAATACCGAACATTTACTTGAAATTTCCTTAAAAAAAAACTTACCAGCTTTTAAATTAAACAAATTTAGAATTTTTCAAATTTGTACCACGAATCGTCTATTTTTTCAAAATTTATTTTGCATATTCTTGCCACACGATTCAGATTTTAATTTTAGTTTCCTTAGTTCTGTTAGGGAAGACATGACTAAAAATTTAACATAAGAGTAAATTTTTTAAGAATCTAGTTTCACAAATCTTCACCGCTATAATTTCGGGAAACAGCAATGCAATAGAAGACAACAACTCGGATGAGACATTTGGCGAGCATAACCAGAGGGTTAAAAAGGAATTCTGATTCATTTAAATTTTTGAGTTGATGTAATGGGAATTCATAAATTGTTTTGATAAAAATTCTCATTTCGTGAATAATTCATCTGCGGTATCAAATATACAAATTTATGTTTTCATCTTATTTTGATTTCATAAATGGATTCCATTTTCATTTTGATTTTATTAGTTCACAATGACCACATCTTAATAGTTTGATTCAACAAGCTATGAGTTAGATGCTGTTTCATACAATTTACAATATAAAACTAAGAAGAATTGTTTGGTGATCTCTAAGCTTAAATGTTTATCTCTTAGAGATTAACAATTTCAAATAATTGCCAGTCTTCTGCGCATGGTTTCTGAACCACAAGGTCATACAAATTCACCGCAACCATAATGTGGCTCCAAAACTTTGTAAAATAATAACATGCAGATTTACTGCAACTTTAAAACAACTGAATTGAGTGCTGTTTCACTTTAAACTAACTCATAATATCAAGCTTAGATGGTTCTATAATATGGTTCATATTGGCACCGTATTATGGCAACAAAAAATCTTCCCTATAATATCGTGAAACGATCTCCAAAATTTCCAACAATGCAGTGTGTATTGTTTTGATCAAAACTCTTTTATTGCTTTTTCATGCGACTTATTATTTCAGCAACCTAATTAATTTCAGAAGCCAACTGATTAAATAAAATAAAAAAACTTCATTAAAAATTCATTTTTATGTATTTTTAATTATATTGAATGCTGTCTCTTTTTTCCCCCTACACCACTTTTAAAGGAATGAAAAGAAGTATTTTCCATCCATTCGATACATTTGATTATTTGCTTTTAAAGAAAGAATAAACTTGCTCTTTGTATAAAAACATTTTTGTACATCTCTTAATTTTTTGTATCATCCAAGGAGTTGATTAAAGTAAAAACAATAACAAGCCTAAATGCAATGAGCTGATTCATTGATAAAATAAAAGCTGCAGGAAATCAAAAGATGGAAGGTTCCTTCATTAGCAATTCGAAGCACTCGGATATAAAATACTGGAATAAAAATAACGATCTCAACTTCTCAGGAACTAGGAATGAAGGGGGAGGGTAAAGAATCAGAAAGTAGGGGTGGGGGGTTGTGTTGCCCTATAAAACTCGGAGTTGACGCACGACTAGCTTTTTTCTCTGGTTGGAAAAGGAAATAAATAAAATGTTGAAGGTTTAGTTGATCGAGAAAAACGTTGAAAAGAGAAATAAATGTCCACATTTTTCGGAAGTCCAAAATGGTTTTAAATTTTTTGTTCATTCATGTTATTTACTTTAACCCGTTTAGTGGTCACAAAAATTTTTTTCGGCGTTGTAAATGTTTAGTTTAATTTAATTTGTTTGCATTTTAATAGATTATTCGAGTGTTTTGCTGGTTAAAGAATAATTAAATGTGTTACGCTTTCATTAATACTTCGAATAGTTTATATCAAAAAGTGCAAGGCTGAAACGTGTAAACAAATTTTTTAAGAGCAGTTATTTACAAAAAACTATCAGCTACAGATTTTCACGATTTTTATGAAAGTATCAATAGAATCTTATCAGAATATATTTAACTGTAAATTCTGTTATTTTTAATAGGATACTAATAGAATTAATACTAATAGAATTTGACGATATTAATAGAATATACTAATAAGAAATACTGACTAGTAAATAGAAACAATCATTTTCATTGTACTCAGTTTTACTGAGAATTACTTAAAACAACTTTTGGTAAATGGTTAATATAATTTTAATTGATCATCAGGCAAAATGCGAATTTTTAAATATTATTTGTTTCCGAATCTCTTAAACCTATCAGCTATTTTTTCCATTGAAAAATGGGTAAATTAATCATTATAACTATGTTTTTAAGCAGAATCATATTGATTGAATCGAAATACTTTTTCTGGAAACAAATGAGAAAAAAACATGCATATTTTTGAAATTTGAATAATATGTATTTTAATTATTGTGACTATATTTTGAAGTAGAATCATTATGATTGTATTAAAATATTTTTTCTGGTTAAAAATGAGAAATAAAAATATGCATATTTTTTAACTCTATTGATAAAGTGAATAAACAGAAGGAATATGTAATGCAAGTGAATATTTTTTTAAAATCTTATTCAAATTTTGCCCAGAGAAATTTAAATTATACTTGCGTACACTGCATACCTAATCTTTTAAATTGCATCAAACTATCCCGAAATGCTCGTGCTCAAAATAAGAAACGAAGCATTTGATTTTTTTTTAATTACTGAGCAGATATTCAAGTACTAACGTGAATTCTTTATTGACGTAACCTTAAGCATGGGAATTGATAGCTAAAGTTCGAAAACGTTCGAACTGACGAAAACGTTCTGATTAAACGTATTTTCCCCGACAGATTCAGATTCCTTAATTTGGAAAGTTTGGTACTAATAGTTTAATCAGGAGAGTGATAGAAATTGTCCCTCATGTTAACTTTAAATTTTAGTGTACTTCAAAACATCTTTCAAGTTTGGTACTAGTAGTTTAATCAAGAGAGTGATCGAAATTGTCCCCTTATTGCTAATTCTAAATTTTTGTGCATTTCAAAACATCATTCGAGTTGTTCGAGTGAATCAAACAGTTTTTGAACACAATTATGAAAAACTAAGAAAATATCATGCAAAACAAGCCATTTTAAAAATATTTATTACTTTTTTTATCAATTATTGTCACAATTAAAAACTTTTAATGTAGGAATTTTTTTTAAAAAATCACTTAAAATTATGCGATTTTATATGACAGAATCCAAAGATCGAGCAGAATCGGTCAAACAGTTCATGAGAAGGAAATATTTACAAACATGACTTTTGAAAGTTCTTTACTCGGAAGCTATTTATTCAATTTTGATAAAATTCTGTATTTTGTCATTGAAAAATATAAAATTTAAAAAGGTGTAAACGTTTGTAAGCCTAAAATTTTTTAAAACTCATTACGAAAATAAATAATAAAAGCAATTGAATTCAAATATACTTATTTTGAATGATTTACCCACATTTAATTATAGAATATTATATATTTTACGAATTGTACTCATCAATTGTATCATCACATGGTACACGCTTTTGGAATTTAAGGATATTCTTTTAAGAGTATCCTTAAATTTGACAAAGTTCCAATCAAAGTATAAGTTTATCCCAAAAACTTTGGGATTAGAGAGTTCATCGTGTCTAATTAATATTAAGTAACCAAATTTAACAAATTTGATTAAACATTAGGCTCATTTTGAATTGATTATTTTAGATGTGAATAAATTAATATGAATAGTTTTCTATCCAGTGTAGTAAATGATGACTGGTGCTCGCAAAATCTGTCGGGTCACAAAGTCCTCCATGTTCCAATAGCAAATCAATACCTCTGGGGGTACTGAATTGATCGTTCTTTGGTTCAGGTCAAAATTATGATCTGTGGATGAATGAATGGATGTATGAATGGGCCCGTCCTACGAACGGGTGCGACGTATGAGTGTGGCCGAAGTCGAATTCTTGGCCACAGATAGCGCCACTGGAAAGCAAGAACAATCGCACTAATTGCCTGATGGCCTATAACAACAACTACAACAATAGTTTTTAATGTGCAGAAATGAAGCTTTAACACCTCACTGTTTCCCAATAAGATTGACGGCATTGGAAATGAAGAACAACTAAAATGCGATATGGAAATGAAACATCCGTGACCTGACTTAGAATTATATTTGATGGGAGAACAACTTTGGTTAACCCTAAAACCTAAACTGAACTACATGGACTGAAAAGGCATCCCTAAATTAGAAGGAAAAAATTGGATATTTCTACATGATTAAGATTCTATTCACACTGTTTTCACATACCATAAAAATGTGATTTGATTGTAATTAAGTCATAATCTTAAGTCATTATTTGGTTACTTTTTATTAATTATACACAATGAACGTTCTATCCCCAACGTTTTTGGGATAAACTTCTGCTTTAATTACAACTTTTTCAAATTTAAGGATGCTCTTAAAATATTGTTTTTAAATTCCAAAAGCGTGTACCATGTGATGATACAATTGACAAGTACAATTCATGAAATATATAATATTCTATAATTAAATCTGGGTAAATCATTCGAAATAAGTGTATTTGAATCAATTTGCTTATTATTTATTTTTGTAATGAGTTTAAAACTTTTTTAAATTGTAAGGTTTACAAACGTTTACACCTTTTCAATATAATCTATTTATGTTGTTCTAAAATCTCCAAAGTATGCACAATTTATTAGTATTGTTTTGTGTACAATTACAATTGATGTTGTCTTTAGTTACATGCATGTGCGGAAAAAGAATGACACTTTTTTGAATTGATATTTAAATAATTTAAAATCAAAAATGCTACCAAAATCCGATGAACTATAAACAAGTAACATATGATTAAAAATATATTATTAACCAGTATCTTATCTCATAAAATATCTTATTAGCTTATTAGCTAATATAATTATAGCTTAAAACATGTTATCTAAAATAAAGAAACAAATGCAGGGTGTTCCACAACCACCGTCTTCAATCTAACTTTTATAAACTGAGTCAAAAATAAATTCAAAAAACTTTCAAATGAAGGGTTATGTGATAAATAAAAAAACAAAATTATAATTGAAACTATAAATGATTATGATGTGATGACAATAATTTTATTGTGCTTGAAGAAAACGGAAGCTATTGATTGATTTTGGTGCGAGCATGAATAGAGTTTGATAAGATTTCCTCAAATGAGTTTTCAATTTTGTCGTTGAGGTGCAAAATATTTAGATATATATGAGAGAATACTTTGTTATGTTTTACACATTCATTTTTGTCATTAAATTGTTGATAAATAAGAGCGACTCTAGACTGTAATAATTAGAGCTTACGTATTTTGTATGTTTTGATTCAATCTGGACACTATCCCATACTTGGACACCTTTTCTGAAATTAGCGAATTTTTGAAATTTTTTTTTTATCGTTGAAATAACACTTCGGTGGAGTGTGCAAATTTTCTAGATCTGATTTACAATGGTGGCAATGTGCATTGAATAAAATATAAAGAACATGATAATAGTTGCTATGTTCAAATTTTAATTTTAATAAGAGTATTTCGAATTAGAAACCGTTCCCATATTTATCTAAAAGCGATACTAAAAATTATCTTACTATAAAAATATCACATTTGAATAAAGTGTGTTTCATTATTATTTAGCCCTAAGTCCATAATTTCTTTTAATTTTCATGTAATCAATATACAGCGTGACAAGAAATAACTAGGATACAGTTAATACTCTATAATTTTAATGCTTAATAAAATATAACAACTATACTTTCAAATAATCACGAAAACATTTTTATCTATAACACGCAAAAATGTTTACCTTCAAGTTATTAGTTTTGGCTTTAACGTAGAGCTTGAAACTTGTAATGAAGTTTTTTGCTATGTTCCATACCTTATCTACTTATATTTTATCTTATTCTTTACACAGAGTTCTTTAGAAGGGGCATAGTCTTATGAGATGTTGTCCAAACCCTAGTCTTTAAAATTTTCTTCCCTATGCCCACTTGGGCAATGACCTATCATCAATATAGGCACCTGAAAGGCAGATTTGTTGGCCACTCTTTCGGGAGCACCATATTAGGTGGGCCAACGTTGCTCACACAGTATGGACATATAATACAGAGAATAAAAGAACCATGCCTTTCCCGGGATTCGAACCCAGAACCTTTCTGATGCAAGGTCTGCTCCCTGACCCCTACACAGTCCGGCTGCTTAATCTTTAAGATAAATCCAATGAAAAATTCATTGCATTGAAATCTAGTGCATAAGGGGATCATTTTTGTGTTGCAAGTCAGGCAAGGGAAATTATGTGTTTTTAGCTCTTTGCGTTAAAGTAGAATTCTCTTGCTGTTTCATTTCGGATTTTAAAAAATGTTTGAGCCTGAAAAAATGAAACACCATCCAAACTAAGTTTACGGTATAATTGTTGGTTAATACAAAATAAAAACAAGTAGCGATTTCCCACTGGAGAATATCTCACCCCCAACCCTCTACGGATTGCGTCCATTGATGCCATTCAATTACGTAAGAAAGTCCGTTGCTATCTTCCGACCATACTCTATCAATATGACTTTTTGTAATTTTATTCAATTGAGAGCAGTTTCTCATCTATGAAAACCAATTTCGGTTATCGATCAAGCATGATTTTGTTAGAGTGAGTTACTTTCTAAGAGTGAAATGCTATTTTTTAAAAATTATTTCTGTACTTTTCCTGACTGATTTTCACTTACTTGTAAACTTTTTACTCAAAACCCAAAGTTTTCGTTCAATTCACTTTTTTATATCTATTCTTTTTCTTGGGGTGTCACCTTTTTCTTCATTTCCTGTTGTCGGCCTCGAGATTACAAAGCGGGCCATTGTCCGATGTTTCCTACACGGACATATTTTTTTAATCTAAATTGTGTAAAATTTACAGCCACCTCCGGGCAGAAAATTTATCTTAACTACTGAAGAAAAATAAGTGAATATAAAAATGGAAAATAAAAAAGTAATGCAAAGAGTGGGAAGAGTGGCGTCGATTGGCTTTTAAATGTATCTTGTTATTGCAAAGGTAATATTGAATTTTCAATTTCAAAATTCCTTTATTCAAAATGAATTTTGTCTGCTGTAGGAGAGAGGGGGTCAGTGAGGACTTTTTTTACAAATTTGTTAAACTCATTAAGCATTTTTGAACAATATTTTGGACGTTTACGCACACTTTGATTTAGATCTGGAATTACAAATTTGTTTTCTATTATAATTTTTTTTTAAAAATATGGTTGTTTTTTTCACTATTAACCTCACTACACGGAGCTAGTATGAACAAATTATAGAGATAGCGTGGATTTCCAACAATGCAACGTATTCAATAAATGTATTTGATAATAAGATTGTGCTAATTTAAGAAAGTCCCATATAAAAACTGTAATACCTATCCAAAATTACTTTAAAAAATAAAATGAAAGACATCAAAAATTTTTCCCATTCCCTGAAAGCTATACACGGGGCTTACGCTGCGTATATTTTTGGTTGAGAAACGTTTTAGATAGCTTATTGCTACTGCATCGATCTACAAAAAAACAATTTTTAGTTGAATAAATTTAATAACCACTTAACTTGATGGAGAAATGGTCCGAATGGACAATATACGGACTTTGAAATTTTCTTCATTGAAGCAATATAAACAAATCACATAACAGAAGATGGCACCATTCGATTCCTTAGTTCTGTATGACAAAAAATAAAAATATATTAAAATCCTTGCTTCCTTTTTTAATTCACATATATATTGAATAATATTTTAAAATTTTGCTAAAACATCTTTAAATCTTCTTAAAATGGATTAATAAAAAGGTCAAAATATTTTACGAAAAATTTGAAATCACTATATGTAAAGATTTATCCTACGGGCATAATCATTCTAATTTGAAAATAAGTAACATCAAATGTATTACTTTTGTAACCAACTCGTGTTTCTTCTATTTTAAGTTGAATGGGACCAGTTTTTGACGTGCCAATACTAGCCCTAACACCATGTGTCTACACTAGAGCCACAAAGACACGTCTTTGTTTCTAACTAATGCTGATTTATTGAAACTATACAGAGCAAAATTTAATATAAAAATAGCTGAAAAAACAGTATCAATTACAACAAATTATCACCTTTCGTTAAAATTCTAAATATAAATTATGCTACTAAAAGTGTAAAGAGAAAATCTGAAAGTTACTTTTGCACTTAAAAAGCCGTCTGTTACAAATTTCTACTAAAGTATTCACAATGTAATTATGCAACTACACATGGAAGCGTACATCAGTGTTGACAATATGCAATATCTTTCAAAGGAAATTTGATCAATTAATGAAAATGTTATTCAAGATATCCACTCTAACTCCATGTCCACAAAAGATTCTGCAAAAGATTTGGAACAGCCCACTCCTATAGGGAGCCAGTTTGGAATTGAAGAACTAGGGCCACACGCTTGTTTGGTCCAGGCTTCTCACTATCATTACCAATGTTTTGAGACCATTTAAGACAGTTGGAAACTGTCTGTTTAGGCAATTTAAGTAGATTATTAATTTCGCATTGCATCTTACCTTGCATATATAAAGCAAGAGCATCAGAACTTTTCTTAACCCTAGTAGATAACACAGTCAACTTTTATACAGATGTTTGAATGCGTACTGGGATCAATATTTAACATAATTTTAAATACTTTTGTAGTAAATAAAAATATTTGATTTGAAACTCTATCCAAGTCACACTACATTTATTTAAAGAAGTAATTCACAATCAGAGAAGTGTGACTCTCTTAAGAAATCACCAAATTGAGTTTTGTTTTGAGTTAACCCTCTCTGTAGTTGCAAGTGCAGTCACCTATGTTATAAAGCTTCGTGATTTTTGTGTAATTGACACAGTTTCCGGGAATGCTAATTTTCTCGTTTATATGGTAATGAAAACTGCATTCACCATTCAACTTGTGATTGGAATAAGTGTTACCGAAGAAGTGTCCCCCTTTAAAAATTGAGCAATGAATGAAGGATCCCTTAAAAGAGTCGAATTTAAAAATCGAGTGGGAAATAGCAGACACCTCCTATTGTTCCGTGATAAGCAACTCTGTTCGTACCTTTTTCAAAGTTTCTCTTTTTCTTTATATTTAAAATTCTTCTGTTCTCCCCCTATTTTAAATACTCGGTGAGCTCAAATCTAAATTTCAATTGAGTGCATCGTAAGAGTAAAATTGATTTCCACCTTCCCTTTAATAAATCCTTTTTTTTCTTCCTATGCTTGATGAATAGGAAATTGTTCTTGTTTAGAGTAAAAAGGGTTTGCATTTGATTTCCAGAGGCAGTAAAATTTTAACCGAAAATTATTTTGGTTTAAAGAGGCTTAAGGGGTTTCTCACTTTTTTTCGTATGAATTTATTAAGCTTAAAATTAAATTCCTTTTTTTTATGAAAAATTTTAAGAAATTTAAGTTTTTTTAAAAAATATTTTTTCGGTTATTCTCGTCTCTCGTTTCTTCTAACGTTTCTTAATATAGATTTCAGAAGTAGTCGGATAATCTCTTTTTGTTTAGAAGTTTCGTCACTTAGTTTAATAATTAGTCGTTATTAAAATATGAAAATTTTTTAATAATGAAATAGTGATTTTTATTCAATATCAAATAACAGATGAGTGATAAAGAGTATAGCCTTTTCTCAATAATTTTTAAAGTTTAATTTAAAACGAGCAGTTTTAAATACTACACAGTCATACCTCCTATAAGGGACAACCCTAAATAAGGGGCACACTCCTTCTTTTTAAGGGTATTTCCCTTTTAATAGGAGCCTTTATGTGCAAACATATTAATAAGGTACACTTTAATTTAGACACTTAGAAAATGTTTAAAAAAGTAAAATAGAGGTCGAGAAGTACAAATTAAAAATTCAAATGCTTTCTGTCAGTGTATTAATCTCTCTCTTATGAAGACTGCTGAAAAAAAGCAAAGTCATAGTGCAATTAAAGGCAATTTCACATTCAAAGAATTTTCAGTACAGAAAGGAAGAAGATGTCTTCCCATTGAGTAATTGCCTTGACGATACTGTAAGGAACAGAGATTTAAAGAAAAAAATAGCTGTAAAATGATTTGACCATCCAACAACATTGCTAATTCAAAACAATGTCTATGGAGCGAAAATTTCTATCATTTTCAGTAATTGCGCGAGCTGTGATGTTGTATGGAGAGGGGTAGTCTTATAATTGTATTGTTTTCACATGTTATCGAGCATGGCTGCAAAACATCTAAAAGCATAAAGCTGGAAAAAATGTATGCTTTCCTCAAGAAATATTTGACATTAAAAATTTCCTAAGGCACTTTTGAATCTGTGTAAGCTTTGGATACTTAGGGTCAAAAATTAATTGTCAAAATAGTATTTTGTATAAATTTAAGAAAAAGCAGAATAATGTTTGCAAATAAAACCTTTTAAGGGTTGAGAAATATTTTAAATTACAGTTACTTTATAGAAAAACTAATTTTCGTTACATAAAAATCTTATCAGATCCATTTTAGTCTATGGCTCTGAGACATGGGCATTGACAAGTTCTGATGAAATTTGATTTTTAGGAAAGATTTCGGAACCTATTTCAATAGTAATAAAAGAAAATGACTGCTGGGAAAGACGAAACAATGCAAAAATTTTTAAATGCTTTCAGAACCGAGATATCATAAAATATCATGAAATTTCATAAAATATCATAAAATTTATCAATATTAATAGACAAAACTGGGCTGCAAATGTTTTCAGAATATTATAAAACCTGTAATAAGACATGTTTTGGCAAAACCGCAGGGACAAAGAAGAGAATGACTTAAACTGAGATGGATAAATGCATTTGAGAGAAATTTTAGAGTTCTGAAGCCAAGAACTGCAGGGCCATTGTCACCCAGAGGGTAGCTCTGAAATCTCTTCAAGGAAGAACTTTGATGTCGTGCAACTGGTGATGTTAGATTAACATGGTTCAGAAGAGAAAAAGATTAATATCGAAAGATAACTTCAGAAATTAAAAAGCTTTGTTTGAGAGATTTGAAACAGAAATTTATAATAAGTGAAAATGAAGTAATATGCTAAATATAGAAAGTAAATAAAAATATAGATTTTTTATTAAACTGAACATTACAAAACTTTTTACTTTAAAAGAAGTGGAGCTTATAAAATTGATACGGTTGGGTTCAACTGTTTTATTCTCTAAAAAAATCAAATAAAAGCAAAAAGAATTTTGTTAAGTCAGAAGCTGCAGGTCAAAGCGTTACTTGGTTCATTAAAACAAATTTAAACAAAGACGTATCATTATTTTTAAGAGTCTATCTTGCAGAAAAATCAATGGATATGCAACAAGAGTCAGATTGCATAAAAAAGTCAAATAGAATTTGTGAATCTAAATTTTCTACTAAATTATATTTCTGATTTGTATTTCATATGTCCTCTCTAAGGGGCAGCTCTATTTATAGATATTTTAAGGAAAAATTATTGGATATTGAAATATTAATTTGATTATTAAAAGGACAAAAAATCCAGTCTCGAGATTGTCCCGTATTAGGAGGTACTGCTGTATAAATTACGTTTAGGCTTCGAAATACATCAAAATTTTGTAATTTCATTATAAAATATGTTTTAAACACATAACAACTATTCCATTTTGTAAATGAAGTGAAAAAAAGTAATGAGAAGGCCGATCCCGTGATTTCCAAAAGGCGCTAATTTTACGCCTTCGGACTTTTCTCTTATGAAATTATTGATATCTGTGACCTAAAACAGCTAACAGGAATCCAGTGACGCTTTACAAGGTACAAAATGAGCTTTATTAGTGTCTAGTAGTCGGTTGTTTGAACAATGGTGCATGCATTAAAATGAACAGAAATGAGTTTAAACCTTTATTAATATTTCAGCCCCATTAAATTTAGGTAAATTAGTTGCGTAGGACAATTTTTAAATTTTTTTTCCATGAATCTTCGCTTACTTTTTATAATAGAAACAAAAGATCATGTGCACAAAATATTATAATGTGCTCGAAAAATAATTGTTTATTATTATACTATAGTTTAGTTCATTCCTTATTATTATTGATTATTGTTATTAGATATTCGAAAAGTAATTGTAAGACTTAAGGTTAAAAAATTATAAATTAGGTATCGGATATAAGCTTTTTACTGCAACCAATAAAAAGGCTTTTTCAGCAACTTAAATTTACCGTACATTCGCCTATCTGTGCCAAAAAAGCATTTAATTGATTTGATTTGAGATCCGTTTCACGGTCGAAAAGCAAAATCGATATTTTTATTTTATTTTTTTCCCGGAGAGGAATTTTTTCAATAAAAGTGAAAATTGTTGAAGGAGAAAATAACGTGCCGATAGCACACAATAAGATAAGGAACGGCGAAATAGACACGAAAAAGAAAATGTCCGAAGAAGGTGACCAGTTGGCCATGTCTCCTTCCTGCTGTCACCTGAACAAAAAAGTTCACTTGGTTGCCATGGTGATCAGTCCCGGGAGAGTGCAGTTTCAATGATCTATGGCTCATATAGTCCTCTTTTATTCCTCTTCCAAGAGAAGACCAGTGTTCCTTAATGGCCGCCTGGCCTAGTAATCGCTACTTTCCGTGGCTATTTCTAAGAGGACGCTGGACACTGTCATTGGATGCGAGAGATTTGTCTTCGCTGCTGACCCCTTTCCACCCCCACTCCAATCAGACATACACTCTATTTCATTCACCACCCACCCTTCTCGATCCTTGAATTCCTCCCTTGACACATCCCTATGACACTGCATTGTCACAAGGGAGATCGAAGCTCAGAGTGAAACACAGCTTCGCAATCTACCTATTTTCCTCCTCTTCATATTTCACGCATACTTTTTCTTCTCTTGGACACTGGCCTTAATCTTCCACTGACCACTGGAATATCTTCTTTTAAGAAATATTTCCCGATGGGAAGTTGGAAAGGGTTGTGCCTTAGCTTCTTCGGCCAACAAATGATAACTCTTGGGCATTTTATGTGGGACGTTTAGTATCAAAACTAGTTCCATTTATTTCAGGAAATTTTGCTGAGAGTTAAAAAACATCTTTCATCTAGACATCCGAAACTGGGTAAATGTTTTTGGTAAAAAGCCTTTCAATCCTGATTTTTCGAAGATATTTCTTATGTAAATATAATTTTTATTTTCATAGAGATGGCTTAAAAAGGGAAAGGTAAAAAGCTTTATTTAGTTTTTTAAAAAACTTAAAAAAAAAAAAGCTATAAAAACTGAAAGGAAGCAATTTTTAATCACATTCTTTCCAGAAGGTCAGAGAATAAGCATAATACTTGTGAAAAAAAAGAACAAAATAAGCAGAAATTAGGTTTAGCAAAATCAAACCTAGTTGTCTTTTAATGGTTTAACATTTTAAATGATTCTTCATTGTTATTGATTTCTTAGTTCAGCTTCTGATCATTAGCTAAACTGAGGGTTACAATTGAATAAAGTAAAGGTCTTGAAATTATCCAAATCATCCAATTTAATTCTGCATGCTAATATTTCATAAGTATAAAGCAAGTATAGTTAACGAAACCCAGATAAAAAAGAGCTTTCCCCAAAATAAAAAAAATGGAGAGGAAATTGGAAAAGAGAAAGAGAAATACCTTGTACCTGATGGCTAAACAGTTATATGAAAAGAATCAAAAATGAAATTAGAAGAGAACTTTAAAAATCCATGCTGTTTATGGATCCCAATGGGGAGCTCACTGAGGCCAATCTTGATCTGTAACCGAATGTACTTTAATAATTTAATAGAGTATATAGTTGTGATTCTTAGGAAAAATAATTAAGTTTCACTAAAATAAAATTGATGATATTTGTTCATTCGGTTTTCAGTTTCGGAATCGGAAAGTTAAATAGTACTTTTAGTGAAGAATATCTTGTAGACTAGAAGTGGAAGAAAGGATTGAGGATAGTCAGATTCAACCACATTCCATCAGCAGCATTAAAATTACCCATTGTTACCCATACTTAGCTAACTTTTAACTTGTAGGAATCAAAATTAGCAATGACTTAGGCTTAGCAATGACTTACAATTACTGTTTATATGCTATGTGCCAGAGTACAATTAGGCATGTAATTCGCCATTTCAGGAAAAAGAACCATGTTCTTGCTTGATTTTAGTGAATCTGCAGAATGTAAAAATCAGAAATCGCAGTGACTTTGGAGTTCAACGACTATTTACACACAATAGCAAAACAATAGTTGAATCGACAGGAAAATGTGTTATTATTAAGTCAAAGAAAACCTACTTCAAAGAGAAGATGGTTCTCTCGTGCTACAGTTTCACTATCAAGCTTTTAGGTATACTTCTAACAAAGATTTGATACAAAGCTATGGGTATTTTTGTTCACTTCAGCTTCAAAAATGTGATCAGCTAATCTGTGGATTTCGCTTACCATTTCTGTATCACAAGTATCACTCTTACTCGTTTCACAAATTTTTTTAGGGACACTGAGGCAGGCTATAGAAGACGCTTTACATCCATATCTTAATGTCACTGCTTGACAGAGGCTGAGAGTAACATCCGAACCATTATTTTAGGGCAGTATATATGTTATAATCAAGAATAAAATTAGTTTTTTTTAAATAAATTTTCGCTTTTAAATTTTTATGAATCCTGTTTTAGGCTTCTAAAGGTTTGTAGTACTATTTTATGATGATATTTTTACTTTTTTCTGGGATGGCTCACACAATGAGTACTTCCTTCCTGAAGTAACTTTGGTATGCTTCCAAGTTCAATCAAGAGGTTGTTAACATAAGCAAAATGTTTACTTTTTCTATTGAAGGAGAATTTCTGTAGAGCAGGAGCTCCAAAGTTTAAGTTTCAGTTGTATACAGACACTTTTGAAGTCAGCGTTGAAGTAAAATGAATGTAATAATAGACAGTTGATTGTTTAAAATTCCATTATGATCTGCAATTATTTTCCGGTTTTGTGTTTTATTACATACATTCAAAATCAGTCATGTGACCATTTCCTCTTTAGATTTGCAACTCTTACTAGGGTGTACAAATTAGAAGTACTAGTAATAAAAGTAAGGTCATAATTTTCTAACAAACGATATAAATTTCCAGTTCAACTTTGGTTTCTACACATGCAAGTTTTGCCAAAAATAATGCAAATTTTCTTATAAAACTAAATTTTTGCTTCAGATTAGCATTTTCAAAAGAAAAAGATAATACTTTAGTCACGTATGCCTGGTTATTTTAATTCTTTTCGCTATTAATTTAAAAAAAAACATAACAAACATAATATTGTTATGTAGAAGCAGAAAATAAGCGAGCAGAATATTTTGAAATCACGACCTGTGTAATGTTTTAAAATTTTTGCTTGTCGGTATTGCAATTTCAAAATTCGGTCTTCGCAAGCAGGTAAGAATTTAATTTTTCTGAAAATGTGTTCGTCATTTCAATTCCATGTATAATTTCAAATTAACAATATCTGCGATCACTCAAAACTTTAAAATAAATTTAAAACCATAATATGAGAAAATTGCATTGGAAAATATTTTTTCTTTCTGCAAGTAAGCGGTAAGGAAGTGATGACAGCCAAATTAAGCGATGATTCATTTTATAAATATGATATAAATTAATAAAAAATGAATAGATGGACCACTTTAAAAATCGATGTTTAACGAAAAGAATGATAAGAACACTTTTAATAATAATTTATAAAGTTAATCAAAATTAGTAAAGTCTTCTCCAACAGTCAGTTGTCGGTCAAAGGCATCGTGGAGGTTAAGGCTCCTCAATATCGAGACCAACAGGATGAATGAGGTAATATGGTCCACGCTGCAGACAGGCCGTATTTTCTTCCCCTGGTATCCATCGACCTTAATCTTGGAGGATTTCAATCTATCACCGGGTATTGAACCCTAGTCTTTCCGAATCATAGATGAACATTTAACCGCAGTGCCATCACGGCTCATTAAGTTAATTAGTGTGATCAACAGCAAGTTCTAATAACATTTGAAACTCTTGGCCCACGGTAAAGAATATATTCCAACACAAAAATCATAACTCCCAGTAACCCGCAGTCAAAAAGTATTTTTAAAAAAAAATGAAACCAGCTTTATTTAAGGTTAATAAATATTAAACTAAAATAGCAAATTTTAAATATAATGTGCATCGCTGGAAAGCATATTTTAAAAATTATAGCATTTGTAACCCTTTTCAATAGGGCAAATAAAATGTATTTGCAATATAGACAGCGCAATATGCTGCAACCTATCTTCCTAACCAATGTGTTCTGAGACTAAGCTCCAGTCTTACGAGATTCTATTGGCGTTGTTAATACTTTGTCGAAAGTAAGTTTTCTTAGAAATAAACTCTAGTTTTCCTCAGAGTAGCGAAGTTTTATTCGAAAGAGAGCTCTTCCAGGAAGAAGGGGGAAAAAAAAACCTCTTCTAGTTATTCTTGTCTTAAATGGGGCGACTCCGGAAACTTTTTTTCTCCATACTATTCTTTTTCCCTATCCCCAGTGGAGCAGTAGTTAAAGGAGGGTACCACCAGATAGACAGAGAATAAAAGAGAAAGAGTGAAGGTGGATTGAAAACCTCGTCTTTCGATCAGATCGTGTGAGTGAGTTGGCCCTCTTCACCTAGTTAGCATGTGCATCGATTCCCCACAATTCTCAAACTGGGGCTGACTCTGGGACCTTTTCAAGTTTAGAGCCCCTGCGCAGTTCACTAAGAGAGAAGAGAAGCGGTGGGTAAACGGAGAAAGAGTTTACTGTAAAGGACATCTCGAAATTCAATCGTGCCATGATCCTCGTCACTTCGACTTGGCTTTTGCAACTCGTGGATCAGCTATTTAATAAGGTGAGTCTTCTTCAACAATTTATGTTTTTTTTTCTTTTCTCGGCCTTCATCATTTTCTGCATGTTTTTGATACCATGTCTGGTATGGAAAGAGTTCTGCCAACTTTTTATTGGTCAATGAGGATATGAAAAGTTTCGTGACGCAAGAAAGACGCAGGCTTACCCTATATTAATACGCAATATCATGGGCGGCTCGCTATTGGAGGCGCCCCGGTGACAAATCAGAAGGATGCCAGCGGTGGCTGAAGTGAACGCCCCCTTTCAATATGGAATATGGAAGGGGAATATTTCATCGCTCCCCCTCTGCCCCAAGAAATGTACGCGAAAGGGGTGGAAACTTTCTGAATTATTCAAAAATATCTCAGAATCGTTTTGTTCGTCGAGAAAGCCACAACATTAGAGTTAACTTATGACGAAACTGATATAAATCTTATCTCAGTGCCTAGTAATACACATTCTATATTAAATTATAACAAATCAATACGCTGTTTTGAATTGTTATAATTTAATATAGAATTTTAGTTATCTTAAAGAATTATTTAAGCTAACGGAGAAGGTTTCTAATTCTTGGGTTTGTACTTTTTATGAAAATATAAAATGTATTAATTTTGCATTCTAATTTTTCTAATGAACATATTTTTTAAAAATCAAAATTAATTATAATTGAGTTAAGTATAATGAATAAATGACTTAACATAGAGGAAATTTTTCTAAAGAAAAACTTCCGTTGAAAGATTATTTAGAGCTATTTAAAATTAAGAAGAAGGTTTCTAATTCTTACATTTAATTTTTGAGATAAAACTTAAGAAAAAAAATATGCATTTTAATATTTTTGTTTTCTTATTTTATAATCAAAAATTAAGTGTGTGTTTTAATAGTTAAATATTTTAACAATATAAAATAATTAATAGTCAAAATATTTAATCTACAATAAAGATTCATACAAACACAGCACCCGAAATTGATAGTTGAAACACAATAATCTCAAGCAACGAACTTTAATACACTTGATTTCTGTTCAATTATATTTATGTGAAATTGAAAACATAATAGAAAGTTGCTTATAATAAATTTCAGTATAGCAAAAATTGAAAATAAAATAAAGTGTCCAAAAATTATAAATAATACTAACATGAAGTATACATTTCTTTTATGAATATTTTGCTGAATTCTTTTAAGATCATCAAAAGATTTTCAAAAAATTAAATTATGAACTGGTTTTGGTAACAAACCTTGAAAGTAATTGTAATTTTGCTTTTCATTTTACCAGGTTTGCTTATTGGTTTACTCCAATATAGATCATACTATTTATTATATCCTAAAATGTTTTCTCCTCAATAGCGATGACCAATATGATCTGAAATTTTCTAATTAAATCGCTGATTTGTCTAACTTGTATTTCGAACAGGAGCATTTCTTATTAGTCTGTAGTTTTGCCCTTCAAGATGGTTGAAACAGCCACTTATCTAATAATTATTCGCAGTCAGTGTTAGATTTAGACGTATAAGTATTCATAGTCTGTATAATTGTATAAGTATTCGTAGTCTGTATGATTGTATAAGTATGATTGTAGTCTGTGGTAATAAGAAATAAAGATAATTTCCGATGATCCATTTTAGTCAAAGAAAGAATATAGAATTACAGAGCTACCTCCGTGCTTCGGCGGAAGAGTTGCTGTAGTTAATTATTCCAAAAATGAATAATTTCAATAGTTTCATCTAAATTAAGCCATTTAACATCAGACAATAACAACTACAACATATTATAAATCTCTTCGTTGAACATACCTACCAGTTTGGCAAATTAGAGCAGGCTTCTCTATGAATTTTATTTTATTTTATCATCAGCGTTAAACAGCTGATCCACATCAAATTTGCTAGAATCGATGTTTTACTCCTTAACCTTGTAGTTTTGAGCCAAACATTGAAGACAACAAAGCACTTAGTCAAAATTGCCTACGTAAAGGGTTTAACTAACCTGCATTAGCGTTACTTGAAGGGAATAGTCTCGAAGACCACCTACGGTTAGCTCGACGCAAGAGGATTCTAACACATGATTCGCCTACAACTGGGGATATTTCAGGTTAGAACTGTGGTAATTTTAAATGTGGATTAACATATGAATCAACCAGTGTTTATCAGGATTTAAACCTAGGTAATTCCATTGGAAGACGAGCACTTCAGCCTCTAAGCCATGCAATTTTAAGTAGTTATATCATTCTGCTTCGTTTCGCTTGTTTATTTATCTCCTGCGCCCTGTGGATTTTAAGGAATATGTTTTTAATCATTGCAATTTTAGTTTCCGAAGTATTACAACTCTATCTCCCAAACATGCAAAGCACAAAAAAGGTACAGCCCTGATAGCTTTTAATCTAATGACCGCCTTTTCACATATTAAGATGAAATATTCATCATTTAAGTATCAAACTTAAACTATTCAAACTAATTAGTGCTAACAAATGATTAAATTGAGAAAAAAATTAAGACATTTACTTCGCTTCTTTTGTGTCATAGACCAGAAGTTTTAACCAATAAATTAGAAAAAATTAAAACTAACTTCAAAACGTTTTTTTAATTAAGAGAATAGTTTATTCAAGGGAGTAATCAAACGTTTATTTGTAATACATGTATGGAGTTGCAGTTGCTAAAGGTATAGAGTACTCATATCCCAATGAGGTAACATGGTTTATTTTCGATTCGATTATAGTCTGCGAATTTTGGTTTTACATCGCACCGACTACAGTACTGAAGTGAAATAGCTTTACAGGTTTACCGATCATGGGTTCCAATCCCCTAGCCAGTAGGCTAACCACGGTAAGATTTCATTGTTTTCCCCTCCATGTAACGCGGGTGAGTTCTATCAAAAAAGTCCTCCACGTAGACTATTTTATCCCAGTGTTTGATCCAGGAGTTCCCTTGTCTTTAGATTTGGATCCAAAATTGCAAGACGGTAAAGTTGATCCCTGAGCCGAAACATGGGTCTGCTGTTCAGCGAAAGTCATAAAAAAAATTTATGCTGTATTTTAGGATTTTTATATAAAATTATAAAAATCATTTGACAGATTTTTTTCTCACAAAACATGATTTTTGATAATTATTTCTTACTTTTATCTGCAATTCAGCTTGATGAAATTCAAAAATAATAAAATTAATAGTGTTTTTAATAGTACTATAGGAATATTTAATTGTTCCTCAAATTTCGGACACTGGAGCATTTTACAACAGAATTTTTCCTTGTTTGCCTTTTTTTCACTGTGTAAATAATAAAAAAGAAACTTGTTATTTTTAATATATTTTACATTCTATCAGCTGTATTATTCTGAATAGTCCAAAATGAACCGTACCTATTTCTGTAGCATAACTTTAAACATAGCTGCCGTTGTTCCTTTAACATAGAGTAGGCCTATGTTGAGTGTATCAGCACGAGTAACTCCCCATTTCTATTCCATGAGAATCTAAAATCAACGAATTTTATTTTTATTTTATAGCTGGTGTTAAACAGCTGACCCAATTTTGAGTTTACGACTACTAATGTTCAACTCCGTAGCCTTGTGATTTTGAACCCAAAGCTACTTTTTACTTGAATCAAGTATAGGGAGAATTAGCAACCAATTTTCAAAATAAATTAAATGCTAGTGATTTATCTTTACCCATATTCCACAGTATACATTCACAGAGTATGATATTTTAAATAATGGATGTCAAATACTGCAAGAGTATGATTTTTCAAATTGATATATATTCCTTTGAGCCTCATGTACCACCACTATGCTGGCACTTTTTACCAATTTGTATCGATATCGTTTTGGATTTTCCTTCGCAAAGTCTTAAAAAATCGGAGCCAGACTGATAAATTTTCCGGTAATTATAATAATTGTTTTTTTTAACTGAATATTTTTAAAATAAGTAAGTAAATTTTTTACCAGAATCTTCTTCACAATCATGCTTCCATATTTCCCCCACTTTCTATATTATTTATGCACTGCAAAAAAATTTCGTATGAAATTACTGTGAAAAGTACTGGCTACCCAAGTGAATGATTCGCAAAATGCATTTTGGCTTAAAGTTTTAAACCGCAATTCTTTACAGTAATACTCATTTAATTGCAGTGATTCAGTAATTTTATAGTAAATATTGCTTTATGTGTAAAAATGTCGGTTTATCAATTTCTTGTTTAGGATACCTTTACAGTAAAAATGAATTTTAAGGTAAAAAGTATTCGCGCCCTGAGTGCTGGTACTTTTTACCGTCATTTGATCTGGAATTTTTTACAATGTGCTGGAAAGGCGGATAATAGTAAAAAATTTAATTTCTTTCAAAAATAACATTGTAAATATATAATAAAGATTTATTATTTAATTTATCCATGTCATTGCAAAAAATTCTTATGAAGATCAATTCAACATAAAATTTTAATTTTAAAGCTTCTTTTTTACAGCCATAAAAGATATTGAGAATATCAATACAAGTACAAGCATAAATGTAAAGCTTTTCTTTCTATCTTTTTTTTCTTTTACAGCTCAAAAAGTTTTTCGAATATCAAGACAGTTACAGGCATAGAGTGTAATGATAATTTGTTTATTTATTTTTGAATATAGAAAAAATTTCAGATGCTCAATACGACTAAGAAAATAAATTGTTAAAACTTTTTTTATTTATCTTCATTTTTTTAATTTATTTAAGACTTTTCTTATTGTTAAGAATTTTTTTATTATTTTTGCTGGTACGAAAAATTACAAAAAATTAATGCAAATACATGTGCAAAATGTAAAGAAATTTTCGCTATCGCAAAAATTTTAGAATTCAATGCAACTACAAATGTAGATTGTTAATATTTCTTTTTTGTCTTCGTAAAAAGTTTTAAGTGATTAATTCAAGTACAAACATAAAATGCAACTTTTTTTGCTGAGATCCATCGTTTAAGATTTTGGTGTTGCATAACACTCAAAAATAATGTGACAAATTAAATCAGAACAAATTAATTAACGAAAATAAATGTAAAATTTCTACATTTTTGAAATTTTTTTCAATTTAAAAGATATTGTCAAATGAAGGGAAGAGTTCCAAATAAAATTCACATTTAAATAGGTGCATTGATGTTCCATTTCTATAAAAGGTTTTCTATTAAATCGGGAAGAAAAAGAAAAGCATATTGATTAATGTCTCGTTAAAAATAAATCTTTCCAGACAAACAATTTATTTTCATAATTAATGACTCAACTCAGCTGGTATGCAAGAATATTATTCTAATAAAATTCAAACCAACTTTCAAAGTGCTGTTTTTGGTTTAAATTGGCAGATTTCATTAAGCATAAATACTGTCAAAAACTCCATTTTAATTGATTCTAATAATGGAGATGTTGTAGAAATTTTGAAAAATGGTCATTTTCTTTAAAATTGATTACTTTAGAAAGTAATTAAATACGTCAAACTCAGGAAAAAAATGAAATAGAATTTGCTGTTACGCTTTAAAAAGTAGAATTTAAAAGAAATAAGGCTCTAGTCAAGAAAATCATAAATTATTTACGAGCAATGGAAATGATTCTTTAATGACGCTTTAAAACAAATAAAACATGATTTATGTCTAGAAATATACTAATTAAAATCTCAGTATTAATAAAAATTGCTTTTTTATATTATGAATATCGGAAATTTCGAGATAATCTCCAAATAAATTTTGAGATAATTCAGAACGTAAAAAAATAATTAACAAATTTAGTCGAAATTTTTTTAGTTTTTTCATATATTATTGAATGAAAATATGAAAGTATCCACATAATTTGATAAATATTTCTAGATTTATTCATTACTGATAAATAGAACTTATAAGACATTATGTAGTACAAAATAATAGACTGAAACTTAAATATTGATTGAGTGATGTCGATAAAAATGTTTTATTAAATTATGATAAAAAACACAATTACATTAAAGACTTTATTCCTTGTATTTTGCATTTTGAATTCTTGAAAAGTTATATTAATTAAAAAAAGCGTAAATTATATCTGCATGCTCAGAAAATAACGCGGAAATATTTAAGTATTATCGATGAAACTTAAAAGTTTTTTTAAAGATAGATACTTAATGCAAAAAACTTCGAAAGTAAATAAATTGATTAAATCAGTAAAAATGAAAAATTAAAAAAAAATGAACAAAGATTTAAAAAAATAACGAAAAAGCTAAATGATTAAAAAATTGAGTGATTAAAAATTTAATTGATATTAAATTGCAGAAAAATTATAAATTAGCTTAGTTTTACAGAATATAATTGCTTCGACACCTGAAAAATATAAAAGAAATTTTTACGGACATAAAAATAACAGTTTGTGACTAGTTTAATTTTTTTTGAAAAACTAATAAAAAACAATTTTATTACATAAAGATACAGAGTTAGAAAGAATAAAAAAAAAATGAATGACTGAAAAAAATTTTAAATTTATTAAATAGAAATATCAATTAAATGAATTATACCAGAAGAATAAATAATAGAAAAAATAATAAAAATGAATATTTTTATAAAAAGAATAAAAATTATACTGAAAAAAAAATGATTGTTATAGTAAAATTGAAGTAAACAAAACGTAAAATACTAGACGTTAGAACATAAAACACTATAGTGCACTTTAGAATGGATACAATAGCATCAAGTTAGAAAATAGAAAAAAAAATTAATAAAACTTTATAAAAATAAAAGAATTTATACAATGATAGCAAATATAAAAAGATAAAAAATGAAGTAATTTAAAATTAAGTGATAAAAGAATTCTATGATAAAAAATTAAATGACAAAAAATTAAATAATAAGAAATTAAACTATAAAAAATAAATAATACCTACAAATATAAATCTTCACTTAGTAGCAGAAAAACTTAAAATTTGCTTAGTTTTGAAAGAGTAGTATCTAAAATAGATGTCTATTACATTCACATTGAATTCAGAAGAAAGAAAAGGAAAAAAATAATACATTACGGAAAATATATATTTGTGATTAGTTATTCGCTTACTCTACTCATTTTTCATTTCACTAATATTTACAACCATTTATTTAAATACAATAAACAGATTGTGACGGCGTCAAACTACAAAATATACAAATTAAAATCTTAAATATTGTTAAATCATATAAACAATGAAATAAATAATAAAATAAAATAGAAAATGAATATTGTTTTCTAAAAAAATAAATGTAATAAATAATACTAATGTGAAAAAAGAAAATGAGCATAAAATATTACGATAAAATAAATAAATTAAAAATTAATAATTAAGTAAAATAAAAATATTCTCATCAAAACTATACGAAAAAAAGGAAAAGATTTAGACCTGAAAGAGAAAGGCTATTATATTTGTGACTTATTAAATTATAATAAATGTAACCAAATTTTATTCAATTATATTTGTAAAATGTTTTCAATTTTATTTGTAAATGCTTGTACAAATTTTTTTATTATTATTATAGAATTATTTATTATTATTATAATTATTGCTTACTTTTGAATAAAAAACTCACAGCCTAAACTGCAAATGCATTGCAAAAATAATAAATTAACTGACAAAAAGATTTTAGTTTACTTGATTTGCTAAAATATTGCTCATAATCTATTATAATCTATTTACGTCAATGCAGGGAAGGAATATTTACAGAAATTTAATTAGTTTTAACTAATTACAATGTATTAAAATAAAAAATAAAATAAAACAGTTACTTATAGCTAAAACCTAAAATTTATATAAATATATACAAAGGCTAATAATTGGTAAAATAAAACAAAATTAACAAAAATTCAAACTTAAAAAATAAAAATAAAAAATAAAATAAAATCAACAAAATGAAATATAAATAAATAATGAAATAAAAATTATAAAATGAAAAAAAAAGAAAAAAACATGTTGAAATTCGATCAAAATAAATATTTAAATATGAAATCAAAATTAATATTTAAATAAAATTAAAAGAAGTTTTTAAATTTAGAATATATTGTTTAAAATAAAATGAAAACATTATAATCAAAGTAAAGAAAAAAAACCTCCCGTCTATCGCAATTTAAGCAAACATAACTGAACATGAATCTTTTGAAACCATGGATGAGAGAAAAAACCTTCCTGTCAATCTAAACCAACCAGTTTTCTACTCAACTCTAACTTAGCAAGAGGAACTTTTTCACCCCCCTTCCCCCCAAAAAAAACTTTTTTTTCAATAAACATGTATTAAAATAGTTTAAAAAACTTTTTACACTAGTGATTTCTGATCTGGAGCACTTTTACGAATTCTCTTAATTTATTGAAAATTTCTTTTCCCCTTGAGCTTCTTTTGGCAATCTTTCGTAAAACTAAATATTTGTAAACTAAGTTGAGCGCAAAATAGTTTTTAAACAAATTATTTTAGGAATCTCATATTATTGTAATATTATGTTCGTTATAAATAAAAAAAATAATCATAAAAAGTTGTTAAAAATTAAAAAAAAATTGATTTGATTCAATTCAATTCAATGTTCAAAAACTTCAATTTTGAAAGAAAAAAAAATTCCCCTTAAACAAACGACTGTAATAAATGTTAGTGTTGAGTACCATTCCAAGCAAAGTACCATTTTCATTGTAAAACTGGTCAGTAATTTTTTCTGTCAATAAATTGTTGAATTATTAACTGAATTAATTATATGTAATTTATTTAGAATTAAATATGTATTGTTTTTTCACTGCAAAACAAAATATTAATTCTTAAGCGTGTTCCATAAAGAAAAATATATTAATATTAGAAACATAGAAAAGGAAAATAATGTATAAATTATTTAATTATTTGGTTTGGAGAATGTAAATTATTTTGTTTGGTCGAAAATAAATATCGGCGGGTGACGAAATTCGAAAGGGAAGTTCAGGAAATCAGTGGGTCAATGCAAAAACAGTGATTGAATTTGGAAAAGAGTTTTGTTTTAAGAAACCTCCTACACGAAAATAGAAACCAAATACGCAGAAAAGTGAAAAATATAAAGGAAATGTTGTGTTGAATTATCTAAATTAAAAAAAAATATGTTAACATATTTCTCGTATACTTTTTACGCATAAAATCCTTGCAACTTCAAAACTTAGTTTCATCGACTTATTTTTGATTTTATTGAATTAAACATGAATGTATTAGAAACAATACCTCACTAATCTTTATAAGATTAGTCAGAAGTGTAGATAGGTTAAAATGCAATATTGTACTTTTCATGTAAGAAACCTTTATAACTCTTTTAATTTCTAAACTTTTAGTTCTATGGATTTGATTTTCGTCTCATTCAATTATAGCGATGTCATATGTGTGGATTGGTAAAAAAAAGTACTTTTGATTCATAAAAAACTTTGAGAATTTTTAAATTATAAATCCTAACGGTTTTGTTTTGATGTTATTTGTTTCAGCATAAAAAATACATAGAAAAAAAAAACCTCGATATAGTAACCTGTAAGTTTACCCTCTTTTGACCCCCTTTACCCTTCATAAATTTAAGATGGCGGCTTAAGCTAAATTCGAGAATCACAACTTTTAAACAACTTTCCCCATATTATTTCCGTCTTGAGCTCTTTTTTTGTGACACAAGAATTGGTTTTCGAGTAATCAGTGCACAAACTAGTACAACATAACTTAAATAAACACATTCTATCACTGGGCTTTTTTTTTCGTCTACGCATTTGTATTGGGCTCTCTTATCTTTCACAAATTCAACCCATTTTTAAAATAAATTCTAATCAATTTTTCAATAATATCCATCGAATTTGGGTGAGCAATTTCATAACATTAAATTTCGTTAAACTCGACTCATTTTAACTAAAGATGCTAATCTATGATACTTTTTTTAAAAATATTTATTCGTATTTTATTTAAACAAGATTAGTTAACCAATTTGCTGGCAAAAATTCTTTAGGAATCAAATATCAATAAGTTTAGGCGGTGAACTATTTTTAAATCTACTTCCAATTTTCATGAAATCATCCACATAAGATCTAAGCATTTGTACGGAATTTTTCTCTCTAAAAATGCTATTATGCTAGAAAGCTCAATATAGAATAGCAAATAGTAAAGAGAGTGAAAAATAGATGAAAAAAAGATTTGTTATTTTATAGCGAATGAACAGTGTGCAAAATAAAAAAAAAATAATACTTTAATATCTTTTAATGTAATGATTGTATTGTTCACGTACTTTTATTTAATCTTGATGATTCACGGAGTATGGCTTAAATATAATAATTAATTTGAATAAATAATATTTTAAATTACGAAATCAGAAAAAAATTACTTTTTTTGAATAAAGATACTGTTCTTTCAACAGATGCACATGTTTAACACTCATATTATAAGGGCTAGCAACAATTTATTATTTATTATCGACCCAAATTTTGGGTTTACGACTACTAATGTTCAACTCCGAGCCTTGTAATTTTGAGCCCAATCCAGAAGACGAGGAAACTCCTGGATCAGGTATTGGGAGAAATTTGCCTTCATGGAGGACTTTTTTGATGGAACTAACCTGCATTTGCTTTACATGGAGAGGAAAACCACGAAAAGCTCTCCTGACGGCAAGGGCAGGATCCGTCTCCCAGGATCCGTCTGCTATAGAGGATATTTCACGACAACACTGTGGTCGGTGCAAACCGGATGCCGAATTCGTATCGACCAGCCATCGCTGGGATTCGAACCCTGTTCACCTCATTGGAAAATGAATGCTCTATCCCTTGAGCCATCACGACTCAATAGCAAAAATTTTGAAAATAAGGTTTCAATGATTTAGACAGGTTCGCTGTCGTATGTTTGAACCATTTAATGTTAAATTAACTTTTTACACATTTCGCCAAAACGCATAACACGCATTAAGCATCATTACTTATGAAGCATAGAAGAAAAAGAAGAGAAGTAATATAACATGTTAAACATGTAAAATTTTTTTAAGAATGAAATCATGATTCCCGTATACAATTTAATTTAATTTTGACGTTCTTTAAAATAGCATAACTAAACTTTTAAACAAACATGCACAAATTACTAATTATAAGATATTTTCAGAAAATAAACATCCTCAATTCAAAGCTGTAAATGTTTTCCAATTTTTTTCACTTATGTATTAATAAATTGCCCCATTCTTTGCGAGAGAAATTTTTCAGACTATTTATGTTTCAGGAGATTTAGAACAAACCCTTGTTTCACTCCTGTTTAGTAAAAAGGTAAGAAAAATATAAATTGCACCACTAGTCTAAGCTCATTTAGCTCTGCGTGCTAGAACAACAATAATGAATTACATGACCAACTTTCATATGCGTGTTTAAACGAAAGCTTAGATCAATACTAAACAATAAAAAATTCAAGATTTTAGTGATGGATAAAATTATTTGATTTCAAACTTGGTCCAAATTATTTCCCTTGTATCTAACTAAATCAGGTATATGTTATAATATATCTGGTTTCCAAGATAAACTGGACTTGGAAAAATCGAGAATTTTTTTAAAAAAAGAACAAGAAATATAAGACTCAATAATACATGTTATCAATATCGAATGTCTGTTGTTAAACTCCTGGCTTTATATTAATGTATGCGTTTTGTTTTAACAACAGCTTTGATATTTTGTTTCACCAGCATTAAAAAAAATGAACAAATTATTTAAGCGTGGTATCCAATAAAGTTTCGATTAGAGGAATTATTAGTAGTTCATGAAGAGGAGTCTCTTAATTTTGGCACATTAATGTTCCTTCTTCAATTTAGGAAATTCTAGCTTCCGTCACCAGGACAACCCCACCCGGGGAAATATTTTTCTTTGCAATTAAAGCTTTTGTACGGAATTCAACAGTCCTTGATGAAACTCTTATAAAAACTGAAGAATTTTTTTCAGTCTTTTGTTGAAAAAATATCAAAATCGTTGATAAAAAAAAAGCAGTAGGATAGAAGGGATACGTTCAGAGGACTTCTTTTTCATTAAAGAATTTGATTGATGCTTTCAAAGTTTCAATTTAAGTTAATTGTCATCAAAGGACCTGCTGTTTAAAATCTTCAGAGGGGAGAATTTTAGATTTTCTTTACTTTGTAAAAATTTAATTCCTTTTTCCCAATATTTACCCTTAGATACATCGTGGAATGCAAGCAGCAGCATTCCATAAGTGTTACTAAGAGTCGGCTATTATTTTCCACATTTTATTTTTATTTGAGGTTATTTTATTTCTTTGCATTTCAGAATAATGTCTTACGCTTTATTTAATGACAAAAATCATGATGCGGATTTTTGTTTTATGTAGAATGTTTAAAAATATACGTAAAAATAATTTGGATCGAAAGGAAAGGTTTTCAATTAAAAATTGTGAATTGTTTTAATTGATTCCTAAAAGCAGGATCTGAACACTAAAACGGGAAAATGAAAATTCAGGCATTAACTCAACATTGCTCAACCATGAAAGCGTGCTGTTCTTTCCTTTAGCGCTCCATATTGAATTACCCTAAACAGACTATTGTACCGCAGACTTTTGTGTTTTTGTTGGCAAAATTTTATGGAACAAATGGAGTAAAATTCAAATCTTACGTAATTTTTGAGCAACCTTTAAACGTATCCATATCTGCGAAGCATTTTTAATAATGATTGAGTTCCGTGATAATTTCGTACGATTTTTCTTTTTGAACTTGATCAGAAACATTGAAACAAAGCATAAGTACAAACAGAAACAAAGAAACAAAGCATTAACATTCGAAAGTATAAGGAGTAAAAAAGAAAATTTATCGTTTCAAAGAAGTCAAATAATTTAAATTTAAATATTTTTATATTATTATCCAAATTAAATATGTAGTATATTATATTATATATAAAAATTAAATTTTATTAAGATATTTATTTGTATGTTTCTCATTTGTATAATTTAAAATTTGATCGTATAGAGATATAACATTAACGCCAGGAAAGAAATTGTAGTTCATATAATTAATTAATTTTTGATTAGAGTGATCGAGTATTTACCTACAAAATGCAATATTTTCTTTTTGATTTTTTCATTATTGCACGATATTAGGCATAAAGACATAATGCCTAATATCTGGGTACAATATACCCAGCGCATATAGGAAAGAAAATATCCCTATAAGGTCAATGCATATACAAGTATGAAGATTTTTATGCCAGCACTGTAATATGAATTAAATTATAGAAAGGTTAATAATCAAAGAAATAGCATATATATATATATATATATATATGTTGTTTCTGAAATTGTGTGAGCCAGGTTGTGATTTGAACTCATATGTCTCGTTCAAATATCAATAGGTCTTAGGTTTTTTTTTCTAATTTATTTATTCTAATTTATTTATTTAATTAATTTCTAAGTATTTATTTATTATCCATTTAATTTTCATAATTTATCTATTCTGAGTATAATATTTCTAATTTTAACTTCACTTAAATTTTGAAAGTTTTATCAGTTCCTTAGTTTTCTATATCACTTATGAAACTGTTTGAGGCATCAATATTAGTGTTTGAGGCATCAATGTAACTTTTACCACTTCGTAATGGAATTGAAATTTTTTAAGAAAATACCCAATTATTGAATATTAAATTGAAAACAAAATGAATTCAGTTATTTTAATTGTTATTACTGCTTTAACCCTATGTATCATATTTGAACAAAGAAATTTAATTTTAATTATTTTAATCTTTATTAATTTTTTACCCTACATATAGTATTTAACAATGTTGCAACATATTGAAAATCAATCGATTTTAATAATATGTAATAGTCTCATATTACTGAATCAAATATCGTTAAAAAATATTTACCAAAAATATGTAATTTAATTTTATTAATAATTAAAGAAAAAAGCAATTTTAAGTCTATTCATAGCAAAATTGCTTTTAATAAATTATAATACCTTTACGTGATATTTGGCCATATATCGATTCAAAATAAATAAATAAAAATGCGATTTAAAATCCCTTTTTAAGGATTTTTCTTAACAAGATCTTATTTGCTAGAAAAGTTTAATTTTTTTCTAAAATAATTCTGGAATAACAGTTGAACACTACAAATCGTATTGACTTAAAACAGTGATACTAAATAATAAAGATACCAAATAAAAGTTACTTTAATAACGCTTTTACAAACATCTTTACAACATTCTACATTTTCATGCAAATTTAAAAAAAAGAAAGAAAACAAAGCTTATAGCAAAATTGTTTAGTATTAAACTATCTAGGTTTCTTCACAATAAATAATTATTTGTTTTAAAACACAAAATAAATTCAGCTTGAAAAAAATCAAAATTATAAGTCTTTAATTTTATAATCAACGCCTTTTTATCCAAAACCAAATATTTAGAAAAATACGATCTTAAACATAGCTTGTAATAGCTTAATTAAGCTCAGTTCACGGAATTCTAGGATTATGCGCACAATTTAGCAAAGAAAAAGTATTTTGAAAGAGTGAAGAAGGGGATTTTTGAGAGAAATCCCAAAGTATCTTAATTGAGGATTATTGGAAAATGTCAGACGAGCATTTCAGTTAAGATAAATGGCTTTACTTTCACAAATGCGTTAAGAGGTTTATTATTTCTGCGTAGAAGTTACTAAGTTTTTAAAAGAACGAAAAAATATTCTTTGCTCTGTCATTAAATCCACAAAATGAGGTAGTTAGTTCTTATAATATACGAAACAGATTTCTTGAAATTTCTTTCTTTCGCTGGGATGGGGGTGCCGTTTATTTTCATTGAAGATCTTAAGTATCTTGGATAATCCCCCATTTAAAACTTATTGTCTTCTCCTTTCATTAAATATTTGCACCCACCCGGTTGGTTGTATTTTTATATTGTTCACATTATTTTTAGGATTACAGCAAAAGCTATTATTGAGCAAAATTATTGAAAGTAGAAGAGGATGTATTAAAAAAGGAGGAAAAATGGGAATTCAATGTTAACACGATGCGGCGTGTTATATCTTAATTGCTCTTTTTTGTGACAATATTAGCATGGTGAACTTAAGGGTTTGGAAAACTTACGCATCAGTAAAACTAATGAGTATGCCTCATTCATAAAAATAAGATTTTGCAGGAAAAAAATATTTTTAAACTGTAACTGTCTTGGACATTTTTAATTATTCTTTTTGGTTCGGAGGGGGAGGGGTAAGGGTTCGGAAAATGCACTCATCAGTAAAACTAATGAGTATGCCTCATTCATAAAAATTAGATTTTGCAGGAAAAAAGTATTTTTAAACCGTAACTGACTCGGACACTTTTGATTATTCTCTTTGAAATAATTAAACATATACCATTATTAAATGTGTAGTTTTTAAATTTTTTTAATGTTTATTTTAAAACAAAACGTAAGCTCAGTTTTCCATTGATTTAAATCAGAATCTAATTTATATCATTTTTAAAAAACATCACTGCAAATGTAATGTTTTAGCACTAGATGAAAAACTTACACTTTAAATGTCCAGTATAATGTTTAAACAAGGGAAATTAAGTATTTTTATTTTTAAATACGATGACTTGTTTCCACCATAAAAATGAAGTTGAATTCATCAAAGTCATTTTACTTGTTAGGTGAACTCGAAATGTAATCCCTTTAATTTCTCTTAAGAAATATAAAGCAACGTCTATAAATAATAAGTATAAAATTTTAAGGTCGGAATTAGTCAGCCTTTAACTTTACAATAAGTTTTTTTTTAAATGGAAAATTTTTTATTGAGTTATTCACTTGAAAACAGGAATTTTCAGGCTTTTTGGTAATCCTTTTAGATAACTCTGCCTTAAAAACAAACAATAAATGTGAAGTCTCAAAAACGCTCTAAATATTGTTAAAAATATTTATTTCAGAACAATTTGTCTACATTATGAATAATTAGTGCTTTTCTAAAAAAATTAGCAGAAATATTTCATTGATCTTTTTAATAATTTATTCATACCAAAACTAAGCTTTCTAAAATCTGAAAATTGATCCAAGTTCCATTCAGAAAGGGAAATCAAAATACATTTTCATAAATTATTTTTAGATTAATAGTTTTATAAATATTTGCGGTTCATTAAGCTATCAACTTTGTTTTAATGAATAATTTTTGACTCTTAATATCGCTTGTTTTTATTTAAAAAAGAGTTGTTTTTATTTAAAAAATAAGAGTTGTGGTCAAACTTTTTCCTTATTTAATGTAAGTAAATACTACCAATTTATAACTTTTGAACGAAAATACTTCGGACCAAGGATTTATTTAAAAAATAAAATCAGAAATGGTTTCTAAATAGGTCTATGAAAATATTAAAAAAATAAAAAGAACAATATAATAATAAAACGAGATGAGCATAATAATGATAATAATAATACGAGATCAGCATAATAATAAAACTTCATTCACAATTTTTAAAATTAAATGAATAAATCTCAGAGTAAATAACACAGTTTGGGACATCTATAGTATTATTTATTTATTTATTTTACCCTTCATTTATTCATATCATATTTATTTATTCATAACATTTTATTACCTTCTCATGACAGAACAAAACCACCTTTACACTACGTCATGCAGAAGGCGTACACGTGAATTCTTGAGCTAATTGAGTATTATATTGGATAAGAATACTATGCTGGCACTTTAAGAAATAAAACCTATATCTACGTTTTATTAGATATTGCAATTTGGAAGTATATTTATTCTCATAAGTGTTAAAAATTTGTAAATGCATATTATTCAGAAGTACGTGTACACGTAGCTTGTATTTTGTGAAAAAAATTGATTATTATTTTAGAAAATTGAAGCTGTACGTTTTAAAAAATAATTAAAAATATTAATTGATAATTATTAAAACAAGTATTTCTTTCGTACATTTCTTTTTAATTTCATCAAAAATAGCTAGTAAAATTCAATTCACAGTCATATTTTTTTTTATATCTTCAAAATTATGTCATTATTATGTCATTGAGAATATAATTACTCAAATTAAATAGTTATAGATTGAGGAATATCTTCAGAGTCAGAAACGGCTGTACTGCGCCAGTCACTATTTTAAATGAAATGATAATCCACGTTGTAATTAAAATCCATAATTTCTCCACTTCTGTTTAGGAAAATCGAGGATATTCAGATAAATATCAACAAGGTTATAATTTGGATCGAAAAGAAATTACTTATTTGAAAATGTCGTATATCTGTTGTAGAGAAAATAATTTAAGCCGATCCCCCTTTGAAGATACTATTTAATTTTTTGGCCCATATTAATGATTTTTATAACTTTGAATAATGATATTAATAGAAACAGGCCATAAGAGTTATTAAACCACACGACCTGCCTTATTAAATCCCAAGCAAGAAGATATTATTAATCAACGCTTCGAAATACAAAGAGAGATCCATAATTAGCTCTTAATCAAAAATGAGTTCTGCCAAATGTCTAGCCAACTGGGTCAACTTCATGATGTCTAAGGTTAATATTTAAATGATTAGGCGTTGAACACAAAGCCCAAAATGTTATTTAATGTTGCTTCAAAATTAATGTAAACCTTATAACATTTATGCTTATGTTTTACAGCAGTTTAAGAAAGAAAAATTAGAAAAATAAATTTTTGATGTCTGGTTGTCATGACACTGAATATTAATTAGTTGTACATTTGCATGAAAATGAAAAGATATCTATATAGTTTAAAGATTAAGATAACAAAATTTATTATGAGCTCATTTTTTAAGAATCAAGAGTATGTGTTTGGTTTTATGGCACTCATACCCACTATTATATCTCGTTTGGCCTGATAAACCACCTGACTTGAACCTCCAGGGAAAATCTGTGGGGCAGAACTGGAAGTCAGTACTCCAGAATCAGCATCCTCACAAGTAGGCTCATTTTTGTGAACAAATCCTCAATGAGTAACCAAACTGAGATGGGAGATGATAGTAAAGCCTTGTAGATTCACATCCTAAACAAATCCTTAAATAAAGATTTTCTTGATTTCTCTATGGGTTACCCTTTTCCGATAAGCTTATTTTTCTTAACTCATTGAGCTTTTGATTCGGAATTTCTTGTAATTTAAAATGTTGCTTTTCTGCATAGTAAGCAAGTTTCTCTTGTGCTCAAAGATCAATTCTCCCATGTTGCTCAATGGGATATAGCAATCAAATGTGATATAGCATTGCTTCTGCTTTAAACACTATTTCTTTTAATATTAAGCACACGGAATTTATTTTAGGGAAATTGAAATTTTCTAAAAAAATTATTTTCGATAAAAAAAATCTACACACTTTTACTATTTTAATTTTATTAATCCTAAACAAATTTGTGTTTTACGATGTAACAAAAAGGTACTTTCCAGAAAAGAACAATATGAATTTTTTTATTAGCGAAATGTTACACTTTTACACATTTCCAATAGCAAATTTTAGAAACTCGTATTAACTCATATGGTTCTAACAATCAAAATAATTGAAATTGCGATTAGTATTTGTTCTTGAAACTAACAGTGACGTAATAAATGCTAAATATGTTTAGAAACTTATCAAAATGCAGCCATGTTTTCCATTTTCTAAACTCATGTGCAGTGAATTGATTTCTAATCTACTTTGGTAGTTATTTTCTTTTTTGATTATTTCGAAGCAATTCTTTAAAGCGGAATCTAAGATGAGAAAATCTCCCTCTGCTTCGTTCGGTAATATCGCATTTCTTCATAGTTTATCTTTTTTAAATGAAAATTTTAACTTTTCCCATCCATCGAATACGTTGATGTGCAACGCATTTCTGCTCTTTTTCCCTTTAGATCGGAAGTTCCAAAACACCATTACACATTTCGTTTGGGCCTCTTTACTTTTTCCCTTAACTCTTGCCTTCTTTTTCGACCAAATTCCCTCTTTTTTCCCCTTTTCCAACTCGCTTCCGAGCTGAAATTATTCAGATATGCACTGCGTCCTGTAATTTACTCAATGCTTGTCTTCCTTCAGCAAGTTATTTTTTCCCTTTTTTTCTTTGCTTTTCTATCCCCAAACCATCGACCCCCTTTCCCCCTTGAGCCATCTCCTCTTTTCCAGCTATTTCTTTCTTTTTTTTTTCAACTAACCTTTCTTTGCTTTTGGCATTTCACGGTTAGATCTGGGATATTCAAAAGATCCCCCAGAGAAATAGCTTCCCATTCGTATTCTAATATCCTCCGTGTTCTAAAATTTACTGAACGCTCCCGAGATTTTTTTTTTCTTTCGCTCACCGCGTCAGTAATAAGTACGAAGCTTTAAGTATCGTTTACCCATTTAAAGAAAAAGCTCGGTACAAATCGTAATGAATTGTTACTCATTTTTAAGAGCTCTGATTTAGGATGGAACCCTCTATTAACTATGCATGAAAAATTCAGGCATTGCAGTTCGGAATGCAAAGACGCTATTCTTTATTGTGATTTTATAAGAAAACAAAGTTTTATAAATTGATACCGTGTTTCATTTTAAACTGAAAGAGAAAAAAGTTGTCAGAGAAGTAAATCCCGTACAATTTTGAAAAATATTCAAATCATGCCTATTATTGAAATCACTTTGTTTACAGAGGCAGCCAAATCATTATTTCTTGTAAACTTTAATAGTTTAATTTTAAAATTATTCGAAATATTCCGATAAAGTAGGTCAGAGAAAGTAAATTTAATTTTTTACCTACCTTAAATCAGAGAACAAAAAATTGTTGAAAGTTTTTTTTTGTTTGAATATATAATACATGAAAAAAATGTAGGGAACTTTATAATAATGTGCAAAGGCTTTCTTTCTTCCGCACAATTAATTGCTGAGACATATCAAAAAACTCAAAATATCAAAGCAACATTAGAAGCCCGAAACTTTTGACTGCTTCCCTGACAAAATTTTAACGAAAGAGGTTGAATAGTTTCTGAGCTATTCAATTTCAAAAAAGTCGCATTTTTAAATTTTTCTTTACAAGAAGTATTCTTACAATTTCGTTAAAATTTCGTACTTTGTCATTCAAAATGTTATGATCTAAAATGATGCAAAACTTTGGGTTTCTTATAATACAAAATTATTTCGACCAGTACTAAATAAAGTTACAAAAATAATAAATAAGTATAAAAACTAACTTAGCATGAAATTATCTTTGAATAAATTAGGTTTGTAACTATGTGCAAAAAGCTTCGATTAGTTTCCAAATTTTTTGAGATATGGTGAAACACCCAAGAAGTGAAATTAATATTTGGGAGTCCTCTTCTCTGTTCTTCTGAATAAAATATTGAGATCATATTTTCCAGACTGTTTGATTTTTACTATATTTGATAGCTCCAGTTAATGTATAAATTTAAGACCAACTCTTCGAGTAATTAATATTGTCCCATAGGGGGGGGATATGATTATTACAGCAAAGTTTATTGAGGGTGAGGTCTTTTTTTTTCTTTTTTTGTTTCACTGAACCACTGTAGATATTTTAAGTCTACACTGTGTTCAACTGAGTCTGAACGAAGTATACATCCATACACAATTGGGATTTCTACCTGGTTCATTTTTTTCAGAAATGAGGGTATTATTTTATGAGTCATCCCTGTTCTGACGTTTGATTTCAATAGTGGATATAAAAAACACATGGTTGTTAAGGAAAAGGAAAAAGGAGTAAACATGAAATGAGTACGAGGTTTAGCTGTTAGGAAATGGACTGATCCTATAGATCCATATAAACTTCAAACGCTTACCTCTACTGAAAGGTGACTCTAACTTGCGATCCAACACGTTGCTCCCAGAGTTAGAAAGACAGATTGTCCAGAGAAAAGAACATCCATGCCTTATCTGCTATTCAAACCCGGAACCTTTTTGACAAGAGGTCAGCTCCCCGGCCACCATATAAGCCGGCCGGCAAGTCAGCACTGTATTCAACTGGATATGAGACTTCATATCAGACTGGGAACAGTTATCGAGATAGAAACGCAAGCGCTTGTGTCAGAAACGAGTATTAAATACCATGAGCAATCCCAATCCTGATGTCAGATTAACATAGTGAATACCAAAACCACAGTGTGGTTAAGAAAAAAAGAAAGATAATAACATAAAATGTGCACATTATTTGGATATCAAATTGCGAGGCTAATCCTAAGAAAAAAAAGAAAAAAAACTATTTATTCAATAAAATTACCCAATTCCAAAATTTCCTCCTTCTAGGTACTTTTTTTCCTAACCCTTATTCAGTGCCACATGCGAATTATCTATTGGCAAAAGCAAAGTTTGAATCTTTAAATTATATCCTTCCTTCAGTTCCTGTTAACAAACTTTTCTTTAAAGTAATAGAAAAACCGCTTTTGAGGCAAGAATTGACACATGCTGTTGCCACGCTGAGCCAGAAATTAAGAAACTTAAAAACAATTGACATGCTTTTTTTTAAAAAATTTAAAAAAATTTTTTCTTTTAAGGAAGTGTCTTGATTTTCTGTAGTCCCAGAATGTAATTATTGAACTGTGTAGATAAATGATCGGAAAAAAGTCCTGGTTAGTGAATACTTCATCTGGTTACTGCATGGTTTTCAAAATTTGGAACACTTGTTGTCAACCTGAAAACTAAGTTTTCTTAAGAGTGTTTGAGACTTAATCTGCTACTTCGTTATAAATTGATGTCATTTCTGTTACCATGCACTAATTCACATTTTTTAAACAACGAAATTTTAATTTATGTGTGGCAATACTTTATAATCATTGAAGATTATTTAGAAAAAAAAATATACATGGATTTTTTGAATGTTCTATGTCTGGTTAATGAAACAGAAGCTTTTCAGTAGAGAGTGCTTTTACTCTTTGCATTGTATGTTACAATGATAAGTTGTATAATAAAATACAACTAGGTTATTTAGCTTGATAGTTTAACTTATTATATTTTTAGTCTAAGTCAATAATACTTTTAAGTCTTTTTTTTTTCTCTGAATTTTTGGTTTTAAAATGTTTTGTCTGTTACCCAATCAGGTAACAGACATAACAAACTTATAAGCAGCAATGGTATTACATACAAAATTGTGCCTTAAAAATTGTAATTTATAGACTATAATGATATTGAAGTTATATTGGTGACATATCTGTTTAGAATATGTAAAAAAGTAAAAGGAGTTAGGACAAAAGATAACAGGATTTCTTTCATCTTATTTGGTCTAAAACAAACTAAATAAAAAAAATTATAAAATAAAAAAAGAATTGTTTGAAAAACATTTATACAACATGGAAATAATATAAGTGCTCAATTATTTTTAAAAATTATATATTTTCATATTAAATTTCTTTCCTATCTTGTTTTTTCATTTCCAAATGACCCTAATTGGGAAAATTACTCTGCTTTCAATTGAGTCCTTGAATTTCGATCCTGATTTCATGGTCCTCAAAATTCCAACTTGGACTTACAAAATTAATTCTACATTCATTATGATTCCATGAATTGTTTTGATAAAGGATCCATGAAAGTGATTTGTCACATGACCACGTTACTTTTATACAAAGTTTCCCCCTGAATTCGAATTAATTCGTTTCCTAGAAACACTGAGAGTTAATCAAAATGATCAATTATATATTTCATAAGACTTCGGCACCCGATTGCTACCCTCTTAGGCTTAAAAGTTTTAAAAAATCTGCAGAGTGGAATGAATTTCTAGTACTTCCTTGCAAGAAATACTAACTGAAGTAATGTTTGGTAGGGCACTGGACTCATGCTCAAGAGTTAAATTAATCTATGTTTATCATCGGCGGTAAAATTTTCTAGAGCAATATTTCGTTCCATCTACTGTTGAAAAAAAATATGCACTTAAAACCAAAGTCTAAGAGTTCGTGAGTTCGATCCCATCCGGTCTAGTAAATAGTGACTGATGCACGTTAAATCTGTGGAGTCGCAAAGTCCGCCATATTCCCACAACAAATCATACCTCTGAGGGTACTGATCACGGAGTTTCCTTGTCTTCTGTATTGGTTCAGAATTGCAGGGCTGCGGAGTTGAACATTAGTAGTCGTAAACCCAAAAATTGGGTCGGCTGCTCAACGACAGATATAATATAATATAATAATAACTAAAGTAATGTAATATTATTCTTATTTAATAGCCTTAAATTCTATTCTACACTATTAAAAGTGTTGCAGCATATTGAATCACAATATTGTCCGTATTTGCAGCACCATGAATACGGGCCTAAGTTGAACAACATCTCAGAGCAAATTATTTCCGTTTAAGCTAGTTTACCCGTTCAACTCGAATGGAAACATGGTTTCACTTTTTACATCATTAAGTTTGCAGAATAATGTAGTTTTCTCAAACGAAGTATTTCTAAAAGTGTCAAAAGTAACTTTTTGGGAATGCTTACAAGTGAACCATATTATATTTGTAAAACCATGATGTTTTATTAACCCTTTTATTTGCTATTATTAAGCGTGAGAAAGTTAGCTACGTTTAAAGAGAAATCATTAATTTTCTTTTCCTGAAGTAGCTATTAAGGTGTTTGGACTTTCTGGTTTTCAAAGGGTTAATTTTCTTCCTCTTTTGTTTCTTTTTAGCATTTAAGACACAAAAGAAAAAAAAATCAGTAGCCTCAAGGAAAGAAAACAATTTTCCTCTCAGAGTGAAAGAAAATCGATTGTATTCCTTCCCCTTTTTTTCGAGCCGCCCATGGGTCCTTTGCCGGACACTGGTCAATTTCCCCGCCTTTCTTATCAATTTATTTACTAGTCTCCAGGGTCTACCCTCCAGGACCTTAACGCAATGACCCCTGGGTAATCAGCTATTTCTGTCCCGGCCAACTTCCGCTGGACAGACTTAAGATGCCCATTGTTGCCAATAAAGACCTAAACCCATCAAGATCGGGCCAATAGCAAAGCTTAGACCTTAAGTTGCAGCCCTCATGCCTTTACTGCTGAGCTTTAAGCAACGCTGATGCAGATAGAGATGGAATTTTCTTTTCGGATCAAATGAGAAGTTTGTATGATGTCATCGATGAAAAAGACAGTCATAGATTCCTTTTGAAAGCCCGCATCTATTACTATGAAAGTCAAAATATTTTCCACGAAAAAGTTTTTTTCTTCTTCTCTGTATAGCATTTCTTTTCGAGCGTGTATAGTGGGGAGCTTTTTTTTCCTTTTTGGACTGAGAAAGAAAATACTCTTTATTCCTATAAAACTAGTTTGGTGTAGAAATGATTTCCAATGAAACGTAGGACGGATAAAATTTAAGAAAGAATAACTGATTTATTCGATTATAAATGTATACTTTCTATGAATTAATCTCATAGAAATTGGTAAATTGTTTAGCTGCATTCAAGGAAAAAAAATTAGCAAATTTTTAATTTCTAATAATTTATTTTTGAGAAATTAAGACATTTAGTGGCTAACATTCAAGAAAGACATAAAAATACTATATAATGCATATTTATATTACTTTTATTTCCTTTAATTAAATTAAATTTGACTTATTTTTATTTTATTTCTTTATTTAGATTTTACTTCATTTAGTTGGATTTCATTCCATTAATTTAATTTAATTTAATTTTATTAATTTATCAACAAATTAATTTAATAGGGATTTAAATTATTTTGTTACCTTAGTCAGTAGCACTAACTTTTTTCATTCAAAATGCTTTATGCTTAGTAGACTTTAGCACCTTTTCAAACTAAACGAGGACGGTCGGAGTAAAAATCAAAAGTTTTTATTTTGATATATCTTTAGGATATATCTCAATATGATTTACTCAGTATAAATTGAAAAAAGAAAATCAGTTATAATTTTTACTAGCTGCATTTCACATTATCGAAGGCATTGTGTCTTAATTTTCGTCTGCTAAAAGAAGTTTAACGCTGATACCACATACTCAACAAAAAACTACCCAGTTAAGACCAATCATTGTTCTTACAAGTCGTCAAGAAATTTTATAAGCAATTTCTTGGAGTTTTATCAAATTTTTTGCATTATACAATTGAAAAAATTATCATTATTAAGAAATTAAAGATAGAAGCTTATACCAAAAAGAGCAAATTTTTTACATTATACAATTGAAAAAATTATCATTATTAAGTAATTAAAGATAGAAGCTTACACCAAAAAGAGAAATTTTTTTTTTTTGAATGGTCACCATGAAAATGAGTATTTAAAAACTGTATTGACAAAGAAAGTAAGTAACAGTTTGTCTAATTTTCAGCACCATAAAAAACGAATATTAATTTAAGTTTGAATATTAATGAACATGTTAAATGATACTTTAAAAGCACTAATTTTTTCCATGATTCAAAAAGTGTTTTAATCGTCTATAAATGTAAAATATGAATTATTCAGTGAAATATTTAAATTAAATAACATCTGTATTTAGTGCTCTAAATTAACATATTACGAATGGGGGTCACTGACTACAAAATAAAAAATGATATTCACTTTTAAATAAGTGTAGGTACAGCATCAGGGTCGTTGAGTCTTTAAAAATGCAATGATTTCTTTAAAAATGCAATGATTTCTTTAAAAATGCAATAAATTTTTATTTTATATAATACTGGTTAATAATTAGATTTCTTTTTTTAATGCATCATTAAAGGCCATTTATATAATTTAAATAGCAATCATTTAAAAATATTTAAAAACAAAAGGTTAAGAATCATTTGTGTAATTGTAAAATATATTAGAAATTTTATTGATAAAAGGGGAGAAAACGAATGATTTTTCTAATATGCTTTCATTTATATATAAATAATATAATTTCAATTATATATATATATACACCGAAGAGCCATTACATTATGACCACCCTGCTAATAACATGTAGGACCACCTTTAGCCCTCAAAACTGCTAGCACCCGCCGTGGCATTGATTCCACAAGGTGTCTGAGGTATCTGGTACCAAGCGCTCACCAACTGGTCCTGCAATTCCCTCACATTGCGAGGGGGTAGCGTGGCAGCACGAATTTGGTTTTCCAAGTAGAATCACAAATGCACTATTGGATTAAAGTCAGGTGAATTTGGGGGCTAAGACATGACTTGAAAGTCACTGGAATGTTCCTCGAACCAATCTATAACGATTCGATCCTTATGACATGGTGCATTATCCTGTTGGTAAACACCATCCCCCGCAGGAAAAACTGTTGCCATGAATGGGTGAACAATGTTCAAGTAGCTTACAGACGTTAGGGATTGTTCTATGAGGATTATGGGTCCTAATGTGCCCCATGAAAACATTGTTCCTGGGCTTG